>NW_011888797.1:3837887-3857282 GCF_000151845.1 Pteropus vampyrus | reverse complement strand
ATTATGGGTTCTCCATTTCTAACATTTTGTGGTTTCAAAAATGTTACGCAGTCGGAATCATACAGTATGTAACCTTTTGGAATTGGCTTTTTTCACTGAACATAATTCCCTGGAGCGTCACTCAAATTGTGTGTATTATCTCTTGCTGAGTAGCATTCTGTGGTATTGATGTCCCACAGTTTCACCTTGTTTAACCAGTTCCCTTGTTGAAGGATATCTGGGTTGCTCCCAGTTTTTGACCATCATAATAAAGCTGCCATAAACATTTGTGTACAGATTTTTGAGTGAACATATGTTTTCATGCCATTACTTGGTTGGATGGTAATTGTATGTTTAGTTTTATGAGAAACTACAGGCAAAGTTTATGCCATCCTTATTTTGTGGATGAGGTTTGCCGCTTGCAGCCTGTGAGACTCTGGGGAATGCCATGAAGCCTCAGTTTTCTCATCTGTAAAATGGGATGCTGGTAGTACCAACATCATAGGGTTGTGGCGAGGAAGGAGTCCATCCATGGAAGGTGTTTAAAGCAGTGCCTGTGACTGAGACAGCTGAAGCGTTGGGAGGGAAGGATCCACATCAGGCCAGAGTCTGGGCTCGGGGTGTGATAATCCCAGGGGGATTTTGGAGTATGACAGCTGGAGGGAGATTTTGAGATTTATTAGCTCTGTGACCTTGGCGGCAAGTTGTTTTCCTCTCTGGCTTGTTTTCTGACTGTAATCTGGGGATAATATGAGGATTTTTAGTGTGGCATGGCACCCCGCAGATCTTCAGTAGATAGCAGCTGTTGTTATTAATTATTAAATAACTCTTTCACTCCTAGACACACTTAGTAAGGGGTGGAGGTGGGTCAGTTAGCTTAGAGTCTAGGTCTCCTTCACCCAGGGCAGCACAATAACTGGCTATGTGGCCTTGAACAAGCCTCCTGAGTTCTCAAGCTTTGGTTTCTCCATTTGTAGAGTGAGGCCGCTGGACAACTAATGTGTGAATTCTTTCCAGTGTTACAGGTCTGTGAGTCAGGTATTCATGGGCCCCATCCCATCTTCACACCCCAGCATATGGTCCCTCTCTCACCCCTGCAAACACAGGGACTTGAATCTGACTTTTCCTTCTTTGCTCTGTTTGGGGCTGTGCCATCCCTACCCCCTTTAGCTGAAGTCTGTATGAGTATATGCGCCCAGCCTGCTTTCCAAGCATTTATTAAACACCTAGCAGTGGGCTTAAGGGCTGTTGGTTCACAGCTGGACAAGTCTGAGAGCGAGAGGCCCACACACAGTAGCTGAGCCAAGCATGGGACCTGTGTTGTATGGATAAAGAGACTGGTAAACATAAGTGACAATCCAGCTTGGGGAGATAAAGAACGGCCCCAGGGGCTCTGAGACCAGAGCAGATCACTGCTCCTGGTTGCAGGAAACTTTGCCAAGGCTGATGCTTGAACTGTGTCTGTAGGAATGAGATGTCAGAATAAATACTGATATTCACACAAAAACGTTTTTGTTGTTGTTTGTTTCAGTTACAGTAAGACTAAAAAATTTTGTTTTCTCACTTCCTGATGATTTCTTTCTGGCCGTTTGATCTCTTGCTGTAATCCAGACAGTCTGTTCAGGTATCTTCCTTTTGCAGGGACTCCCAGAATGAAAGATGCTCTGGGAGTACGTAATTTTTACTCTGTTTTACCCTTTCTCTTTTACCCATCCTTTTTTCTCCACTTTAATTAAAACATTTTCAATACACTTATTTCTGTGAACTTTATTTTTAGATCAATTTTAGATTTATAGAAAAATTACATGTTTCTATAAACTTTATAAGCAGTTTCCCTTATGATTAACTTTTGCATGACTGTGGTACATTTGTCACAGTGAACGAACCAATATTGGTACAGCGTGAATATGTATAATATTAACTAAGGTCTCTACTTAATTCAGAATTCCTTAGTTTTTAACCTAGTGTCCTTTCCTACTCTAGGATCCCATCTAGGATAGCATGCTAGATTTAGTTGTCATATCTCCCTGGGCTCCTCTTGGCTGTGATAGTTTCTCAGAGTATCCCTGTTTTTGATGACCTTGACAGTTTTGAGGAGTACTGGTTACATACTCTGTAGAATGTCCCTCAATTGGAATTTCTTCCTTTTTTTTTTAACTTGAGATTTTTTTTGAAACTGTAATATTTATACATCCTGTATGAAACTCAGCTCAAAGAAGAGGTTTTCTTTTTCTTTTCTTTTTTTGTATTTTCAGGAACAGAAATAATGGTTTGTAACCTCCAGCAAAATTTTCTGTAGAACTGTGGTTTTTAACCAGAGTGAGGAGACTTTTGTATCCCCACCCCACACCCGAGGAGACATTTGGCAGTGTCTAGAGACCTTTTTGATTGTCACAACTGGGGGAAAGGGGGTGCTACTGGCCTCTAGTGGGTGGAAGTCAGGGATGCTGCTAAACCTCTTAAAATGCAAATCACAGCCACCCCACAAAAGGATAATCCAGCCCCAAACATCAGTTGTCGAAGACTGAGAAATCTTGTCATAAATCCATGAATTCTAAGAAATCATTGGGACATTATAACTTAAAGGGATGGATGTTTTTGTATGTGGCCTGTTAATTCCTGTTAGGATGCATGCTGTGTCTTTGAACTTAATCTCTGGCCTTCCCCATGTGCGGCCTTCCCCATGTGCTCATCAGCTATTAGCCGGCCCTGTTACGTACAGAATGGAAGCATTTCTGTCCTCTAGGAGGAGCTGCTCCAGCCCTCTATTTGGAGAGCTTGGTAGGTTTCCCCTCTTTAAAGTCATCTCGGAGCCTGGTCTATTTAGAATGTTTGGCTACTTGACTTGGGCTATAAAATATATTAAGTTGTAGAAAAAAGTATGGAGATTAGCTTGAAATGTTAGAAGCTTTTGCAGGGTGTTGAAGGACTTGTTCAAAGTTCTCGGTGTAGGGCATTGAATACCCAGTCAAAAGTTACGTGCTTGGTAAAGACTGTAGCGCAATCATGCAAGCTTAGTGTGTACAGAATAAACGTAAAGTACAACCCTTCGGTACCTGTGAGATAATTTAAAAAGGAGACCTATGTTCCACCGTCTTCTGAGAGATGTGGTTAAAGATATGTGGAAAATATATGTTAAAGATTTTTTTTTTTATGGATAAACTTATTAAGCTAGTGAATCAGAGCCTTTAAAATGCATGAAATCTCCTAGGGGGGAGGATATAAGTGTAGCATTCCCCAAATGAATTTGACCATGGAGCCCCTTTTTTGAGGTAATAGTTCAAAATAGAGGTTCTAAAGAATATACTTTAGGAAGTTCTAAAATGCCCAGAGTTGCTTAATTGTTCAACCAGAAATATGCCTTTTTCTGTATCTTTTATGTGCCAGTTACTTTAGCTATAATGCTGAACAAGGCAGGCATAGCTAGGGTATCAATTTTCAACCTTTTTGTTCTTAGGACTATTATGCACACTAAAAATTATTGAAGACCCCAAAGTTTTTGTTTATATAGGTTGTACTGATAGTGATTGTTTTAGAAATTAAAGCTGAGAGATTTATAAAATAAGTATTCATTCATTTATTTAAAATAACAATAACAAATCTGGTACCTATTAGCATAAATGACATACTTTTTATGAAAAGTGACTGTTTTCCAAAATAAAAGAACTTTAGAAGAATTCCTAAACTTTTTCTAAGAACTTTAGAAAACCACATTTTTGCAAACTTTTGTAATGTCCGGTTTAATAGAAGACAACTAAAGTCTCCGATCTGATTCTGCTTCCGTCTAGCGCAGTATTAGACATCATGAAGCCTCTGGAAAACTCTGCTGCACATTAGAAGAGAAGAGAGAAAGAGGCAAATAATCTCTGTATTAAATTCTTTTCACTTCTGAAACAAATTAGCACAAAATCTGGTGACTTAAAACAACATGAATTTGTTACAGTCCTGGAGATCAGCAGTCTGAAATGGGTCTCATTGGGCTAAAATCAAGGTGTTGGCAGCCCTGCATCCTTTCTGGACCCTCCGGTGGATAATTTTCCTTGCCCATCCAGTTTCTAGAGGCTTCCCGCATTCTTTGCTTTATGGCCCTTTCCATTTCCAAAGCCAGCAGTGGCCAGTTGGTCTTCCTGACCTCACGTCACTCTGACACCGTCTTCTGCATCCTTTTCCCCACTTAAGGACCCTTGTGATTACATTGAACCCACCTGAATAATCCAGGATACTTTCTAAAGTTGGCTGATAAGCAGCCATAATGCCACCTGCAACCCTAATTTCTCCCTGGCCATGTAAGGTGGACACACAGGTTCCAGGGGTTAGGATATGGATGTCTAAGGACAGCCATTATTCTGCCTACCACATTTTGAGATTATTATAGGAATAGTAATAAAATCTTTGAACTCAAAGATCCCCTGAAAGTCGGGGTGTCTGTGTGAGTGTAGTGGGGGAAGTTCCTGGGTTATGCTGATCTAAGAAAAATGTTAGCTGAATGGATGAGTCGAAAAAAGGAGAAGGGACATTTATGAAACACCTACTATGTGCCAAGTACTATGCCAGACATTCAACTTACATTTTATTGTTTGATAACTGTGCCACCTTGGACCAGTGACTTCTTGGCCTTATTTCCCTATCTGCAAATTGTGGATAGCAGCGTTTACCTCATGGAGTTCTTGGGACATTAATTGAGATAACAAATGAGAGGGGCCACTGCATGGCACGTGGAAGGCGTTGATACTCATTCTTTTTCTGTGTCCTCTATACGTTGATGAAGAATTCTTCATAGTTTGCCTAGTGTTTGATCTTTTGATATGGCTAAATTTTCTTTTGCTAAGAAGTTTTCCCTTTCTTTTGAGCAGTTAAGTTTGTTTTTTATTAAATGACTTATTTTAAGATTAGGTTGTCATTAAACCATTACTATAGTTTTATTTCAAATGTGGTGGCAGGTAGTTTTATTTTTGGAACTTTGGGAAGTGTGATGGATTTCTTCGGAACAGTCAGAATTACAAATATTACTTACAAAGTAATAAGAGATATAATTTTAACTTTTAGTGGGAGTAGTATAAATGTCATATATATTATTAATTATTCAGATGAGTAATTCTATTTGTCATGGATTGATTTCCCCTAGAGATGATGCAAAATATCTAACTAATGAAAAAAATGAAAGCTGCTTTTTAGATTAATAAATGCAGTAAAAATGAGTTCTGAATTGCTGCCTCCTCTGGGGGCGTGCCCAGCCCTGTGTCAAGTTCCTCTGTCTCCACCTGGCAGAGTGCCATTTCTTGGTCTCCCTCACTGCCTGTGATGTTGCTCGTTACAGTTTGTGCTTTATTGTGATTTTTATTTATAATCCCTGCACAGTGCCCCATACCACGTCTGACACCATAGTAGACGTGCAGTAAGAGCTTACTGAAAAAATTCCCGAGAGTGTAGGAAGTGGTAAAACCAGTTTACTAAAATACTACATGCCGCTTGATTTCATTTATATAAAATCCTAGAAAATGCAAATGAACCTGACCCAAAGAACAGTAGGGGAGGGGTGGAATTCAAAGGGGCATGAGGAAGTGTTTGGGGGTGTTAGGTGCCCTCATTATTTGTATTGGGATGATAGCTTCAGTGTGTATATATGTATGTCAGACCTCATAAAGCTGTGTACTTTATGTGAGGTTTACTGTATGTCATTGGTTCCTCAATAAAGCTATAAAGACAAAGAAATAAGGAAAGGACTCTGGTTTTGCCTGGTTTGAGACAGGTACCCAGGCGATGGGAGCCTAGGAGTGGCCCAGCGTGAGTCAGATGTTCTACTCTGGACCAACACCTGGGGATCAAGGGGTGAGGCTGGGTCCTGGACAAGCTCAGAATTTGTGTGTTCAGAAGTGGGGACAGGTCATTTCTTTATCTAAGGGTTGGTGTGTGCTGGACATGTAAGCCCACAGATGTTCACTTTCATAACGAAAAGGACACCTCGGACATCTTGACATCTATCATTGGACTAGAGATTTACAACTGAATGATTATTGGAGATACTGGAGAAAACGTTTTCTGGCTAAAAATAATTGCATTTAAATCTCTAATAGTAGCACAGGCTTGTGAATCGTCTGTATCTCAGGTCACGCTTTCTGCTTGACTTGATTTCCCTCACCGTAACTAATTATTAGCAAAAAGGATATTAAGTGGATAGAGCCATGCCCGATGACATTGGTTGGCAGGAAACAGCATTCTAAACATAAACATAAAATTAGCATTATGGTCAAATTCTTCCCTAACATATCAATTGCATCAGAACAAATTTACATTTTTCAGACAAGCATCATTGGCAAATCTGCTTGGCCTTCGCCCAAGCCTTACTTCACGCAAGGAAGTTGTGACTTGTGAAGTTCGCTAAGAGAAAATCACCTAAAGTGGATTTGTCATTTTCATTTTCATTCGGCAATTACAGATGAGGAGTTTAAAGGTTTAAAATTCGGATATGGAACCTTGAGTTTACTTGCTGTGGAGACAGTGAAGGAAACGTAGGTACTGCTTCACCTTATGAATCAAAGCCCCTATGCTTTTTTATTTTTCATATATTTTTAATCTATATAGTTTAAGAAGAAATTTTGAAATCTTGTTGTTTTCAATCTATATGTGAACTTTTGAAAGAGAAATTGACTGAAGGAAACTGGACTTTGGGTGGTAAACACACAATAGAATATACAGATGTTAAATTATAATGTACACCTGAAAATTATATAATCGTATTAACCAATGTTACCCCAATAAACTCAATTAAAAGAAAAGAGAATTCGAAGTCATGTTAAGTAAATATGAACTAATTCATAATAGAATTTGAATATTTATGAATATTAATGAAATATGTAAATATTATGAAATAAAATCAGAACTTGAGATTTGGTCAGATGAGGAAAAACAAATATATTCAATCTCCTCTAACTTTGGCTGATGCAGGATCACAGAAATATATTACAAAGAAGTGTGACCTTGAGCCGTTAATCTTGTCTCACCTTCACAGGGCCTCACATGTGGTGCCTGGCACATGGCACGTGCACATGGTTATCAGTCACTAGGATGACTTGTTGGTCCACCAAACGCCAGGAGTTGCATGGGAAGCTGGGTGGTGCTTTATGGGGGAAAGTAGGGTTTTTTTTTTTGTTTTTTGTAATCTCTAAAATTCTCCAGGAAAAAAAAAAGTTGTTTCTCCCTTTTCCCTCCCCTTTCTTTTCTCCTTCTGAGACTTCAGAGCTGTATGTTCTTTTTTCTAGAAGAGTTTGAAGTCTAGGGCATAGATTAAAAAGAAAAATCCTAATTTAATCAATCATAATTAATAATCTTTAATTAATAAAGAAATGTGCCACCTTGGTGTCTCTGGAATTGTGATTTGTCTTACCAAAAAAATTGAACTTCAAGGATTTTTCCAGTGCATTTCAGCTTTTCTATTTGATCACAGTCTTGTTAGCACAGTTTGGTTCCTGAGGTCAAGTATCTGAGATGTGTATTTGGGCCCTCACGTGGCCCAGGTTCTTTATTAAAGTTTTGCTTTATTAATGTCACTGTAACCAAATCTTTGTATATAGATATGTATCCACATCTCTGCATATTTCCTTAGCATAGATTCCTGGAAGGAGAATTACTAGGTTAAAGGGTATGAATATTTTTAAAAGACTCCTGGTGCTTCTTGCCAGTCTGCTTTCCAGGAGGCTTGAATCGATTTATATTCTCAAACGGTAAGGAGTGAGGCCGCCCAGTTCCAGTTACCATCTGACTCGGTGTTCTATTATTACAAAGAAAACAAGAAGAGAACGCCTCTCCCCCACCAAACAACGCTACAGATAACAACAATCGCAACAAAAACACTGCTGATAGGAAAATGACATCGTACTTTATTTCTTAGCCAAGTAACACTTGCTTGTTGTAGGAATAAAATGTGAATGAAATGACAGTAAAACCATTAGTAATTTCATCTCTAGGAGAGAGCTGTTAACTGTCTAATTGTTTTAATTTGCTAATTTTTAAAATAATTAGATTGGTTGAACCTTTATGTTCACTAGCCATTCATTTTCCTCTCTTGTGAGATATATCTTTTATCTTTTTATTTGTGGGAGTCTTGTTTTTATTATAGATTTGTGTGGGTTTCTTAATATTAAGGACATTAGTCATTTGCTGCTTGTCTTAATTTTCATCTAGTATACCTCTTCCTCTGAAATTATTGTTTTTGATATTTTTGGATACACAGATGTTTAAAATTTTATGTTGTAAATCTGTCGATATTTTCCTCTTGTGATTTATTCTATTGCTTTTACGTTTGGAAAGTTACATTCTATTAAGAGATGAAATAGTAATCTATATACTTTTTAATCTTTTTAATCTTTAAAAAATTAACTCTTTGATTCACATGATATTTGTTTTGCAGTATAGTGTGAAGAAAAATCTTGATGTTCTTTCCAGATAGCCAACCAGTGTTTATTTAGTTAGACAAGGAGACAGGATATTCCAGGTGAATTTAATTCAAGTCAGTACCCAGCTATAGTATATTGTGGAGGACACAGAATAGATTACTCATCGTATTGAAAATAGGGCATATGAAGAAGAATTTAAGATTGAAAAGATGGATTAAAGTATAAATGGGGCATGCCTTTGAAGCCATGTTAAAAGTTAAAATTTGTAGGCAGTAAGAATTTTGAGTAGCTGAATATCTTGAAATGAACTTTTACTTGAGACTCCTTCAGTTGCAAGCAATAGAAAACTCAACTCAAATTGATTGAATTTAAGCAAAATAAATAAGTAGATAGATAGATAGATAGATAGATAGATAGATAGATAGATAGATAGATAGATAGAGAGATAGAGAGATAGAAGAAATTTTATGGGCCCGTGCAGTTGAAAAATCCAGCTTCAGGCATGTTGATCCAAGTTTAGATGATGTTCATGGGTTGCTTCTCTCTCTCGACCTTGCTCTTGGCCTCTTTTTCAGATTCCTAGTAGTGACCCCTCACATCTTCATAGTAAGTTTAGAATAGAATGCCTGTTCCTTGAAATTCCCCTACATATTCAGAAATGTCCTTGATTGGACTCCTTGGTTCACTTTGGCTGCAGGGAAAGTATAATGATGATTGGAGAGGGTCCTGTGCTTGCCCTCAACTAATCAGTGTTGGTGAGGGAATTCAGGCCTGTTCACATGCATTCCTCCTGGAGTCAGGAACCTCCAGGAGACCATATGATCTGAATATTGGGGAAGGGCAGTTTCCCAGGGAAATTCATCATACAGAAAAATAGATGGTGTATCAGTCAGGTTAGGCTTGGTTTTGCTGCAGTGACAAGCATAACCAGAATCTCAGCTTACTGGCTTACAATAGACAGCTGTAGCTAAAGTGTATTTCTCACTCCTGGAAAGTCTACTGGGGCCTCAGGCAACTCTCCAGGGCAGTTGCCCTCCGTGTGGTGGCTTAGCCTTCCCAGCTTCTTTCATCTTGTGGTGTCTCCATAGCACATATGTCCATGATAGGTACAGTAGGGGGAGGGAGTGTGCTCTGGTCTCGAAGCGGCACATGTCACTTCTGCCCACAATCTTTTGGCCAAAGCTGGCCAGAGCCAGGGCTGGGGAGTGGAGAGGGAGGATTGTAATTCTCCCCATTTGCCTGGAAGGAGAGAGGAATTGAATGTGAGTAAACATGAGACGGCACAGCCACACCGGTGAGCACGACCAACCAGTGCCTGTAGCTGTGTTTACCACAGGCTGCCTTCGGGATCTCATTGTCAGACTCATTTCTTAGACCCCTCCTGTCTCGATCTGACTGGTTCCTGGGATAATGCTGAGAGCAAGTAATGTATTTGGTAAACTTTTAGAGCTTTACTTACCTAAGGGCTGAGTGATAATCACGTTGCTTTTCTGAGAACATTAGGAATACTCCTTGGCATGACTCGGGCCATGGAGTTCTACTCGGCAGTGTCCCCACACACTGCTCTGTTAGGCCCGAGGCCTTTATTAAGGTACAGTCGTTTAGCATTTCTGAACATTGAAGGGGACAAAGTCCTTGGCAAATATTGTATTTCCTAAACTCAGGTCTTTATACAGTTTAGAAATGTTTCCTTGACTAGCTGGGAAATGTCTGACTTCTGTAACTAAGTCCTGACTTTATTCATTTCTCTGTCAGTAGTAAAGATAACATTTAGGCAAGGAAGGAATTCTTGTTATCTTAAAAAAAAAAAAGCAGAAAATGATATAGCAGCTATGCAGTATGGCAGGTCCTCAAAAAAATGAAAAATCGAATTTCCATGTGATCCAGCAATTATACTTCTGGGTATATATTCTAAAGGAGTGAAAGCAGGGGCTCAGAGAGATATCTGTACACCCATATTCATAGCAGCATTATTTGCAATAGACAAAAGGTGGAAGCAATCCAAGTGTCCATCGATGGAGGAGTGGATAAGCAAAATGTGCCCCCATCTGCCACATTGTTCTCTGAAAAGGCGCTTGGCTTCCAGCTCAGGGTGGCTGCATTGGAACCGCGCTCAGAGCTTTGGCCAGAGCCACAGAGCTGTCTCTCCATTTCTTTGTAGCCTTGCTCTCATCGTTAGGTACTAAAGGAATTCACTTTCTAAATTTGTACCCACTCTCGTTTCTGTTTTGGGAAAGTACATAACTGACTAATCAAGAGCCCTTCTGTTTATATTTTAGAGTCTGCAGTTTAGACAGACTGTTTCTTTCTTTGTGAGTGGCTGGCATTCTTTCCTTTTGCCTTTTAAGTCTTTGTTACAGCCTTAACACTTTTTTGAAGTAGTTGCAGGGGATGTCGAGATCCCTTTAAAGCTCCTGGTGTTCCTCTTATTGATTTTGAGTGATGGCAGGTTAAACATCCGTGCTTTCTGGTGATGATGTTTATGTGATAAATACACCCTGGGCTCTCAGTCCAGCAAGGGGCTTGGTTCCTGGGCACCTTTAGAATATTCGTTATATTCTGTCCTAGTAGTGTTTCCTTGAGAGCTTCGGATATTCTTCTCTGGTGATAGAAGGGAAGAGAGACTTCATTGCCAACACCATTTCTAAATATAAACTTCTAATGTAAGCAGGCTGTTAGAACTTCCCTTGGAAAGTTTGGTTGTGAAACTAGAGGTTTTAGTCAATCTATAAGCCACTCCGCTTCACTTACTTCATAAGGACAATGCCACATGGTCAGATTCAGAAAATAGCATCATCGTGGTAGCCTATTGATTATATAAGGCCAGGTCTTTGGGATTCTGTGCTGAAGAGCTTGGGACTATAGGCTTCCCCCTTCCTCAAGACTAGTTCTTGTGAACTGTCTGCCTTTGAGTTTCTTATAATGTTACTGTTTCCTGTCAAGTTGTTTTTATTTGCAAAAGGAAAAAAAAAAAGCCAAGATTATCATCTCATTGATTTTGACAAAAGAAACTAATGAAGAAATGGAATTGGTGAATCTCGATTATCTGTTTTCAGTAGACTCAGCCATATCTAGGTTGTCAGTGGGAGAAACATTCATTCATTCATTCACTTGCTTTCATTGGCCTGGAAATTCTGTATGGGGGTGTAAAGGTTTGGTTTTAAGTTAGTGTGATATGGCAACTGATTACATTCCAGACCATGAATGGGTGTCAGGGGTTAATCTCCATGAAATTTTCTGTAAGATCTGTGTGTACATTCTTCTGGGGAGAGGATTCTATATATAGCTTCTTTAGGTTTTCAAAGGGATCCAAGCCTCAAAACTGCAAAGAGCATTCTGAAGTGCTGAGAATACCTCATTGCAACTGGGACCGTCCTCTGATTGGAGCTGTTACCCCTGCTAGAGTAGTACCTTTCGAGGACTTCAGGTGGCCCTTAGCATGGAAGCGGATAACACAAGCCATTCCTAGTTAGAACAAGGTGATCAGAAGGGAAAGCGGAAGCACTGTAAACTCTGGTAAAAACTGAAATGGTGAAGGATCGAGTCCATTTTATTTTTGGAAACAAATGCACCCTTCTCAAATGCTTATTGATTCCCATGATCCTGGGGAAGGGAGCTAACAACATAGATTCCGGAACCAGACTTCCTAGGTTCAAAGCCCAGGTCTGCCATTTATTTAGTGGGTGTGTGTCCTTCAGCAAATTATTTAATTTCTGAGTGCCTCCTGTGTCCTCATATATAAAACGGGATAAGAGTATTTGCCTCATAAGGTTGTTGTAAAGATTAAATGAGGTAATGTAAAATACCACATGTAGTATGTGGTAAATGCTTAATAAATATTAGCTCTTATAATGGAGCCAGGAGGTTGTCTTTAGTAACATAAAGAATAGTAAAATAAGGACAGTTCCATTTTTAGTAAATATGGATAGTTGAATTTTTGTATGCATGTGTTGGTTGTTTTGTACCTGTCTCCAGAAAGTTACCTGTCTTCAGCGTTTGTCTACTTAGGAGCTGTTTCAATAAATTCTGGTGCACAAACATCATAAAAGGTGTAAGAATGCTGTCACTTTCTAGCAAAATAGGATAGTTAGTATTCCTGTCACAAAATGTTTCATGATGAGGTTCTTCCCATTAAGTGACTATCTGTGAAAACTGGATGAGAATATCTGATTTCCTTTTTGTCTTTAGAAATATATTGTAAAGATTTTGATCCTAAATTTCATCTAAGATATGGTTACTGAAGACTCATAGTCTGAGATTTCACTTACATGATCAATTTCTCCATCATTATGAGGTGCTAGAGAGCCTCTTTCTATCTCTTTACATTCATCTTCTGACTCATCTAATAATTGTGAAATGTCTTCTTCTGTCAGTTTTATTCTTTTCGCCGTTATGGGTGGAAAATGGAAAATTATGAATTTCCAATTGTGTTTGATGAAAGCTAAAAAAAAATGACTGCAAAGATGGTATCTTCGGAATCCTTTTATACCTTCTTGAAAATGATATAATACGTTGGACAGTGCAGTGAGGGAACTGAAGGATGATGTAGTGAGGATTTATTTTGCTATTGTACCATCCAGACAATCTCCTATCGTTCTGCTTTCTTAATTTAGTCTTTTTTTTTTTTTTAAATGATAGATGGAAGTAGTCATGTAACAATGAAATAATTCCTGCCATGGAAAAATAGCAAAATGTTTCGAGACGTTGGAAGAATAAGATCATGAACATTTCATATTGCCTCTTAGATTTTTAAAAGGGTCCAGTGGACTTATGGAAATTGTAAGGTAGAATGAGTTTTGGGAAAACTTCCAAGAAAAAATAAGTGTTGAAATAGCTATCCTTACACACAGTTAGAACTGCTCAAAAAAAGAATCTCTGAGCTATTATTGGATCCAGGGACCCTGATGGTAGGTTGGGGATTAATCACACTTGTAATAAACCATCTGAAAGAATCTGAAAAGTAAAGACTAACACAAAGATACTTATTGCGGTGTTACTATTACTTTTTTTAAAAGGAAAAAACCCCAAATGTGTAACGTAGAGTAATAGGTTGATTTGGCACAGTATACCTAAATCTTATGTAATGATTTATAAGTTATGTTCTCAGAAAGTCTGTAATGATAAGAGAATGCAATCATGGTAGAATATTAAATTTAGAGAACATAATACAAAGCTGTATATACAGTACGAGGTCAACTATGTAAAATATATACACAGAACAATATTGGCTGCAAATACATGAAATGTTAATAGTTTTTTTCTGGGTGATGACATGATTTTTAAATTTAATCATCTGTCTTCTAAAAATCTATAATTGACCTGTCTTATTTCACAAACAAAGCAAATCTTTTTGTGATGTTGACACAAATATTCTTTTGTATTAACAGTTTTATTAAGGTATTATTTACATACTCTACAGTTCGCTCACTTAAAGTCTCCCGTTCAGGTTTTTAGCACATTTACATCAGCTCTTCAACCATCACCGTAATCAATTTCAGATCATTTTTACCACTCCAAAAAGAAATTCTATACCCATTAGCAGTCACTCCATTTCTCCACATCCCCCCAGTCAACCACTAATCTTTCTGTCTGTGCGGATATGCGTATTCCAGACCTTTCATATCAATGGAATCATACAACACGTTGTCCTTTGTGACTGGCTTCTTTCACTCAGCCTGATATTTTCAAGGTAAAGCAAATCGCTCTTGCACTTTCGTTTACTCACTGTATTTAGAAGTCACACTAACCCTTATTTATTATATGGTATAATGTATTCTTTTTTTCTTTACTTCCAGAATCGGTTCCTTCCATCATGAGCAACTTGCTGAATCCAGACGCCATTTTCTCCAACAACGAGATGAGCCTGTCGGACATTGAGGTCTATGGCTTTGACTATGACTACACCCTGGTGTTTTATTCAAAGCACCTGCACACACTGATATTTAATGCTGCTCGGGACCTCCTTATCAATGAACACCGGGTAAGAGCACCAGGGGCATTTTAGTCTTCTTCCCCTGTCCCTTAGACATTTCAAGAACAGCCGTGAGCCGACCTGGCCTCATGGCGCCTGGCACATAGACATCATTTGGTAGGTCGTGGCTGAATGAACGAGTGGAATTTATTCCAAGTCGTGGCTGAATGAATGAGTCTAATTTGTTCCAGTCTATCTGGAAGATTGTGTTTTTTTTTAACCACTTTATTGAGGTATGACTGACATGTGAAAAGCGGTATGTATTTAATGTATGAGTTTGGGAATGAGTATACACCTGTGAAGCCATCCCCACCATCAAAGCTGTAAACTCTCCGTCACCTCCCAAAGTTTCCTCCTGCCCCCTTTGCTATTATTATTATTTGTGTGCCTGTGTGTTTTAAGAACACTTCGTATAAGATCTGCTTTCTTAGCAAATTTTAAGTGTACAGTACAAATTATCGGTTGTAGGCACCATGCTGTAGAATAGATTTCCAGAACTTGCTTACTTGCATAACCTAAACTTTGTACCCAGAAGATAGTTTTTTTTTTTTTTTTTTTACATCTTTAGATGTCTCTTGACAAAAAACTGTCCCAAGTTATGCATTAGAGGGGCTCTACCTGCAGAAATTTCTCACAGAGCAGTGACCTAGTTTCTTCCAAAGTCTGGGGCAGGGGGCGGGGCAGCCCGTTGAGTTCTGGTTAGAAGGAATTCTTCAAATGATGGCCGGTATGTTTCGTACTGGTCTCAGCCTGTCAGTAACCAGTGTTGTGGCGGGACCAATCCTTGTGGTTCTTAGGATTGCAAGGTGCCCTTCAGCAGTAACCATCAGGAAACTGAAAAGATTTGGGCTTATTAGTTACAAGACCTGGAAGTTACACAGCACGCCTGGGGCCGCACAGTGAGGTCGAGGGGGCAGATGGGGCATGGGCCTGGGCTTCTGCTTTTACTGGAGTCAAGGGTGCAGGGGTGGCTGTAGTTTCCTAGGCTCGCCCTTTATTGGTGAATTTAAAACATAAGAGCAGGAATTTAAAGCATGGGAAGAGAAAGCAAACAAGTAGCCCAGTGGTCATTTACTGAAATGAACCAAGATCTCTAAATCGAAGGAGCTACATATAGTAGCGGGAGGCAGCCTGGCTCCGTATCCAGTTGGTGTGCCTGGCAGTGTGTTTATTTGAGATTTAGAGGGGATGCCTTTTTGAAATGGATGCTTCCAAAATCCAATCTTAAGTCAGGCACTTGGATTACAAAAAACAACAACAAAAACATGTCAGGGCTTGTCGTATAAATACACAATGTTTTACCTTCATCACTGATTTAAATCACTTCAAATCATGTCTTCTGGTGCATAGTATTGTGGAGAGTTTAGAATAAGGAAGGAAAAAAGAAACACTCAAAACCTAACATGCTTTCCTCCAATCTAGTGTGAGTACACATTTCAGGAACCAGGGCGAGATGCATCCTCAGAGGTCATTTGGACTCGTGCCCTCGGAGAACCCCCACAGCGTCCCAGGACGTGCAGTTTGAATCTCCGTCTCAGACCAGAGTGCGTTACTCCCAGAGGCAGTTCTGATTTTGGGGAGATTCTTCCATGGGTCGAGAAATGTGCTTCATACAGCTTTCAGCATCAGTCTGTTTTCTTTATTCATTCCTTCACACATTCCTTAAACCTTTGTTAAATATCTCTCTGTGCCAAGCCCCGTCACAGAAGCAGGGAGGATGAAGGTGAGAAGGACCCAGGTACTGCCCTTGGACACCCAGCAGCCTAGTAGGGGATCAGTCAGGTAGGCAGATGAATTATGAAGCCACCTGGTGGAGGCCTCTACAGACATCTGGATAGAGGGCGAAGGATGTGTGGAGGATGGTTGGAACAACTTTCTCTGCCAGAGGGAATTGGGAAAACAACAAAAGAAGGTGATATTTCAGCAGTCTGAAGGAGTGTCTCAGCAAAGGTGGGATGCATGGGGAAGCCTAAAACTGGACTGTTTGAGCAATAGGCTGGGTGTTATGCAGACCAGCTGTTATGCTCCCAAACCTTCTTTATCAGGCCGATTATTCTTAGTTCTTTCAGCCATTCTCATTTGGCCTTTTTTCTGGTCTTTTCCTCATCTTGGTCACGCTCCTTTGCGTGTGCTCTGGTTTATCCCTCTCAGATGTGAGACCCTGAACTGGATATGTTACTGCAGGTGGGGTCTGATGGGTGTGGAATAGAGGGAGGCCATCTCCTCCCTCATTCTGGATACCATACCTTTATTAATGCTGCCAAAATTTCCATTAGTTTTGTATCCTCACCATTGATGCAGTGTATTTCTTGATCTCCTCAGCTTTTGGTGATCAGTGGATTTAATAAGCAGCTCATCTTGTCTTTATGCAAAATACAGAAATGGCATTTGCCAAAAATAACATTCCCTCTAGCCACCAAGCCAACAGCCAGCTTTTTTTAGTTATGGCCACTTTACCAGATGTCAACCCATCTAGCCATTTGCCACACAGCTGCGTTTCTCTGTGTATTCAAAAGACTCTCTCCTGTCTAAGCCACAGCCCTTTCCTTAACTGCAAGGATGGAAGCAGAATGAGAACTAGGTAGTCCTGCGCTTGCTCTCCCGTCTGCCAACCTGTACCACCTCCTCACCACCCTGCTGGGAGATCGAGCTGAAAGGGGTGCTGTGTTGGTGCTGGCTTCCTAGTCCCAGGTCACCTGCAATATTTGCTGTGACTCTGCTATCACTCATAAAGTGAAGGCCATTGTTACTAACAGCACCATCTGTTGATTGTCTGCTAGGTACCAAAAGCACAGGTTCTAGAGCCTGATGTCTGTCTGGGGTTCGAATCTTGGTTTTCACCACTTATTTCGTAGGTAATCTTGAGAAACGCACCTCATTTCTTTGGGCCTCGGTTTCCTCCTCTGTGGAGTGGACATAGTACTTTCCTTACAATGTTATTTTGATAATTAAATGACTTAATTTATGTCAAGTGTGTGGCACATAGAAAACAATAAATGTTAGCTATTACTGTCATTTCTACTCTGCATGACAACCCTGCAAATAGATATTGTCTCTGTTTTATAGCTGAGGAAACCAAGGCTTATGGAATTAAGCCAGTCATTCAAGGCCACAAGACCAGTAGGAGGCAGAACCAGGATTTGAGCTTAGATCTATTTATTTCCAAGGCACAAATGCTCTCTCCTTTATTCCACGTTGCCGCTTGTGGAATTAATAACACCTTTTGTTTGTAGCCTATGGGTTTATTGTTCGCATGAAGATAAAATATTCATGAAGATTAAAAATTTATGAAGATAAACAATTTATGAAATTTGAGAGGTGAAATAGAAAGGTGTAATCATTATGATTAGGAAAGCTTCTAGGTTTAAGATCATTGAAATTTCATTCCCATTGTGTCTGTTTGTTGCTTTGATGAAAGAAATATGTCATAACACTAATTATATCAGGAATATTTATAGCGTCAGTTAGGCTTATGCAGATTTTTCTCTTACTTTGGATTTGAAAAGAATTTTTCTGAGATGCTGCTGGAAGCATTGAGTTTGGGGCCGTTTTTCCTGCCAAAGACTAAATGTACTAGGGATGGAAAGACATCTGCTTTTGAGATGCACAGTAATAGAACAGTAAGTGTGCAATTGAGCATCTTCCCAAAAAGCAAATGTAAAAGTTCCAGCTCCTTCTTAATTACCCTTTTTCTTTTTTTATAAGAACAAGTTTTTACAAAAATAGACATAAAAAATACTGAGTAATAACTCTGTTTGTATCTTAATTCCACACGTCCACCAAGGGATGAAAAAGGGAGTGTTAGAAGAGGTCTTGACTTCATGTCTCTGATTCACGCCCTCGTCAGTGTTCCCGATCATTAACTGGCACCGACGTCAACCCAAAACCTGGAGGCCATGACGGGATCCTTGACATCGTCCTGTGTTCCACGCGTGATCTCTCAGCACATGCTGCAGGTCCTCTCTCTCTTTTTAAAAAAATAAACATTAAGAAGAGTTTTAGGTTTACAGAAAATTCTCAAAGGTAACATCGAGAGCTCCTGTCTATGTAGCCCACACCTGGCTTTCCCTGATGTTAATATGTTACATCACTGTGGTACATTGATCACAACGAAAGAACCAATATTAAATTTTACCTACAGTCTGTACTTGGTTCAGATTTCCTTAGTTTTTATCTAATGTCCTTTTCCTCTTCCAGGAGTCCATCCAGGACACCACATTACGTGTAGTTGTCATGTCCCCTGAGGCGCCTCTTGGCTTTGACAGTTTCTCAGACTTTCCTTGTTTTTGATGACCTTGACAGTTTGGGGTATGTTTTAGGATGCCCGTCTCTTGGGATTTGTCTGACGTTTTTCTCATGGTCAGACTGGGGTCATGGGTTTGAAGGAAGAAGACCACAGAGGTGAAGGGCCATGCTCATCACCTCTTATCCAGGCTCCGTGTGCCATCAGTGCGCCATCACCGGTGACGCTGGCCTTGGTCGTCTGGCGGAGGCCATGTTTATCAGGCCTCTCCCTTGTTCACACTTCTTCTCCCTTCTCATGCTGCACTCTTTGGGAGGAAGTCACTCTGCAGCTGTGAGCTCTCTTTTCACTCATTCAGAAGATAATTCATTCAAAATGCGTCCGGACTCGGTCCACTTCTCACCTCCCCCACGGCCACCACCCTGGTCCAAGCTACCTATTGCCTCCCGCCCGACGGTGCAGCAGCTTCCTGACGGGCCTCCCTGCTTCTGTTTCTGCTCCTGAGTCTGCTCTCTATTCAGCAGCAAGAGAGCACCTTTAAATATCAATCATGTCACTCCTGGGCTCCACCCCCTCACGCCTTCCCACCGCGCTTGGAACGACAGAGGCCTTCCGTGCTCCCAGGCCCCTGGCTTCCTTGCCAGCCCCTCCTCCCACCTGCTCCCACTCTGCTCCCACCACACCAGCCTCCCTGCTGCTCCTTGAGCTGCCAGGCGTGTTCCTACCTTTGTGCCTTTGCATTTTGCTCTCGCCATTTCCTCTGCCGTAGAAGGTCTTCCCTGGCTCCAGGCAGCCCAAGGCCTTGCGCC
>NW_011888797.1:3818990-3837837 GCF_000151845.1 Pteropus vampyrus | reverse complement strand
ATCGAGAGCTCCTGTCTATGTAGCCCACACCTGGCTTTCCCTGATGTTAATATGTTACATCACTGTGGTACATTGATCACAACGAAAGAACCAATATTAAATTTTACCTACAGTCTGTACTTGGTTCAGATTTCCTTAGTTTTTATCTAATGTCCTTTTCCTCTTCCAGGAGTCCATCCAGGACACCACATTACGTGTAGTTGTCATGTCCCCTGAGGCGCCTCTTGGCTTTGACAGTTTCTCAGACTTTCCTTGTTTTTGATGACCTTGACAGTTTGGGGTATGTTTTAGGATGCCCGTCTCTTGGGATTTGTCTGACGTTTTTCTCATGGTCAGACTGGGGTCATGGGTTTGAAGGAAGAAGACCACAGAGGTGAAGGGCCATGCTCATCACCTCTTATCCAGGCTCCGTGTGCCATCAGTGCGCCATCACCGGTGACGCTGGCCTTGGTCGTCTGGCGGAGGCCATGTTTATCAGGCCTCTCCCTTGTTCACACTTCTTCTCCCTTCTCATGCTGCACTCTTTGGGAGGAAGTCACTCTGCAGCTGTGAGCTCTCTTTTCACTCATTCAGAAGATAATTCATTCAAAATGCGTCCGGACTCGGTCCACTTCTCACCTCCCCCACGGCCACCACCCTGGTCCAAGCTACCTATTGCCTCCCGCCCGACGGTGCAGCAGCTTCCTGACGGGCCTCCCTGCTTCTGTTTCTGCTCCTGAGTCTGCTCTCTATTCAGCAGCAAGAGAGCACCTTTAAATATCAATCATGTCACTCCTGGGCTCCACCCCCTCACGCCTTCCCACCGCGCTTGGAACGACAGAGGCCTTCCGTGCTCCCAGGCCCCTGGCTTCCTTGCCAGCCCCTCCTCCCACCTGCTCCCACTCTGCTCCCACCACACCAGCCTCCCTGCTGCTCCTTGAGCTGCCAGGCGTGTTCCTACCTTTGTGCCTTTGCATTTTGCTCTCGCCATTTCCTCTGCCGTAGAAGGTCTTCCCTGGCTCCAGGCAGCCCAAGGCCTTGCGCCGGATTTTTGTTTTTTTTTGAGATCTCTGAACCCTTAGACTACATTTCGTTCGCAGTCCTTATCACTACACCGTGTGTTCACTTGTTTACGGTCCGTCTGCTCTTAGTAGAATGGAAACTTCTTAGGGTCACAGACTGTCAGTCTTGCTCATGGCCATATTCCCAGTGCACAAAGCACGTGCTCAGTGAGTACTTGGCGTCTTTGTGGAATCCACAGTGAAGTGAGTATCATGCTTGGTGTGGTACTGCCGCTGTGATACAGGTCATTTTGCCCCCACTTCATGTTTTGTGTGGATTTTGGGGAGCTGCTGCTTATGCTCTTCTACTCTGTCTCTAATTAGCCTCTAGTTAGGCTCCTTTAAATATCATACTGGGGCCTCTGAAAAACGGATATATTTATAGGCATCTTTACCTCAGGGATCACGGGCAGTGTTGTAATGTTGAGGTCAAGCTGTGGTCAGGGCTCCGTTATTAGCCAGGAAGGGGTGCATGGCCAAGCTGCAGAACTGTAGGAGTCACCCACATGGGAACCCCTGGGTTTTCTGCAGTGTTTTGGTCTTAACTTTCCTTGAGGCTGTAAGAGACATTTCTATAGCATTTTCAGAGTGATCTTTCTCTGTCCACACATACTAGCCTACCCAGATTGCCCCGGGAGTTGGAGCAAATTCAGGTACTAAAGGAAACCAGTCTGGGCCTAAATAAGAAAACTTTTAATAAAAATCTCAAGTAAAAGTCCTTTTATCTATTACTTCCTGCTTCTAGGGATAACAGTAATCTTTACGACACATTGGGTGAGTCATGTTTTTCAGGGTGGTGGAAAGTTTCTAAACTATGAAGAGTCCAGAAAACCTAGCCGTAGGCCATTGGAGAGAAGTGTGACATCCTGGCCGATGTGAGCAGCTTTGACTTCCTTGACTGGATGTTGCCATGAGCAGTTATTCCTAGAGGTTCTGCGTGTGTGTGTGTGTTGGAAAGGGGCCGTGCAGTTATTCCTAGAGGTGCTGTGTGTGTGTGTGTGTGTGTGTGTGTGTGTGTGTGTGTGTGTGTGTATTGGAAAGGGGCCGTGAGGTCATTTAGGACTTGGCTGCTTGAATGGGGAAGTACAGCTTAGGGGCAGGAGTGGAGCGTAGAAATCACCCCAGTTCAACCAATTGATTTCCCATGTGAAGGAGAGGCCTGGCGAGGTTAAGGGACTCACCTGAAGTCCTCCAGGAGCGCAGCAGCAGCTTGTGGGGCCGGTCTGACAGCCCAGCCTCCCGATGCCCCGTCCTACAAAGCAACGCAGTGTTCTCCAATGCGTGCCGGAGTCGGCCCTGGCTCCCCGCAGGAACCTTTTAACTCAGTCCTTTCTGCTTTCACGTAAGGTAGGACTAATGTTATTCTTACCTTGTAGTTGAGAGAACTGAGGCCTAGAGAGACAGGTGACCTTGCCTAAAGTCACCCAGGTAGCACATAGTAAGACTAGAAGTTGGCCTGTGTTCTGCATCATGACTTGTCCTGTGGAGACTCTTTCAGCCACTTCTGTCAGGTTTCCAGGTCATCTACTTTGGTCTCTGGACCATTTGAAAAACCATTGTGTATCTATCAGGAGTGGCTCCCCAAGAATACACAGTGACAGCGACAGGCAGGGGAATGTGAGTGGGCGTGGGGCCATGTCTCAGTGTGATGTCTTGTGTCCTGTTGGGGAGCCCAGATAAGCCCTGTTCAAGGAAGGAGCCCCAGACTTTGCAGCAGGCCATGGACAGAGCGTGTATGCTCTCCTATTCGCATCCCGTCTCTCGGCTAAAGTAGCACAGAACCGTGAGTCCCCCCAGCAAAGTCACTGAGCCCTCTGGCGGTACCAGCTGTCACAGGAGGCAGTGAGCATCCAGCATGGCGGCTCAGTGTTGGGCTAGCATTGATTGCAGGGTGGTTGGGATGGACTTGGGCGGGACCCGGACCTGGCTTTGAGTGCTGGCCTGACCTCTGTTTATCTTTGCGATTCTAGGCAGGCTCCTCAGCCCTCCTTCTCAGGTTAGTCAACAGTAAAATGGACATGGGGTACCTCCTTCATGCTGGGGAAGTAAGGAGCAAATAAAGTCATAGAAAGTGTCTAGAACAGTGTGTGGCACATGGCCAAGACTCAACAAAAGCCTCCTGAGTTGAAAGGGGACTCCAGAGGTGTGGGGTCCTGAAGCCTCACTTTGGTTGGCAGGAGTCTGGTGCCGTGTGTTAAGTTCCGGGTGTGTGTATATTAAGTACGATAGTGAACAAAGAGAATCTTGCAGTGTTCAGAATTCTTGGGAACGCCCCTGAGTGGCAGTGTCATGTAGTGACTTCTTGGTATACGTGGCAGGTGTCAGACAGATGAACCCAAATGTGACATTTGAGTCAGCACTTTGTGCAGCTTGAATTGAAAACTCGCTGCGTGCGGTTCTGCCTGGTGGTACCGGGAAATGTTCCCATGCCAGCGTGACTCTGGCCGTGAAAAGGAGCCATGTGTCCGTGCAGATGGGTTTCTCGTGCCTCCTGATCATCGCCTCAGTTTTTACTGAAGCAGTTTATGTCACAATTGGAAAGTTCTGGTGGCACAGAATCGATGTTCCGCCCTGCAGGTTTGTGCTCTGCGGGCGGAGGGGGCCGGGTGGAGGGGAGAGCAGGGGCAGAGGCCAGAGCCTGACTCCTTGCCCACCACGCCCCAGCTGTGTGGTCCAGGCCTGGTGGTTTTATCTGGTGCCTCAGATGTCCCGTCTGTAAAATGGGAGTGGCAGGGCCCGCAGTGCTCGGTACATCAGTTCTGTCAGTGGAGTAGCTAGTGTTCTTATTCTGAGCAGTAGATAAGGAGGGAGCTGGGATTTTTGCATAGTTTGAGGACTGGTTTAATAACCAGGAAGTATCAGGGGAGCCGAGCTGCCTCCAGAAGTCGTGCACGTTCTGAGTCAGAGCATTGGAGCAATAACTCGGAACCACGTGCTGAGAAGGGGCCTCTGCAGGCCCGAGTGGGAGGGGGCTGCACCGACAGCTGTGGGGTTCGGCCCCTCCAGTCATGGAGGATGAGCAGTGGCCAGCCGTCCAGGTGAGAAGAATGATGAAAACAATATGGAGGGGCCTCTCTGAAAACTTTTCAGCTTGAGTCTCTCCATGAAACCTGGTAGTAGGTTCATCGGGGGCTGTGACATGTGGGTGCTCGAAGGTGAGCTTGATGAATGATGGTCGACAGTGTGTTAAAGGAGGTAGAGGCAGATGGGCTCTCAGGGATCGGGGAGTCTAGATGCAGAGGGAAAGGGGGGAGGGGGCAGTTAGGATCAGAGAAGTTGGGGAGATGAGGCCTCACCTGTGATGGGCAGATCAATAGCAAGTAAGGCAGGAGGGAGGACTCTGGGGCCAGGAGGTTCTCCTTCCGGAAGCAGAAGGACACGATGTGGTCTGCCCCTTTTGACCCCACCTTCCCGGCCAAGTGCGTTAGCCACCTCGGCCTTTGTACGAGGGCCACATCTGGACACTACCTTGAACTTAGTACATCGTTAGCTAAAACGGGTTCTTTTCTTTCTTTTTAGTATCCTATGGAAATCAGGAAGTATGAGTACGACCCCAGTTTTGCAATTCGTGGACTGCATTATGATGTGCAGCGGGTAGGTTTAATTCTCATGTGTTTCTTCAGTTTAACGGTGTTTGGGAATAAAATGTACTCTTGGTGTTTTTCTTTGCTCAACACATAAATTGATTTAAAATGTTCTTTTGGGCTACAGAAATGAATTACTCAAAACATCTTTGGAGTAAGTCTTTTTCAAGAGACTACATATTAGAAAAGCATGAATACTTTTAGCAATTTGGGAGATACCGTTTATTCCCAGTATCCCTTTTTGGTGTTTTGAGTTGCCAGTTGTCACATCTTTTTTTTGCCAATAGGCCATTTCCTTAATGAATTGCACAGTACCTCTAATCAGCAAGCAAACCTTTCGGAAGCACACAGTGTGCTTCCTTGTTATGACAACTTAAATGCGGATGGGGTTTATAGTGACACTAGAATTCTCATTAAATATGGAAATTGTTGTGCATTATTTACGTGTGCCTGTTGTTTATGTTTTTGAAGGCAATACTGATGAAGATTGATGCTTTTCATTACATCCAGCTGGGAACTGTCTATAGGTAAGGGTAAGAGGAGGCAAATTCAATTCACCCAAAGTAACCAAGTGGCTTTGAGTTTCAAGACCCACTGACTGTTGAGTGACGAGGAGGGCTGCAGTGTGTGTGTTGGGGAATCATTTCCTCCCTCCCTCCCTCCCTCGTTCAAGATATTCATCGGGGCCGGCTGCCATGGTAGATGCTGACGGTTTGGCTTATAAGCGTGTTCTCAGGGAGCTCGGGGTGAAGGGCGAAGCCACACACGTAAACCGGTGACTGCAGTCCGGAGTGACCAAGGTGACGATGGACATGTGCTGAGACAATCAGGAGCTCTCTGGAGGACTCTGTGAGAGGACTGGCTTTCCGGAGGCGATGGCCGGCCAGCTGAGTTTGTGTCCTGGAGAGGAGGTTTGGGTGGGGAGGGGTGTTGGAGCGAGTGAGCACATTCTTCTTTCCACGGTGGTCATCGAGTAGTTTGGATATTAAGACTTTTCTTGTGTTAGAATTCGTAGAAGCACTTAGCTCAGTCAGCAGTCTTTGTAACGTTGAAAATGAAGGGTTTTACTTTTTTCTCATTCTTAAATTCGTGTGGGATTTAGGAGTGCGGTTTCCGTCTAGATTCACATAAGGTACCTTAAGAGGTGTGTATATCTCACAGATTCTTTGCTGAAGTTAATATTTGTTTATACAAGTAACACACACACACGGTTATAATCAAATAGGACTAAAAATGCCATAGCGGACAACAGCATCCTCTGTCCTCCCTCCCCCACCCACACCCCTTAAACTCTTCTTGAATTAAAGCATTTTTTTCCTTCCTGTTTCTAATGAATATACTCATTCTCCTGTTTCCTAATTTGTTAATTCTGAGCATCGTCCTTGCTATGAGAGACGAGGATTCGGTTCTCTTGCACGCACACCCTCTTCTCCGGCCTCGTTCTTCTCACCTCGATAAGATCTTTGTATCTGGGTATATATGACCGACCATCATTGTTTGCCCTGCGATTATTTGTTCCTGGTACATACAGTGTTAGGTCTTTCTTAGATTTCATAATAACCTCACTTTTTATTTGCTTAGTTTTCAGTGTAGGTATCCCTGGTTTTTCTAAATGCTCCATCACTAATATCAAGCATGCATTTATTTCCCAACAATTCATATATTTTATGTAACCTGTCATTTACTTTTTTAAAAAGTTGACAACTGCCTCTTGCTCTGATCTCCACTGATGGCTCATCCTTGGACTTGTGTTCGCCTCTTTTCCTGTTCTTTGGTTCCCATTGCTTCTTTCCAGCTTTACGCCCTCATCTTGCTGGAGCACATCCTCTAGGAGCTGCCTGGTGTCCTGAAGGGCTGAGCCTTTCTGGGATCTGTGGTGGTTCATCAGTTCTTCCCTTTGGTGTCCCCTTATAAGCCCCTGTTCTCAGTGTTGCTAAATCAGGTGCCTCCTTTTCATCTGTGATTTGACTTCCAAAAACATGTTGAAATGTCTCGTTTATTGACATCTTGGCTCTCATTTTCTTTACTTTTTGAGCAATTTATACCCAACTCTTTTATTGTCATTGAATGGTGTTTCTGGAGGGAGAAGAGGTGGTGGTGGTGATGAGAATAACAATAATCTTAGTAATAATAAATAGCAATTAATAAATATTGAGTCTTGCTATGGGATACACACTGCCACACTGCCATTTATTTGCTTTAATGCATTCGATCCTAAAAATAACCTTATGAGGTAGAGGTAGGTACTTATTAGTCCCAGAGATGTTAAATAACTTGCTTAAGGCCACACAGAGGAAGAATTCAGACCCAAGCACTGTGGCTCCAGAGTCTGTGCTCTTGGCCCACATGCAGTATGGACTTCCCAAAAGTGCGAGTGATAACTAGAAGTCCCTGAGCAGATCTTTCGATTTATTTCTCCATCTGTGTTTCTACCATCAGCCCCCCTGACTCAGACACTCATTCCTTCTCTTCTGGGCCTCACAGTTACCTGCCGTGAGATCCCTCCTGGACATCGTTGCTCAACTGATTTACCTAAAACACTGCCCTCCACCAACCCCTCCTCTCTCCTGATATCCTGGATGGCTGCTCACCATCTAGAGAATAGAGCCCAAACCCCTTAGGTTTTCTGCCAACCTTCACTTCCTCTTCTTTTGTACATAGCTCCTTCGCTTCTTGGATTGGTTAAGCCTCTGTGGCAAGCGACTGAAACCCAACTCAAACCGGCTTAAACAAAAACACAGTGTTGGCTCACTCATGGTGCAGTCTGAGGACCGAGCGGTTGCAGGTTCGGCTGGCTCCAGGGGCCAGATTGTTATGGTCGGACCTCCGTCTCGCTCTTGGCCCTCTCGCTCTCGGGGTTGGCCCCCTCTTAGGCAGGCCCATCTCTGTGGTGACCCTGGCAATACTGGGCTTCCATCCCACCAGCTCCAGGTTGACAGGAGAGGAGGAGTTTCTCACCAGTTTCCACCAGTCTCAGAGGGAGCAGATGTCGGGCAGGTGCAAACAACACACATAGTCCTTTCCTCCGAGTTCTCCTTTCTCACTGCTCGGCATCTGTTCACACTGGCGTCTGCCAGGAAACTGATTTCTTTCCTCTCTGCTTCTCGAAATCTCACTCATCCTTCCTTCAGGGCTGACTTGTGGTGAGGCCTCTCTTCACCCCTCAACCCGAAATGGTCTTTTTCTCTTCTCTTCTATGGTCACATGATCTCGTGGCTCCTCTAATTGTCTTATCTCATCTATAGATACCTTCCCCGCTGTGATAAGGCACATGGAAAGGCGAGGCAGGAGGATCCAGCGAGGCATTTGGAGGAGAAGGGAGTGTTCAGCTTTAGGACCTGGGAAGATCGCTTTGCGCTCAGTGCTGAGGGTGTGGCGGGCTGAGGCAGCAGGGGTGCATGGGTGGGCTCTGGAGTCACACTCCCCGAGTGTAAACCCTGGCCCCACCGCTCACATGCGTGTGGCCTTGAGCAAACTCTTGACCTCTCAAAGCCTTGGTTTGCTCCTCTGCAAACTGGGCATGCTTCCAGCTTGTCTTACAGATTAAAGCATGCTTGGAACAGTGCCCAAGGCACTCACACTACAGGCATGCATAAACGTCTTCTCTTTCTTTTCCCCTCAAAAGGGGTAATGGATGAGCGGATGGCTGGGAAGCATGCTTCTGCCTCAGCCTCGCTTGTTTCTGAGACCCGCTGCATGTGAGTGAATTTTACGTTTTGGGTTGTGGGAGTGAGCGCCATTGGGTAGAGGAGGCGGCAGACTGGCTCTCCACTGCCGTCCCATTTTGTACCCACATTCCCAGTTCTTAATTAGAACCTTGAGAAAAGCTAGGGTTGGTCGTTCCCATCACAGTCCCACCAGCAAAACTTTGACAGTGCTTACCGTATACCAGTTACTTTTCTGTATACAGTAGCTCATTTAATCTCAGGAACACCGGGAAAGAGGTACTATTATGTTCTCATTTTTAAAATGACATGGAGACCTGGACACGTTAAATTCCTTGTTCAGGTAATACCCCTAGTAATTAAGGGAGCCGGGATTTGAACCCCAGGCAGGACTTGTTCAGATCTGTGCTTTTAACCTGTATATGTCTCATAACCGCACAGGGCTGTGTAAAGTAGTTTTCATTTTGATTTCAGTGTTGTTTTAGGCTGCATTCAGATACGGTGACAGGCCGCCTTAGCTGGTCAAAGTAGTTCTGCGTGGTGCTCCATCTGCCTCCTGCAAAATTCAGTTGGCTGTAGCAGACTGATTTCTCTGCTCCTTTTGAGTAGACATTTGGTTACTTAGGCCTTAAGGGTACAGCTCGTGTGGCCAGGTGCCTGTGACTGTTTAAAGGTAGCAGTGGCTTCTGAAGGCCTGGGCTGAGCCTAGTGTGGAGGCAGAGGATTCACTCACCTGGCACAGTTCTTTTACTTTTGTATTTTCTTTCTAAGTGTTAGGGCCTTAGGAGTGTGCACGCCTGACTGCTGCCGCTTTAGCAGGAGCTGTTTGCCAAGTTCACTGTCGAGAATGATCTGGCTTAGTGCCAGTATCTTATCTGATTTCTGGAGCAAAGATAAACGGAAATAGTGCCTCTTTTGTTTTCAAAGGCTAGTAGTAGTGGTAACAAGTTAATTATGATTGGAGACAAAATATTGATGAATCCACTCAGGTATTTTTAAAAGTAATATGAGGGTGGAGAATGAAGGAAAGAGTCTGCAAATATATTTTCATTGAAGTTACATATCAAACAAATTATATTTTATATGTACTTTAACACTGGCCAAGTGATTTTGAACGCTTAGCAACCTATCCGTATTAGTTACTAGAATTCTTATTGAATTATTTATGCTCTCATCGTAGCTCAGCGTGGTGTTTCCATCATTCATTCATTCTGTGGTTTCCTCATCATGGAGTCTGTTTTGCAAGCACCTTCTCTTCTAGAGAAGGGATAGATGAGCAGCGTTTCCCTTCATAACACTCAAGAGTAGGCGATTCCAGGTGAGGAGATATTAGGTCATTGAGTCCCAGGTGAAAGCACCTGCTCACAGTGCTGGTGGCAGAGGCAGGGGTGAAATCTAGCCACTCTGACTCCAAAATTTATTTTTCCCTGTGTATGGAGGAGCTGGATTCATTTGCAGATTATCCTGCAGCTCCTGGAGGCGGGTAGACGGGTGGACATTATCTTGGCTTTTCGCAGATAAGGAAACTGGCCTTCACTGTCGAGCAGTGTTTGGGTCACATCTCTCAGGCAGTGCCCAGGCTTCCCGCCTTGTGTCATAAGGTTTAGTCCACCCACGCCCCGTGCATGACTTTTTCCATCTCAGCACTGAGGGTAGAGTATCAGAGGGCACGAGGTTGATGGAGACAGAACCAGCCATTCTCTCCCTAATGTAGTAAAAACATTAAAAAGAAAAACACCTCGAAGCAAGTCATTAGGAAGCCTTATATCTTGTCAAGGGAGGCAGTGTGACGTAGTGGTTGTAGAGCCACAAAGCCAAAGAGCCAGTCCCGACTCATCACTTTCCACTTTGGTGACCCTGGGTAAGTGTATGACTTTTCTGTGCCTCGGTTGCCTCTGCTGGAAGAAAGAAGAAAAGTGCCTCCCTCCTAGGATTGCTCAGAATTAAGTGAAGGACTATGGAATTCATATGTCTGGCATATAGTAGGTGCCATGTGGTAGTAGCTATTGTTTTTTTCTCTTATTACCAGCAGAATGGCAGCAGTAGTAATAGTAGTAGCATCTTGTCTGTTTGTAGCAATTACCGGTGACACACCTCACCTCCTTGTGACAGCAACGTCTTGCACCTCAGTCGAAAAATCCTAGCAGTTGCCAGAAATCTGAAAATCATTGCTGTCTATAGCTGAGCTCTTTAACTGCACTGCCTGTCATTTTCCCAGAGGCCTCAGTGTTGTCCCTGATGAAGAAGTCATTGAAATGTACGAGGGGTCCCATGTGCCTTTGGAACAGATGAGCGACTTTTATGGAAAGGTAATGAGAAATGCTTATTTATTAATTTAAAGCAGCCTGTCTTTTTCCTTATCGAAACATGGCCCGGGAGATGTAGGGTGCTGAACTCTAGGCTCTTTGAGTGGTCATAGGGAATTGACAAGGGATTTGGGGATAGTTTTGAGAGACCCTGGGTTTGAGAGAGAATGGTATATTAGCGGCTCTCGGAGTTCTTTGATGATTCTCCTTTCATAGTCTTTTCCTCCTCATCTGACGAGGGCTTACACCTTCCTTGTACTTACCCATTTGCCACCACCTGCCTGGTGTGTCCCCACTTTCTGGGTTAAGTCCTTGGAGGCTGTGCTGTCACCTCCCCTGGGATTGAGGACAGCAGGTTACTCTGTGCCTGAAGGGAAACCTCTGCTTTTCTAACTCTCGTGGCTCTCTTTCCTCTCTGACTTTTCGTTTCTTGTCTTATCAGAGGCATGCTTTTATCTGTATGACCAAAATGCAGTGGAAGATGCCCAGTCAGCTGGTAAACCGAGTATTCTAATTCGCAGGCATTCAGAGAAAGGCTCTTTTTTAAGCTCTCACACGGGCTGTGTGAGGTGCTCAAACTCAGGAGCGTTAGGTGGCTTGTTCTGCCAGTCCACGGGCTGTAGTCTGTTAGCTTGTGCTCCTCTGTGCTTGATGAGAGAGTGTGAGCTGGGAGTTGGATGGGGCACAAAGGAGGGAGGAAAGGGAAAGATGGTTAGACTTTTGGGGGGGAATTGGGCATTTCCTTGGATGCACCAGTTAACACTTGCGCAAGATGTCAGCTCTGCCATGAATGATGAGAGACGAGGTGAACATTTTTACTTTTAAACATAAGAATTTTCCTTTTTTCATGGAGAGGGGTCCAGATATTGACCAGAATCCTCCTCAGTAAACGTAAAGCCTAGCTCTGCCAAGGTGCTGGCCTCCGTTTCTAAAGTACCCCCTCCCCTCTCCCCTGCAGAGTTCCCATGGAAACACCATGAAGCAGTTCATGGACATCTTTTCGCTGCCGGAGATGACCCTCCTGTCCTGCGTGAACGAATACTTCCTGAAGAACAACATTGACTACGAGCCCGTCCACCTGTACAAAGATGTCAAGGTTGTGTCCACAGCGAGAGATTACGATGCCGCATCCTTTCCAGCGAAGTAACAGAATCCTTAGCCTCCTTTGTAGGTTAGGAGTTCGAAGTAGCCCCTGGCTGGGGACTCTTGTATTTGCAGTTTATCCCTGAAAATTCTAAGAAAGATGTTACGTTAGGAGAATTAGAGATCAGTCATATTCGTTGTTAAGAGTATGCTCATGTTGTTACTTGGATTTCTAATTCTTTCTGACTGAAGGCCAGGTCCAGGGCACCCGGTCGGTGGTGGAGGGGGTGGCGAGTGGAGGTGGGGGCCCAGCCTGTACCCAGCTCACCCCCAGCGTACCCTCAGGGAGGGGTGACTCTTCACACACACAGAGATGGCATGCACGTCTCAGACCGTGGCCCAGGGACTGCAGCTGCCCAGAGGGGCGCCCTTTTTCTCCTGCACACAGAGGGTCTACATAGGCTTTCCGAGGCCCTTCCGAAGCTGCAGGAATCCAATTGGAGAGGGATACAGACAAATATAAATATTTAGATGCGTATATACACACCTCATCTATATAACTTTTATTTATGTATTTTAATTCATGTTCACATGTGTTTATGTACTCTTTAAGGTGTCTGAACTTTTTTCAGAACTTGAAATTGTTTATGTATAATTTAATGTGTATATTTCTAAGCACTTATACATGTATTTATATTAATATATATTTAAATATCTTTTTTATATTCATATTCATATATTACTATGTTTTTATTCTATGTTATGACTAGTTTAAAATTTCGAATGCCCAAATCATGGGTTTTAGGAAGATAAAAGATGAATTGCAGTTTCCCAACATCAGTCTGGTGTTATTTGAACTAAATTGCAATATTTAGTTTCTGGTCTCCTTTCTGTGCACACAAATACTTCATCTTCAAGAATCTTTAAGAATCACTTGTAGTTATGTAACCCTTTGCACTCAGGAGGAGCGCTGTTTATTTGAAACTTCAGTTTTTACTAGTATTACTGTCACCAATAGTGAACATGTATGCAGAATTTACTATGTTTTAGGAACTGTTTTCTGAGTGCTTTATGCATATTAACTAATTAAAACCCTCATAATGCTCACTTGAGGTAGATACTATAATTATCATCACCCTCATTTTATAAAGAAATTGAGGCACAGAGAGGTTGAGTAACTTGCCCAAGGTCACACAGCTAGTAAGTAGCAGAACCTGGATTTGAAGCCAGCAAGTTTGGTCTGGCTTATTCTTAACCAGTGCTTTCTGCCCATGCGAAGTTGAAACAAGCCTGTGCTGGAAGGAAATTGAGGTTATAGTCCAGAGATGCTCACTCTTGACAGAAATCTACCAATTCTCCAAGGCTTATGGCCCAGTTTGCCCGCAGCCCAGTCCCCTGCCATAGGCTCCAGGAAGTTTCCATGTGGCCCCAGGAGTGCCACCTGTGTAAAAGACCTGCTCATTGCCACCTGGGAGCTGGGCTGTGCTCTGACACCTGCCAGGCATCAGGCTGCCACACCCCTGGGCCTGCAGAGGGGTTAGCTGCCACCTCCTCGTGTCTGCTGGCTGGACCATGTCTCTGCCTGAGTTACGATCTCATTGACAGTTCTCGCCTCACTGGTAGCACTGAAGAAGGGAGGATCCTGTCATTGGTCCCTGCCTCTTCTTCTAGATTACTAAACCTGTTGTTGGGGTCTAGGGAAGGGTGCAAAGGTGAAAAGAGCAATAATGCTCTTTGTCCAGGTGACCTGGAATCATTTGTTCATGATACTGCATGAAAGTTACGGTTTATCACTTGGGGCTTTAATTCAGAGTGATCTACACAAATTATCTCCTCCAAGTGACCCTTTTGAAAATTGCATTGGAAACTGCCACTATCACCATGGAAATGTAAGTTTTCCCCATGGGAGCCACCTATGATAAATGGACCAGAATTCAGATTTCATTTAGTGCTTGGGTTGCCAGGCTTCAGAAGACAGACGTTCTCATGGAATGCCATTTCACTTGTACTCAGGCTAATACGTTCACTGATTAAAAATGTATCTTTTGACAGGATTCAATTCGAGACGTGCACATCAAAGGGATCATGTACAGAGCCATCGAGGCAGATATTGGTACGTACCCAGCATCATTGTGAAGATCGTCTCAGCCTTGCCCTTCGCCCTGCGATGATGCAGGCATTTTGCTTTCATCCCGGGTGCTGAGCACCTTTCTGAGGGCTGGGCAAGGACCCTGCATCCTTGCGCCTCAGCCATCTCCCTCCTCTTTGCCTCAGAACTTGACGTGGTCCTGACTCAGAAGGAGAGGCGCTGGCAGCTGTAGCCACTTAGTGTTTCCCTCTTAGACAGAGGAGGCAGGTTCTTGGCTACTGATGCACCGGACACCAGTGGACCACCCTGAACCAAGCTCCCTTACGACTTCTTTCTCTTCCTCCAAGTGCCCTTGACAGCGCTGGACCCGTCAGCCCCAGTTAGCAAGCACTTGCAGATTGAGGGACTTCATGCTGAATCTGTGTGTGACTTTTCTCTTGCTCTTAGAAAAGTACATCTGCTACGCTGAACAGACCCGCGCAGTGTTGGCCAAACTGGCTGATCACGGCAAGAAGATGTTTCTCATCACCAATAGCCCCAGTAGCTTCGTGTAAGTTGCTCTGTGTTTCCTGGCTCGCTTTCAGCTCACTTCTTGTGTTGCATTTAACAGTTGGAAATTTGAAAGAAAAAGTTGCAAAAAAACAGCTAATTCCTTTAATGTTAGACTCACCTAGCTGACCTGTTCCAGGGACAAAGGGATGAAGTATATCGTTGGGAAAGACTGGAGGGACCTGTTCGACGTGGTCATCGTTCAGGCCGAGAAGCCAAACTTCTTTAATGATAAGCGGAGGTGAGTGTCTGTCTTTTTAGGGGACTAGATTTTATTCCTTTGTTGCTGTGGATGCTTACGTAGTGTGTCTTGGTGAAATCTAAGTAGGAAAATCACAAGCATCTGAGCTGACAATGTTTGATTTTTTCACCCTTCTAGCAAATAATTACAAAGAGGATGCTGTTAACTCACAGCAGACACCTTGCCTGCATTGAAAGCGTTCTCGGTTCAGCTTGGCCTGCCTCGCTCCTGTGAGTCAGGCTTTAAGAGAGTGACTGACAATAAGGAAAAACCCAGACTTAATCTCACTTGGTCAATTAGATCTCTTGATGCAGACGCATTGTGCCGCGTCAAAACAGCAGCAACAGCAAACCACCTGGTGGGTCGCTCTTTAAAGAGAGCTCTAAACAATGCCTTTAAACTTGCAATTGGATTTTGCACATCTTCTCTGCGACACAGGTTTTACGTCAGGTTTTGGAGCAAATCTCTACCAGACTTGTAGAATGTCTTTCTGTCTCAGTAGCCTTGGGCAGTAGGGGAGCCAGGAAGCTTTGGGTTGTCACGGTGATTGGGATGTGCCCTTAGGATTTAGCGGGTTGGGGGGGATCTCGGATCCTAAAATATCTTCTAATGTGTGGAACAGACATTCACCAAGAGTCGTTCCCCGCCAAATGTAGATAGGGAGTTACAGTATGGGGGTTATAAAAATAACTCATATTTGTATAACAATGACATATTTTTGAAACACTTGACCCACATTAAGCTGTTTTGCACTTGGTAATCAGGCAGCCTTTCCCTCTCTGCTAGGTGCTGTATAGCATCATAATACGGTGTTCTGTAGTTAGTGTTGAATGGATTAAATCCAGTTTTCCAAGTGTTACAGTGGCTCCTGGAAGAAGAAGCAAAGCCAAGAACCATCTGCAGAGACTGAGAATTCAAGGGAATGAAGGAGAAGCTAGAGAGGTGATCAAAAACAGCTGTGTATACCAGCTCGCTTCTTGGTCAGTCGCTGATAAAGCGCTCTCTCGAATTTTATTAGAGTCTAGGGTGTAGGCAGAAGCTCCTCATCTCTCCTTTCGCCCTGGGCCCCCTCCCTTGTCATGTTTACACACGGTGGCAGAACAGTGTCTCGGGCTCCTTTCCTGGGGGGTGTTGTGGGGTGGTTCCCAGCACAGCTCGCTCCCTCACTGCACCCGTTTATTTTGCCTCCGTTCCGAATGCCTGGAACAGGAGCCGAATAATCCTCCACCCGTCTCCTCCCTGGGTTATTTTATAACGATGAAGGTCAGAAACAACATAAAGGAGCATCCATCTCAGGGGATATTATGCAGCTATAAAAATGATGCATGAGAAAAGAAAAACAGTGAGCGTGTTTATGGCAATAAATGATGTATGAATAACATGCAGTTACATGAGAACTTGGCTTACAACATTAGAGAAAAAAAAGATATCGTCAGTAAACCCAAACGATCCTCATTTTTATGTTCATTAAAAAAGATAGGTACAAAGAGCGAAAGACATCTCCTGAAACGGTTAAGTGTTTATATGTAGGTATACCTACGTACTGGAATGATGGGTGATTTTCTCCATTGTATTTTTCTGCATTTTCCAGGATTTTTTTGCAGCGAGTTAATATTTTTCCAATGAGGAAAAAAAATCCAAATAAGCGTTACCTTAGAAAATTTCATAGGCAAACAAACCCCTCGTCCTTTGGACTAGCACCTCCAGGGTGAGGAATGAGGCTTTATTCTTATTTCCCACTTTCCATCATAAAATGGTACACCTGGTCCTCTGATTGATTTTATATCTAGAGTGGCTGAATTTCAGGTGCAAAGCTGGGTAAGTTATACTACTAAGGCAGTATTTCCATACGCTTTTACGCTTTTTTTGTGTGTGTGTGAAACAGTTTTTGCAGAAAATGTTTCCTGTACAGTGAAATAAATTTGGGAAATCTGGGTTAAAGACAGTTTCTTTACCGGGAGGGCTTTTCACAGCCATCGGTAACTTTTAAGAGGGACGTAGGTAGTGTGTCGTGTTTTGCAAATGTGTTCGACCCTGGAATTCCCTTTCCACTTCATGTCCTCAGATGCGGGGTCTTCTGTCTGGGAGGCACTGCACTGGCCCCAGGATGGGGTGGGGTGGGGTGGGGTGGGCTTTCTCAGGTTCATGGAGCTCCTTTCCGTTCCCAGTGAGCCACGTGTGGCGTTTCGCACAGCAGGCAGCCTGCACGACTACCCTGTGTTGTAATGTTTCCCGTTTCTGTTCTCAGACCTTTCCGAAAGGTGAATGAAAAAGGTGTCTTACTCTGGGATAAAATTCACAAGTTGCAGAAAGGCCAGATTTACAAGCAGGTATCTCATGACCAGTTTATTTTATTTTTTTGTTACTTTGCTTCGTGTGCTCGGTAATAAGAACAGCTAACGTTCTTGGAGGCTTACTGTGGGTGCCAGGTGCAGTTCTGAGTGCTCTACTCGAATTGACTGTTTATAACTTGTTGGCAAAATTTAAGTCAGTATATTTTCAGTATACTCAGAATTGAATGATTTTTTAAAACAAAATTTAAAGCGTTACTTTCAATAGGATACAACATTTAAGATGCCAATAGCAAAGCTTGGAAATTTCCCTTTAAGAAGCATTTAATCATATGGCATATTACTTGCCCAAATTAGTAATTACTTCCTGACAAGCTGTGTTTTATATGCAGCTTTAATATATCTTGGTATCATATAAGTCTTGGAAATGTTTGAATAAAGGAATTGCTGACTATTATTGTGTTACTGAATTTAGTTGTTTTTTTTCTTTTTTCTTTTTTTTTTTTTTTACATACTGATACATTCCCTGTGGGTATTATAACAACCTGCTAGATTTGGCATTAAGTGTATTTTCTAGGCCTTGAAAAATTAGCTTTGATACAATCATTCCACTTCTAGAAAGTTAGCCTAAGAAAATGATTAAGATGTAGCTAAAACACTTGTATAAGAATGTTTATCATGAAGTTACTTACAAAATAGATAACAGAGTAAATGATAACAAAATAAATGTTCAACATCAGGGAATTGGTAAAATGAATTATGGTATTCCTTAGGAACTGAAATTACATGGCAGGTTAATATTTGACTTGGAAAGATGGTCACAGCATGTTAAGTGTAAAAAGGTCATTACAGAAAATTCTATACAATATGAATCCCTTTTGAAAAATAGATTGGACTTAGGAGAAAGGCCTGAAAGATTTCATACTAAGTTGCTTTTAAAGTTATGTTTTGATATTTAAAATAAATTACAAAAGCAAAAAATTCTTTTGAAGTTTTAAAAAAATAGATATTTTGGGCTGTGGGTTATACACACAGGTCTCTCTCTGTCATACAGTATACTATGTTTTTCCCTTATTGCAGGGCAATTTATATGAATTTTTGAAGCTTACAGGATGGAGAGGATCCAAAGTGTTGTATTTTGGTGACCACATATACAGTGACCTGGCGGTGAGGAGCCTTTTTCCTATTTCTTTGTCGTGGGACAGACGCGTTAGTTCCACTTATTAAGGAATTTCTCTTGTGTTTAAGACCAAATTTGTTTAATTTTCACATATTTGTGAATTTTTCAGTTTTTTCTTATGATTTCTAGTTTCATGTCTTATGAGCAGAAAAGATACTTTGTATGATTTCCATCTTTTTAAATTTATTAAGACCATTTCACATTGTGTATTTACTTATTTGTTGTCTGTATTTCCCATGAGAGGCAGGCATTTGTCAGTTTTTGTTCATTGTTTTAGCCTCAGTATCTAGAACAGGGCCCAGCAAATAGTAGCACTTGATAAATATTTGCCAAATGAGAACATGAATGACCCTTTAGATGGTGAGTGTACATCTTAGATTTTCCAGGACATAATTAGCATCAGATAGTCTGATCCATTGGCAAATCCTGGGGTTATAATATTTAGAATGAAAAATGCGGTCGTGTCTGTTCATGCTGCAAGATCAGTCCAAGTCTGAGAGTCCCTGGTTCCCCACTTCCCACAAGGCCTGATGCACAGTGGGCGTTCCCCAGCCATCTGTGGATGAACTTGAATGTAGACCTTCAGTGGCATCGCGTTGAGCCTCTTTCTGCCCTTGACCTCATTGTTGTCTTACAGGCCATGGTTGATGATTCCAGACCCTGTGTGTCTGTGACTCGACAGCAGTTATTTCCGGAACAGAAACGTTCTGGGGCGGGGGTGAAATGGTCAAAACTGAAATGGTCAAAACTTTGGTTTTAATTGAAATGTAATTCATTGAAGTCAGCTTGGTTAATAACTAACCATTACCATTAAAAAAA
>NW_011888797.1:3799930-3817340 GCF_000151845.1 Pteropus vampyrus | reverse complement strand
CTCAGGGGTGGCCAGGGACCCCTCCCTTGCGATGCTGGCAGCTGGTCACACACACACACACACACACACACACACACACACACACACACACGCAAACTTGCACACTTCACGTAGGTGGCGTCACGACATTTTAGCTTCGAGGACAGTTTCTTTGTTTTCTTCCCTCTGACCTGTACAAAAAGTTAGATGATTAAGGAGTGTGGGTTTAGAGTCTGGAAGTGCTGAGAATATTTCTGTGATTTATACAGTTGATTATTCATGGCGTAAGGTTAGGAAAGGAAGAAGTGGAAGTTAACATTTACGTTGCCACCCTCGTTTTACGGAAGAGGAACCTGAGGCAGAGACAAGTAACTTTTCCAGAATCACGAAGTTCGCGAACAGTAGTATCAAGCTCTTTAGGAATGAGAGCTTAGGATGGTCCGGACACTAAAGGCCTTCTGTTCATTTCATTCTCACTACTCTCTGAAGTCGGTGCCACCATCATCCCCATTTTACAGATGAACCTGAGGCACAGAGGAGAAAATAACTCGCTCAAGTTAAGGGTGATGCTGGGACCCTAGAGTTTTCACTGCTGTATCGCCTCGGGTTCTCACACTCTTTACAGCGTTCTGTCTGGTTGTCTGGTTGGGTTCGCTGGGATATGAAGGTCTATGGCTGATTATTAAAAAAAAATACACAAATGAATGTCATTTCTCACTGTCCTCCCTGTTCCCTTTTTACTTAAAAGCTATAGATTATTCCAGTGATCCTGTGTCAGATGTTTCTAGAACTCCCCTTGGGATTATTTTCATAGTACGTAGCACATTATTTGAACTGTTTTCTGAGGAGAAAAATTTGTCCTTTCAGGTTGAGTTTGATTTTTTTTTTTGGGGGGGAGCCAGAAGAGGTGTCACTTAGAGCCAAGTCTGATGAATTAAATACAAGGATATAATTTTTGGTTTTAAGAAAGTAGCTCTAAAGAATAAAGGTAATTTTGTGAACTAGCCTCAAAGCGTGCCCCAAACAGTACCCCAAACAGTGTGGTTAGTGGCGGTAGCGCTGGTAAAGATGGGGCTCATGGCGGTGGGGTCTCCCCGGGTAGCCACCCAAGGTCTCCTTTAGCCCTGGGACCGGCAAACTTCTGGGCCGGATGGAAAGTATTAGGCTGTGCAGACCATGCAGTCTCCGTCCTAGCTCAGCTCTGTGCTTGTGGCACAAAGCAGCCTTAGACGACACGTAAACAGCTGCCTGTAGCTGTGTTCCTCATGACACTAAAATACGAATTTCATATCTCCATGTGTCATAAAATTATTCTTCTTTTGATTTTTTTTCAACCATTTAAAAAGGAACACCCATTCTTAAGCTCGTAAGCCTATAGAAAAATGGGTGGTAGGCTGGATTCGACCTCCTCTGGTGTAGGCTGTTGGGCTGCTGACCAGATCGCAGTATCCTGCTGACAGGGGAGGAGCGAGGGCAGGTGTGGTACTGAGGCCAGTCTACGTTTTTCGCTCGTGAAGAGCGGAGCATGGGGCTGAAGGTGGCTGGGGTGTCTGCTGGGTCAGCTTCTGGCGTGGGCTTCTGGTTGGACTTTTCCAATGCTAACTACCGACGTCGGAGTACATAGTTTGACTTAAAGATTAATTATAACTATCACAGTCTTTGAAATATTTTAAAGTAGATTTCAGATCCCTGAGAAAATTATTTTCTGAAGTTTGGCCTGGTAGGGGGAACAGAGCTGGAGAAAGGGGGCGGCTCAAAGAAAAGTATTTTTTTTAATGGGAGAGACTCTGGCATATGTTTAAGTGCTGATGGGAGGAATCCAGGTGAGGAGGTGGATCATATGGGAGGGATGGTTGATGATGGAGAAGGGTTCCGGGATGGCAGGTACTGAGTGGGCCTTGGATAGGGTGCTGTGGGGAGGCTGGGTTAAGGCCCACGCCCACAACGCTCAGATGCCCCTTCTCTGGGAATGCTCCCCTGGCCTGAGATTCCTGGGCCCTTCTGCCCTAGCATGTCCTGTCAGTGATCTTGGGCTCTGCTAGGGATAATCCATCATCCTTGGCTGCCTTCCATTCTGGAAAAGCTGGGCTGGAGAACATGCCTTGAACTTGGACACCTAAGTTGATTCTTTGTGTCTGTGAGGCCAGCCCTAGGGTGGGGGGCCCACCTGAGGGGCAGGAATAGAGAGGAATGTTCATATGGCCGGTAGCAGCTAGTTTCCTAAAGGAAGAGTAATCCTTATTCTGGTCACCAGTCAGAGAATTCTCCTCTCCTGCAAGTAGGGGTCAGAGTAAGGGACTAGAAGCTTCTTTGTACTGGACACAGGTGTCTCGTTCATGGACTAAAAAGGGTATTTGGGCAGAGGTGGGGGGGAATTCCCTCCCACAGACTAACACTCTATTCTGTGTGGTATCACACTGTTTTGTCTTGGTTGGGGTCTGCCCCCCACAAGGGCCTCCATCTTTCTTTCTCGTATCTTTAGCATCTAGCACAGTGCTCAGCACACAGTAGGTGCTGAATATGCATATATAAGTGTGTGTATGTATATACATGTGTGTGTATATACACATGCACGTGTATGTGTGTATGTGTATATGTGTATGTAGATGAGTGTACGTTTGTATATGTGTACATATGTGGACATATAAATAAATTCCTTGTGACATCCTATAGATTTTTGATCTAGTCACATACTTTGTAGAGCCTAAATTGTGTAGCAAGTAATTTGTTGACTAAAATGTGAAAGCTGATTAAAACTGCTCATAGAACCATCAACCCCCAGAAGGGCCGGCCCAGTGCTCCAGGCTCCAGTAGCACAGCCAGTGGTCATTCCGTGCAGCTGCTTCCTGGTGGTGTGGGCAGTGGGGTCGGGCAGGAAACCCAGATTGCAAGCCCAGGGTTTTGTCTGGGTGGCAGAGGCCCTTAGCAAGCTGCCTGTTAGTCAGGCTGTTGAGCCGGGGGGACGTGATAAACAGAAGGTCCTTGGCACCCACGTCAAAAGCAGATGGTTCGCTTGTTTGGTCTTTTCCTCCTAAGTCTGCCCCGTGACCGTGAATTGCAGGGAGCCACCTGTCCCCTGTGATCACGTGTGCCTCTCACTCTAGCCGGGTGTTTGTTTAGCCACGGGAGCCTTGCGGACAGACTTCTGAGAGTCCGTCCTTGGGTTGTGGGCAGTTGTCATTTTCCTTTTGCCTTTTGCCATATTTCAGCTCCATCAGAAAATTCTCTGCTTTTCCATCTTGTTCAAGTGCTCAACCTTCTTGCTTTTTACAAAAGCAATTATTTTTTTTCTCTTAAACACTTTAAAAGATAACATTAAGAAAAAAAAAATTAAAACAAATCGTAATTCTACTACTCTTGTACAAATTAAAGAAAAATTTCCATGTTATATCCCAGATATATGCAGATATTTTTACATGCTTCCAGTTAGTGGATGTACTGTTTGTTACACCTATTTCTACTTAACTGCCATTTTTATGTACATATATACACGTAATACGTGTAACAGGTAATATATATTACATATATATTTATTTATGTAATATATATATTACAGGTATATTATACATATATTTTTTGTGCATACATATGCATTATGTTTATACACAGCCTTTAATAATACTTTAATAGCTCTAGTTTAATACGAGCCTTGTTTAATATCTTCATAATATTCCATTTAATTTGTTAAACCCTATTTCTGTTATTGGAGATTTAAAACTATTTTTGGTGAAGAGAGAGGATGGGGACTGGGAAGTCTGAAAAATGTATTATTTCACGCAAGTGTCTTCTCTCTTAAACTCGAATAAAATTTCTCCAGTAAAAGCTGCCCATTAACAAATTCTCATGGCCTGATGAGTTTATGCACCACCAAATCGGTCTCAGTAATTGGCTTGTGCCCTGCAGGTTCACAGAGATGTGGAGTCCCAGCTGGTCTTGCAGGAGTGGAAGAAGGAGAGGAAGGAGATGCGGTAAGAGCGGCCCCTTTGAATGTGGGGGGTCCACCCCCCTGTTTGCGCATGCTCGGCCCACACACCCGCCCCGGGGCTGGCCCGAGGCATGCTTTGAAACATTCTTTTTTAGCTCCAGGTATAAATGTGCCAGCCCCAGTGTCCAGAACCACCCATCTGCTGTTAAGTGATGTGTGACATTTCCTTGAGTCAGCAGTAACCTCCCTCACATCTCCTACCCTTGCCATTTGCTTCTTTTTAAGAAAATCAAACAAATATGCCCTTCTCTCACATAAACACACACACAACTCCTCTTCCACATTCCCTGCCAGGCCCTGCCTGATTCGAATGAGCCTTTCCCTCCCATCCCTTCTCCCGGCCTGCTCGACTTTCCCATTTGGGCAGCTGGCGGCCTACTCGCTGGTAATGCCTGCCGCACAGCGCGGCTCCCGGGACAGTATTGGAGGTGGGCTCTGAGCCACAATGAGTTCTTGGAGCTCCTACAACCCTGGTGCTTATTCGTAGCCACGGCTGTTTCAGCAACGTGCCTGCACTCGGTACTGTCCTGTTTATTGGTGAAGAAAGCCCGCCGGCATCAGAACAGCGTGGCGGGGTGCATCTTAAGGGAATGGGTGTTCACATCTTAAGGGAATGGTTGTTCAGAAGAGGCCTTGTGGACAGCCGTGCTTCCCTGAGAGCTGCCACCTGGACACTGTTTACATGGTCATTTCTGCTCTCGTCCCTGGCTTCCCCCTGCCCCAAGCACAGCTGTCTCTAAGGTTGGGAAGTAGCAGTCACTGCCTGGGTTCTGGCCTCCGAGCAGCAGACACCCTGACTGCCGGGGGAAGCACAGAGAGGGGCAGAGCTCATCGGATGTATTGACTCCATCCTTCCTCCTCCCTCTCAGGGCGTCGGCTGTCGGTGGCCTGTTCTAGCTTGTCACTCTCACATTGCTGTAGACATGTTGGGTGAGAGTGTGATAGGCATATGCTGTGATTTGACTCCAGGTCCGTCTCCCCCGAAGGCCAGACCTGTTGGACCCATCAGAGATTTGGGTTTTGCATTCGAGTTTCTAACGACTTCATATCTCAAAGAGATTTTTTTCAGTAAAAATTTAAACGCCGTTTGTGTCATTCCACCCACAAACCTAATTGAGTTTTTAATATTCTACTTTTTGGTTTTTACATCTCCTGTCACCCTATGACAACAGTCACTACCAAATAGTGGCTTTTATTACACAGTTGCGTAAATGAATGTTTTTCTTATGTTTGTAACTGATTTATTAACAGTCAGATGGTATTTAGCCATTTTGCTGGAATATTCTGTGTGAAGGTGTCCTAGCCATCAGATGGTGATGCACGTACGCACACCTGCAGTGGCTTAGATTCTGGGGTTGGGTGAACAGCCTTGCAAATTATAACCTAGGTTTTGAGGGGGCAGTGAGGTGTTTGAAACCAAGAAATGGATAGTGGAGATTTATTTACATCACTATAAAAGAATCCTTAGTTTCTTGAATATCAAAATATATCAGAGTTTATAATATGCTTTTATTTCTCTAACCTTATACAGTTTTTACTATAACCTTATTAAAAGGGGGTCTCGGTCCCATATTGTAGATGAGGGAAGTTTCGAGACTCAGAACGTTTTGTGTCTCTCCATGTACCTTCAGAAGCAGCTCCGGCCTCCTCTGTTTTTGTTCGGAAAATGTAGCACGCAGATTTAGACGGACATACACACTGAAACTGGGCCTTAGCAGCGTTCTCAACGGGAACAGGGCCTCAACAGGAAATGTGATCAGAGTCATCTGGGTGATGGACGGCCAGGCTGTTTTCCTGAGTGGAAGTTGAAGCTGCTCTCCTAGCTAATTTTCTCTCCTATAAAATGAGTCTTGTGAAAAAAGAAAAGTGCTTTTGATTTTAGTAACTGAAAAAAAAAGACTGTTTTTGAATCATTTTCAGTTGCACCCCTCTTTTCTTCTTCAGGGAAATGACCAAAAGTTTCTTCAACGCCCAGTTTGGAAGCTTGTTCCGCACAGACCAGAACCCAACCTACTTCCTGAGACGCCTGTCACGGTTTGCCGACATCTACATGGCATCTCTGAGCTGCCTCCTGAACTACGATGTCAACCACACGTTCTACCCCAGGAGGACTCCACTGCAGCACGAACTTCCCGCATGGTCTGACGGGCCCCCCAGCTTCAGACTCCCCCTCCTGCAGGAGGCCCAGGCCAAGTAGCCTGGTGCCCACCTGTGGAAAAAGCCAGAAACAGCCACGGCCCCGGATTGGGCAGACATGACGGGGCTGACTTCGTGTGGATATGAGTGTTGCTTTCGGAAAAGACACAAGTAGGCCTTCTGCTATTTATTTTGTACCTTATGGAGAGTACTTCCGAGGTTGTTAAGACAGAAGCTAGCGGCCCACCAGTCCCGCCTTCCTGCACATGTCGGGCCGAAGGCAAGCTCCACATGGACACTCTGTGACCAGCTTTCCTGTTTGTGGGGGTACTGGAACTAATGTCAGTCTTTCAGGGAAGTTTTGAAACTGTCCTTGAGTCTCCCTTGGAACATGTATTAAACAGTCACGGGCAGTGCATGGGGAACAGAGGGGCACAGTGACGTGCAGCGATAAACTGCTCGCGGAAAGCTGATGGTTGAGTGAGCTGTACGGTGGCATAAGACGACAGTAAGTAGCGGGGATGGTCCCCAAACAGCAGCCCATTCCCCAGTCATCCGGTACCAGGGCTTTGGCATCCTGGTGCATCACTTGAAAGAAGACAGCCTCTCTGGAAAGTCTTATGTGAGAAAGAACAGGAGAAGGTGCAAGTCCTTGGCCCTTGATGGTCATCAGTATCTGCTTCCTATGTCCTACCCCATGCTGGGGAAGGACAAACGGTGCCACAAGTGATGGGTGCGTTCACACTTTTCCCCAGAGAAGAGCTTCTCGTTCAATTTTCAGCTGGCAGAACAGACTTTGTAGAATAAGGCTGTGAGCACCAAGCAGGTCAGAAGAGCCAACACATTGTGGTGGGTCCCCAGGCGTTTCTTACACATGAAAGTGCCACCACAGTGTTGGTTTGATATGCTTATTGGAGGACAGAAAACGGAACAGGAAATAAAAATGGTCCTTGCAATGAAGTGCCACACCATGACCCTCACTGGGTTGTTTTGGTATCTTGTTAAAACATACGTATTACCAGAGACTGTTCTTTTCTGGAGGGCATCCTGCGTAGGCCTGCCTCGCTCGTGGATCGTCAGCCGAGGAGCACGCTTGAATTCAGCCCTCTCTTCTTAGATTTCTCTCCTGCCTTGTTCATGTGGCTGTTTTGGGAGTCTGGGTGGTTTTCTTTAGATGTCTGTGTTTAAGGTGGGAGAGGATAAAAGGCATTGAAACTAAGAGAAAAAGAGTTAGAAATGACTTAGCTAACTCAGTATTTCTCATTTCTTTCTGAGGACAGTACAAATGACATACATTCTCCAACCTAATTAATGAATGGCAGTTACAGGAAGGGGGCTTGTGGGGAGTGCTTGGTAATTTGGCATTTTTATTGTAATATTGGCAAGATGCTAGATTGGCATTCCATAGGCTGCCTGCCAGAATGCAGAAATTAAATGATTTTTGCATTTAAACATAAATTAAATAGCATGTTTTGTAGTGCTGCTTGTTATAATGGGGTTTTACTTGTGATATTTTCTTGTTATTTATAATAGTGAAGGAGAGAGACCCTTTTAGACCCAATAGACCCTATTAGACCCCTTCTTTTCCTTCTAAAGTTTATTGTAAACACAATAGTCCGTTCCTTTTTCGGAATGGGATGGGTCTTTGTTTACTGTTTGTCAGTGCCCGGGTAGTGTAAGCGTCAGAGTTTATGGGGGACTGGTGGGTGTCCAGAATTGCTTGGTGTTGGTCCTCAGAGGTCACGCTGGTGCTTTTGGCTCATATTTTCCGCTTTGGAGAAGCTGAGCGATGAAGTAGGTATTATTATTTTTTTAAATTTTCTTAGTTTTTATCTAATCTCATATTCATTAGATGTCTCCTAGGTGCCAGTTTCAGGGTGTTTTGTTTACTGAAGAATGAAGTAGAACTGTTTTTCAAGCCTGCTCTCATGGAGGTCTAGATTAGGTGACCCAAGCCTCAGGGGAGAAATATGTTTTCTGGGTGTGAATAATGAATTTTACAATTTATTACCAATTACGATTTTAGTCTCTGGGCCACTGAACACGGCCGTGTTGAGACCTGCCATGTGGCAGATGCCCGGGCCAGCGGCATGGGCCAGGACAGCCACCGCCAGGCGAGGGACAGCGGCATTCTCGTCTGTGCTCGGTCAGGATGGATTTCAACTTGTCGTTATCATGACTGCGCTGGGCATTGGGTGCTTTCCAGGTGGTTCTCTGGTGCACACGCTGGTGGAAGCACATTGGCACGAGGGGAATGGATCTGTTTTCCACCCTTTAAAGTCGCAACTTGGGAAGTAAACAGCATAAAAGTAGTGTGCGCACTTAAAAATGTTTTCCATTTTTGGCATTGGTTAGACTGATTTTCTAAGAATTATGTGAACAAAAATTCATAGTCCAAGGGCAGTCCACGTCAGCCGAACACAAGGCCCCACGGTACCCACGGCGAGTAGCCTTGGAAAGGACTTTGCACAATTGATTCTTTTAGAGTTGCTTTTATAGATGAAACCTGGCTTTTAAAATATTTTAGTTTGGCTGAGAGCTCCCACTTGCCTCCTAACATAGCCCTGATTTTTTTTTTTTTTTTAATACTCTTCAGCTCAGCTTTGTTTTCCGCTGTCGCCGTTAATGCCACGTAACATAAACCACCTGTTACTGATTCGGGTGCTTCTCAGACTGAATTACCAGTTGCTGTGAATGCATTGGCCCTCTTAATTATTGCAAAGGAGAAATGAAAAGTCATCTTTCCTTCTAGCTAATTTAGCTTTGGGTGAACTAAATGGCCTTTCCTCTCTCTTCCTCCCAAAAGGCCTTTGAAGCAGTAGAGAGTGCAGTGTGCTCTGCATTGGAATTGAATTCCACTATGCCAGATGCTCATTTGCTGCCAAAGGCCCACTTGGGAGCCCTTGTCTCGGAGGCTCAGAGACCAAATTTGGCCAGAGGCAGGGTTCCTTGATTGCTCTATTCGACTCCCGGGGAGCCTGTGTGTTGCCTTCTTACTTTCAATTCCTTTTTGTACCAGTTTCCCTCCCTCCCCTGCTCTTTTATTTGCCTTGGTGTTTGGGAGCTTGGCTCCAAGTTCAGCTAACCTCTAACAGCCTAGTGGGTTAAGGAAAGGAAAGAGAGTGATGTTTCCTTAATGCGGGGTCAGCAAGCTTTTCCTGTAAGGGGGAAGACAGTAAATATTTTCAGCTTGGCAGGCCATTTTCTGTCGCCTCTACCGAGGAGTGGGTGGGCTCTGTTCCATTCCAACTTGATTTGTAAAACCAGGCCGCAGGCTGGATTTGGCCCTCGGGCCATAGTTTGCAACCCCTGCTCTAACGGTTGTGTTGGTGCCAGTGGCAAAGTTACCTTAATGCATGCAGATGAACAGCCCCATAGTGGGGGCAGACAGAAGGAAGACGTTCTCTAGGTGAGTGCACCATATTCCCCTGACTAGCCCAGAGCTAGTCTCTGAGCATATTTACTTACATAGCCAGTGGTAAAATACTGTTTCCCACACAGGGCATAATTGTCGTGTGTAATTGAGCTGAGGGCTCGGGCACTAGCTGAATATACCTCTCATCACACTCGTTGGTGATTGTGCTTGGCTGCCCAGATAACCTTTCATAACGGAAAGAGTCACTCTCCTAAGTTCTAGGTGTTCTGTCAGCTTTGGGAAGAAAGCCCTACCTCAGACAAGGTCACACCCCTTCCCCCCTACCCTCCCCAGCAGCTCCCTTCCCGGGTGCGTAAACTTCCTGCACGTGCATGTCCATCCCAGCGCGTCTGCTTTCGGGGACCCCCCACCCCACCCCACGACAGCACTTTTTCTCCAGCACTGTAGTCTCGGATTCTTAGAGAACTGTTTCCTGATTATTTCGAATGACAGAGTGTTGCCTGTGTGACATCAGGTGCAGTAAATACAAACTAGGTAGATGCACTATTTACGCTGAATATGAATTTGCTATTTATTCTAAATGTTGATTTTATGTTATATGATATTGAACTTAATTGACAAATAAAAGTGAATTGTATCATCCAGTTTATTCTGAGTCCTCCGTTACTGTGTACTTAAGTTAGTGGCAAAACCATATCAAATTCTAAGATACCCCAAAAAGAAATGTCCCTGAGAGAAGGGGTGACAGATTTAGGATTCATTTCTCACCACTCGTATTCCATCACGCCCAGCAGAGCACACTTGCTCGCTTTCAGAGCTCGAAGACTGTGTAATTAAGCCACCGATGGAAAGGTGGTGCGAGCTTAGCTGTGGGTAGGCAGCAGGTAGCACACCTGGAACTTCTGTGCTGCGGACAGTCCCCCCCTTGAGAACAAGAAAGTGGTGATCCACACGTTTGCCATCAAATGACCAGGAAAGCTGGAAATTGGAAGCAGTGTTTTAAGAAAATACTGAATATTACTGAATTAGGAGTGTTACGAAGTCAAATCACTACTAGATTTTGAATAAATTTATATTTCAAAGAGCTTTTTTAAAAAAAGTGTGTGTGTGTGTGTGTGTGTGTGTGTGTGTGTGTGTGTGTATTTAAACACTTTAATATCCTGACCTCTCATCATGCCAGGACCGTAAGCTCGTTTGCTTTTTTCGTGGGTAGCCTGCTGTTTCTCCTTCCAGTCACTTGCCTTCTGGTACCTGCGATGGTGGTGTTGGGGGACCCAGTGGCAAATCTGTCCCACGTCCTTTCTGGGGAGCGGTTTCTTGGAAACGTGGCACTGCTCCCATCATGGCATGTCGTCCTAGAGGAAGGGTAAGTTGTACCTTTGCCCGAAACTGGGACTTCGCCCCTTTCCTGGAGTTGTGAAAAGTTTTTAAGACACTCTGGGGCTTCTAGAACTTTGGACTTGGCTCAGCAAAAACCCGGATGACGTGGAACAAAGTTGTGTGGGCTGTGAGGTGAGGGGAACCAGGAGGGGTGTGAGGTCGGCCCATCCTGGCTTTTCACTTCTGTGTCCCAGCAGAGGTTCTCACACTTGGCCAGGGCTACCCCGCTAGGGACAATCTGGAAATGTGTGATGGGTGGGTTGGAGGGCATTTCTGGCATTTTGAGGGCAGGGACTTCAGTGGTGTCGTGAACAGTCTGTCTTGCATGGAGTGTCCTGCACGTCACCACTGTAAGATTGCAGAACATTTTTATCACCAGAAGAAGAAACGCCACACCTCTTTAGCGGTTAATCCCATTCCCCTCTTCCGTACTCCTGGCAACCACTAATCCTCTTTCTATCTCTAGGAATTGGCCTGTTCTGGACATTTCATGTAAGTGGAATCATAAGTACGTGGTCTTTTGTGGCTGGCTCCTTTCACTGGGCATGTTTTCAAGGTTCATCCATGCCATTGCATGTACCGGTACTTAGTTCCCCTTTAGGGTGGAATGACATTTCATTGTATGGATATACCACAACTTGGTCATCTAGTCATAAACTGATGGGCATGTGAGTTACTTTCATTTTGGGCTATAATGAATAATACTCCGAACATGCATCTGTACGTTTTTGTATGGCTATATTTTCCTCTTTCTTGGGTATATACATTAGAGTGAAGTCTCTGGATCATATGGTCAACTTTTCGAGGAACTGCCAAACGGGTGTCCACAGGGGTCGCACCATTTTACAGTCCCACCAGCAGTATGAGAGTCCCCGTTTCTCCACATCTTAGCCAACACTTGTTATCTGTCTTTTCGACTACAGCCGTCATAGTGGGTGGGAAGTGGTATCTCATTGTTATCATATCTTATTAAAATACACACAACCAGGCAAACAGAACGGAATTAAATAATTCATAAGGCAGACGGTTAATTGAAAAGGCTCTAATTATTAGTTCTAAAAAGTGGATTTTATCTTCAAAGTTTAACCCCTCCTGTGACGCATGGTATTTTTGTTTCCCAGAACAGTAGATTTATTCCACTGACTTTCTGTTCCTTAAACATTTATTGAGTACATTTCATGTGTCAGACATGGTGCTAAGTGCTGAGACACAAGACGAATGAGGTGAGTCCCTGCCTCGGGGAGCTTGTGATCTAATAGGAAAATAAGACAGACAAGGTCACAGTTACTATCGAGTTGGGTAGAATGCAGTAAGTGCCATCTAAAGGTACATAGGAAGGACAGCAAACAGTCAGAGGAAGGAGAAGTCCCCTGAGTGGGTGGGTGCATTGGACACGGTCCCTCAGTCACAGAAATGAGTCCTCCAGATTAACCAGAGAGATGGGGTACAGCTCAGATGCTTCATACTTCCAAATGTTAAAAGACCTTAGGTTCCCAAAAGGCACTGGCGCTAAGGATTCACAGTTGACAGCCTTTCTGAGGGCTCGGCTGGCCCAGGTGGCTGTGGGTGATGACTGGCCATTGCAGGTCTGTTGCCCTCACTGCACCCCCAGAGGGTCACCACTCTCCAGCTGCTGCTCTTCAGAGACCTGGAAAAGAGTCGTCTGTGAAATGCAGGGAGGACACAGGACCTTCCACTTGTTGACCCTTTCCAGGTCGAGCATTTGTTTTAGCCACCGGTCCAAGGCCTCGATGGGGTTCAGGACACACTACCCCAAAATGTAGAACCTTGGCATATTAAATATCTTAAGCTGAAGAGTTTAAAAAAGAAAGCTAAAACGGCAGAAGCAGGAAAGTCCCTCTGACTTCCTCCCCCCATCTTCTTTCTTCCCTGAAATAGGTCATAAAACTCCCATGTGGAAAGTCCCTTTCTGGTACTAGGAGGAAGAAGACACATCACCAGAGATGAAGAATTTGGGGTCAGGAAATCTGTACAAACCAACCTTGTTAAACTAACTTAACCCCTAGCCCAAACCTCGTTGTCTGGTCAAATCTTCACAGATATATTGCTGCTTTGTCTAAAAGTATAAAAGCTTCCTGCTCTGGTCCCTTCTTCGGGGCGTCATTCTCTTGTGAAGGCTCCTACGTCCATGTAAACGTTCAATAATATTCGCGTGCTTTTCTGCTGTGAATGTGTCAGTTTACTTTTCAGACCCAGCCAGGGACCCTAAGATGGTTGAGGAAAAACTTCCCTCTCCTACAGCCTAAAATACAATTCTTCCACAATGCCCTGGGGACGGGTGTGGCAGGAGCATTCCTCCATGCATCGGGTTGGGAGGGAAGATGGTACGATGGTTAAGGCCACTGCTGGGGGCTCTCGTTGCTGTTTGAAGCTTGTGTGCCCTGGACAAATCATTTCAACTCTGCTGAAGTTTCCTCATCTCTAGAGGGTCATACTAATATTTACCTTACAGGGAGGTGCGAAGATTAAATTAGATATTAAGGAAGGTACAAACACCTCACAAAGGTGGCTATTCATATGATTACTAAAAAATTCTTTCAGGCTGATAATTCATCATAAACCAGGGGTGGCCCTTGAGCTTTCTAGTCAATCAGAAGCCGGATTCCAGAGGCAGCCGCCCCAAGCTTTCTGCTGTCTAGCTCTGATCAGCACCAAAGCTGTGTCAATTAGCATAATGGATGTATTCAAGATGTCTGGATTGGCACCAGAGTCTACAGGCATCTCCCGTCCTTAAATATAAAAGACATGAGAATCTAGCACGTCACTTTGGGGAATGGCACCCTTGGCGCAGGGGTTTGTTACTGGAGCATTTTTTCCACCTGGTCTGTCTGATTGGAAGGTTTAGCTGAATCCTGCATCCAAGATGCTCTCTTGCCCGCCTCACGTGAGTCTTATGCATGGTGCTGGTGGGCCCTTGGAAGAGAGCTGAGAAGGCACGGAACACATTGAGCAGAATGGATAACTTTCTCCCATTTTTAAACATGATTTCAACATAATGCTTGCAGAAATAAAATAGCAGCCCAGGTGAACTTAACTTTGCAATCTGTACTAGAAATTTTTACATCGTTTCGATTCAAAAACAAGAGGATCTATGATCTGGTTATTTTTCAATCCGTTGCAGCTGTAGGATATCTGCTGCCACAGGCACTAAGGACCACATGGTATTTACATTTGGTTCACTGCAGAAAAAAAACATCTATAGCACAACGCAAGCTGAAAATGGTGCAATAAAATATTTTTGTAACGTTTCAGTGCCAACTTACAAATATTCAACCAGGATCTAGTCTTGCGGGGGAGAGACAGCACATGTCCATGCACGTAACGATTACAGCAGCTCTCTGGCTTTGGCTATAACTGCAGGAGGGTTCTAGAACCAAATAAGCCTAGATTCAAGTACTGTATTTCCCTGGACCTGAGTAAGGCCATCAGCTCAGGCTGATGAGGTACAAAAGGGCCTGCATCCTACTGGCTGTCAGTTTTTCTTATCTTTGTATAAAAGGAAGAATTAAGTTTTATCCCTAGCTTCTCAGTCCCGCCCAGGTAATAAACTTCAGGCAGGGTGTGCTTTCCACATTCAGTGTGACTGGGGTACCTTGCTGCAGGCTTCCCCTTGGGTTGAAGTCAGTGGGGGCCCCAAGTGCGCTCAAGGGATCACTAACTAATGGTCCTTTCCTGGGATATGAGAGCAGAGCATGCACTTCTAGATATAAAAGACCTCATCAAAGGAACGGAGCTCCGAAAGCAAGCAGCAGCTGACGACAGGCAGAACCATCTTTGCCAGCAATGTAAATATAACTTTAAGTGTAACTGAAGGAAACACACTCTTTTTAAGGCTTTATGTCTCACTTTGCCACGGCTACCTCATAAATGTTTGTGGCGGAATTTAGCCCATTTCTTCTTGTGACATGTCACTTGATCATGAGGTTGGGTGGGGCAATCCCTAGTTCGCCCCTGTCTCGAATTGTTGGAGGCTTCAGCCACCCCCACAAAAGAACCCAGGAGCACTGCACGAGACGTGGCTTCACTCTGCAATACCATGACTGCCTTTAGGCTCATTGCCCTGAGACATGTTCTAGAAGTGAGCTTTTCTTGGTGTGACGCTGTCCACAGAGATTTGCTACAAGACATCATTCCTTGCACCCCAACTGGCCCTGTCCCTAGGTAAAAAGGCAAACTCACCGTGAAGGGGTCGTAGGAAGGTTCTGGGGGAGCCGAGGTGGCGCTTTCATACATAGGGTTTGAGACGTTCTCAGGCTGCCGCTTGCCAAGAGCTGTGACGTCAATATCCTCTTCTGACTGCTCAGAAAGACAAGCACCGAGGCTGAGAGCCAGGATGTCCCCAAGGCTGGGGCAGCTCCTCCAAGTCCACAGGGAAAGCAAGCCCAGACCCCGCCTCCACCTCTGGAACTTTAATAGTACTTTGTGATCTGATTCACATGTAGTAACATGCACCCATCTTAAGTGTTCGGCTCAATGACCTCTTAATATTCCAACCCAGGTGTGACCATCGCCCAAATCAGCATATAGGGCATTTCCATGCCCCCAGGCAGTGCTCTCAAGCCACTGGACCCCCAGCACCCAATCCCACCAGGGGTAACTGCTGTTCTGAATTCTATCACCTGGGAGCGGTTTTGCCTGCCCTTGAACTTAATTTAAAAGGGATTCAAGCGTGCACACTTGTGCCAAAAATGATATTTTTGAGATTTGCCTCTGAAGCGCATCGATAGGCAGGTTATCTGCTAGAAGGATGTGAGGGGCTGCCTGGGGACGCTGCGGTCTTTACCAGGCGTGTCTGGAGGAGGCAGTGAGAGGAGAGGGAGGGCCAGGTCCCCAGGGGTCACTCTACAGTCCAGATAGAGGCTCAACAGTTCCAATAAGGCGAAATGTTTCAAATTCAAAAACAAAGAGGCATTACGTTTCGCTGGCTGCAGCGTGAGGCCTCACTGTGCAGGTCCCCCACCCTGTCCCCCACCTCAGAATCAGTCCTGAAGCCCAAGCCAATCATGGTGGGCACCTGTCTCGTGAATCCTCCAAGGTGTGTGCCTCCTGGGCCCTGGCTAATCTGCTACCAAGCCAGATTCCTGGCACAGAGGGTCTGTGCTATTGGTGGCCCATCACCTTCTCGGCCAGGAAGAGAGGGGCTTGGAGCAGCCACCACTGCTGCTCGTGGGGCAGAGACCCCACCCAGGAGGCAGGATGTGTGTGCCAAGGGCCCCACGGCTGGGTGAGTTCTTGGAAGCTGCCGTCTGCTGACGTTGCCCAGCGCCGACGGCTGGATTGCAAAGAGGACCCCCGTCGCATGTTCCCATTTTTCTTGCTCTTACCTCAAAACGCTGGAAGCCAGTCGTTCTCCGGTGGAGTCGGAAGTAAGAATATGCAGCCAAAGCGATGGCACCAATGACCAGGGTGATGGCAAAGAATATCCCTGTCCCCAAGCCAGTGTGGACTGCAGTCTGAACACAGAAAGGGGAGGGGTCGATACCTAAAACTGCTGCTTTGGTCCCCAAAGACCTATGCTTTCTGGAGCCTACTGCATTCTTGCTGGGCTGGGGCATCTTGGAGCAAGTTGGAATAAAAACCATGATAAAATAGTTAACATGTATCTACTCTTACTACTGCCAGTGTCTCTTCTAAGCCCTTTATATGAAAGAATCCATTTGAGCGTATAGTAGCTTAAAGGGATAAGGACAGTTATTATTGTTTCCATTTTTATATAGGGAAATTGAGGCACAGAGAGGTTAAGCACTTGCTTAGTATCACACAGCCAATGAGTGGCAGTGGCGGGCTTTGAAGCTTGGCTTTGGAGTGTATGCACTCCACCACTATGCTATGGAACCTCCCAGCAGCCAGCTGTGCTCACCCCTCCCTCAGATCTTTAGAACAAAGTTAGGATACCAACAACACCAACCAACCACCCGACTCTTATACAGCATGTACCAGGTGCTGGGAACTGTCCGAATTATTTTCCATTAACTCCTAGTCCTCCCAAGAACCCAGGGAGGAAGGCATTATGACCCTCATTTTGCAGGTAAGAAAAATGGGGCTCAGAGAAGTTCTGGGACTTGACCAAGATCACACAGCTGTGAAGCGGAGGGGCTCAGGATTTCCTGTTCTTCCAGTGGTTTCTTCACGGGCCCATCCTGTCCCTTTCATTGAAGTGTTAATGGTGACAGATGTTGGGTTGCTAATGCAGAGGAATAGGGGTGGAAGAACCAGGGCCAGGCATCCCCAAGGCCAGCTGCCATGGGTGGGGGAGGCTCCTCCACTTCCCAGGGGAGGGAGGTGGACAGGGCTTCCAGCAACAGTTTGCCTCTTGGGCAGTGGACATCGGCCTCCTGCTGGCGCCTCTCCAGGAGCCCTGGATACTCACCACTGGGGCAGGAGGTGCTTTTAGAGGCCTGGAAATGACATGAATGATCCCATTGGAAGCAAAGATGTCCCACTGCAGAATGGCTCTTCCATCGACAAACCTGGTCTCCTAGGGAAACAAGAGGGCTGAAGATCTGTGGTCATTTGACTCTTTCTCCCCAGGT
>NW_011888797.1:3789371-3799880 GCF_000151845.1 Pteropus vampyrus | reverse complement strand
GCACTCCACCACTATGCTATGGAACCTCCCAGCAGCCAGCTGTGCTCACCCCTCCCTCAGATCTTTAGAACAAAGTTAGGATACCAACAACACCAACCAACCACCCGACTCTTATACAGCATGTACCAGGTGCTGGGAACTGTCCGAATTATTTTCCATTAACTCCTAGTCCTCCCAAGAACCCAGGGAGGAAGGCATTATGACCCTCATTTTGCAGGTAAGAAAAATGGGGCTCAGAGAAGTTCTGGGACTTGACCAAGATCACACAGCTGTGAAGCGGAGGGGCTCAGGATTTCCTGTTCTTCCAGTGGTTTCTTCACGGGCCCATCCTGTCCCTTTCATTGAAGTGTTAATGGTGACAGATGTTGGGTTGCTAATGCAGAGGAATAGGGGTGGAAGAACCAGGGCCAGGCATCCCCAAGGCCAGCTGCCATGGGTGGGGGAGGCTCCTCCACTTCCCAGGGGAGGGAGGTGGACAGGGCTTCCAGCAACAGTTTGCCTCTTGGGCAGTGGACATCGGCCTCCTGCTGGCGCCTCTCCAGGAGCCCTGGATACTCACCACTGGGGCAGGAGGTGCTTTTAGAGGCCTGGAAATGACATGAATGATCCCATTGGAAGCAAAGATGTCCCACTGCAGAATGGCTCTTCCATCGACAAACCTGGTCTCCTAGGGAAACAAGAGGGCTGAAGATCTGTGGTCATTTGACTCTTTCTCCCCAGGTGGAAGGAAGTTGTTCATTTTGCTTCAGATTTCGGAGCCTGGGTTTCAGGCCCGTCTTCACCAACAGGCAGCCCACTTCCTGTCAGTAGTGACACCTTCACTATCGGGACAACCAGAACACATTAGTTGTCCTTGTGCCAACAACTTGATCTAAGAACTGCAGAGAACCTAAGGGGTAATTTGTCCAGCCCCCTTGTCTGATAGATGAAGGTTCAGGAGGAAAATGGTTAATCCAAGATCATCGAGGAAGTAAGTGGCAAACCCCATGCCCCTGGACTCCAGATCCACTGCCCTGAACGTCACACCACATTGTTAGAAAAGAGATTTTTAAGTGATCTAATGCTTGCTAATGAAAGAATGATCCACTGGCCTGTGGTGTCGGCAATCACCTGACAGCTCATTAGAAATGCAGAACCTGAGGCCCCACACTCCACCTGCTTAAGTAACCTGCATTTAAACAAATCTGCAGGTGATTCAAGTGCCTGTTAAAGTTTGAGAAGCACTAGTCTAAACTACTGATCCTCAATAGTAGAAATCTTTTATTAGGTAAAAATTTAAAAAACCACACTTAGCATTTGGTACATGCCAGACACTATTCTTGCATGTCGTAAGCCTTGAATCACTGAATCCCCACAAGAGCCTATGATTTTGACATCAAGGTTGTCAAGCTCATCATTACCACCACGATCAGCATCACTTCTAATATCAAAATCACCATCATCATCCTCACCACCCTCACCACCACCACCATCACCACCATCAAAATAATCATAATCATCACCATCACCGTTAATATCATTACTACCAGCATTGTCTCAACATCAACACCATCACCATCATTAACAGCATCTCACCACAATCACTATTATCAAAATTAATGTCACCATCACCATCATCACCAACATCACCATCACTATCATCACCATCACCATCACGGCCACCACTGCTACCGATATCATCATCACCATCATTGTCAACATCATCCACACATCACCATCATTCCCATTTTTAAGACAGGGAAATTGGGACACAGAGAAGTCGGATAACTGGTCTAAGTTCCTACAGCTAGTAAGTGGCAGAAGTGGTTTTCATCGTAGGGTCATTTACTTCAAGGCTTACATGTTAATGCCTGGGATAGGCTGATAGTCTGACAGAAACGAAGGCAGAGAATCAGACGGCTTTAAGGTGGTTTCATTTACAGTCCCTCATTACCAACTTCTGAGACTGGTCCTCACCAATGGCTTATTTTCCAATGAATAAGAGTGGCCTAATAGTCAGTGTGATGTGCTATGGCGTGCAGCTAATACCATCTGCTACATGCAGGTTAAGAGTGTACTTTCACATTATAATAGTGGGCATATATTCTCTCCAGTTTTCCTAATAAGCCCAGAAGACTTTTCGTACCAGTTGGCCCTGATCCTGGCTGGAGGTGATGAGCAGCTGGCTTCCCAGCCTAGTTTGCAGGATGGTACCATTGACAAGGTCGTTGTAAAAAAAGATGCTGACATTGGCGAAGTGGTGCTCGATGTCCCGCCCAGACAGCGTCTGAGAGGAAAGGAGAAACACAAGATAGTTTTTAAGGGCCAAACAATATTTTTCTTTTTAACGATAAGGATAACACAGGAAAAAAAAAGTCACTCCTCATGGCCTTGGCTTTTCTGCCTCCATGTGGAGATGAGGAAATGTCAAGTGTTTTTCAGGCTTTTGGTTGTCTGGGCCATGCTAGAGGCTCACCTCTCGCTAGGATGTGCATTGAAAGTCATCTTTATGATCTAAGCAGAGCTTCCTGATGGTGTCCTGGGAGAAGTGAGTCTTGAGAGGGTAACAAGTGGGCAGAGGTGTTGTGTTGCTCCTCTCAGCCATCAGGGGTGAGGGGCGAGTAGGGCCTGGGGCTATCAGAGCCTATAGGTCAGCCATCCATGGGAGGGCTGAGTAAACACTGCCCGTTCCTGTGTGTCATGACGTGATGAAGTTTGGTGTGGCAGACTGGTCGCATCAGTGGCCCTGGTTCTTCACCCCTGCCTATAGCCTTGCCCTTTGCCATGCAACTCTGAAAGCCTCCCACTCTAACTTTGGGCTCAGCCATGTGACTTATTGGGCCAGTGGCATATTAGCAAATGTGACCAGGCAAGACTGGCCGGATCGGGCTTGCTCTCACCACTTCCTGCCATCACCATGAGAATGCCCGGGCTAGCCTGCTGGAGGGCGAGCCCTGCGGAGCGCAGCCCCAGCCAGGCCAGCCTAGATCAGCTGCTAGCCAGCCCATCTCAGACAGGTGAGCCTGCCTGGCCAAGACTGGAGGCACTCCAGCCGATCTGCTGATGTGTCAACTCAATAAATGTGTAGCCACCACTGAGTTTTGGTGGGGGTTGTGACGTAGCATCACTGTGATGGTACGTAACTGATTCTGTTTAGAAGTGCTAGTCTATGGCACAGACGCCGGGGACCCGACTCACCTCATTTTCCCCCAGCCCGCTGTTCTGTGGCACGAAGAGGGTGCTGCGAATTGACAGGTCAGTCAGGTGTTTCAGAAACGCCCGGCCTCTGGCTGAGCTGTTGGAATAGGCCAGCACTCCCTGGGGAGAGGAAGGAAGCCATCAGATGCTCCAGCTCTGGTGTGTAAGGACAGCAGTGGCTGGAGAGGCTCGCGTCTGGGAATATTCCTGACATTAGCCTCACTCTTCTGCTGTCTCTTCTGACTACTCTGTGGGGGTTTCGGGTGCAATTTTCCGCGAAGAATCCCAAGGTCTCAAGTCATAGCCTCATCACGGACCATTCTCAATATGGCAGCCCACGCAGCTCTTGGAAATGGTAATAAGTCAAATCTTGAGTCTCCTCTTGTCAGAACCCTGCAATGTCCCTGGCTTCACTCAGAGGAAACATCAAAGTTCTTAAAATGGCCCACGAGGCCCAAACCACCTGGGCACTGCTGCCCCGCTGACCCTGTGCCCAGCTCCGCTCTCTCACTCACTCTGCTCCGGCCGTACCAGCTTCCTTGCTATCCCTCCAATTTGCCTGGCACACTCCCGCCTTTCAGCCTTTGCCTGGATGTTCCTTCCACCTGGAACATTCTTTCCCCGAATCGGCATGGCTGACTCCCTCTCCTCTGTTCACACTTTACTCAGATGTCACCTTCTCGCTAAGCCTTCCCTCTTCATTTTCTGCAAAATAGGAGGACTGCGGCACCCCTCCCCCCCACCTCACCTCCCTGCTCTACTTTCCCCCCCGTAGTATGTATCGTTTATTAGCATTCGACATTATTCACTTGCTTATTCTGTTTATTTTCTGGGTTTATTTTGTTCACTGACATATCGAGCACACAATAAATACACATTGAACAAATTTTAAGAAATCACACTATCCTGTTCAACTCTGTCTTTGTGCAGACAGGACTACTGATGCCCTGAGAAATTAATTTGCTGAAGGACAAACAGCCAGTGGGTTTTATTCTGATACTGTCTTTTCTCTGAAATGCTGCCACAAGCTCCCACATAGAAATGTTGGTTTGGGTGTTTTTCTTTAGACTATTTATGGTAATCCTGATTTTTATACCAGTTAGGTTGATACCTTTGGTCTGTGGACAATGACTCACCATTTTGGGGTTCTCCTTCTAACTTTTGCCTTGATCCTGAAAGCCCTATATTTATGCCTAGTCCACGCTCCTTGGCTGTGTCCTTGACCTTGCTAAGTCTCAGTTTCTTTATCTACAAAATGGGAATGATGGAAGTGACCTTATAAGGTTGCATGAGCATTTATTCCTTCTAACAAGTAATTACTGAGCACCTACCATATGCCAGCCACGAGCAGAGAAAATCCTTTCCCTTACAGAGCTTACATTCTGTGGACTGAGTGAAAAGTGCTCTGAAAGGGCTCAGTATGGTGCCCAGTGCAAAGTAAATGCTCAAGAAATGTTACCTATTCTTGTTATTGTTATGATTAGCTCAGTTCTTAGATCAGTCAATAACAAATCCTTCTCCAAGGAAGAGGGCTTCCTCTTCATTAGACACAACTTGCAGAATACTGAAGTGACTTTTAAGTGCAGTGCAAAATGCAAGCTGACATCATGTCGGTAATTTGGCTCACTGGGTGATCACCAAGGAAGCTTAGCTCATTGTGTCCCACCCTGCCCATGAAGACAAAAGAGCATCTCATTTCTGTAGATCAGACTTTTAAGCCAATCTAGATGCAAATAGAGATAATAATACTACTAACATCAATATAGCATTTTCCACGTGCTAGCCATGGGTCTAAGTGCTTTATAAATATTAACTCATTTAATTATCACAATGACCCTATGAGGTTGGTGCTTTCATTATTTCCATTTTACAGATGAGGAAACTGAGGCCCAGAGAAGAAAGTAACTTTAAGGTGAAGCAACAAGTGGCAAACCCAAGCTTCAAATTCAGACCACGTGGTCTAGTGCCCATGCTCTTAACCATGACTGTGAGCCTTTGCCTTCATTCCAGGACTTACCTTTCTATCATGCTTGCTTTGAAGCAACCCCTCCTTCCCTGAGGTGAAAGCAAACAGACATGGTACGTACCATCAGGAAGTTTGTGAGTGAGGGGAAGGACATCAGGACCTGCAACAGATTCCCACTGCACGAGAAGCCATCTCCCACGTAGCCCACCTTACAGGTGCAGTTCACATCTGGAAGGCAGGAGCACATGGGGTCCCACTGCAGTGAGGCAGGGATCTGGGCTGCCAAGCTTACCCTGGGAGATTGGCTGGCCAGGCTGAGGATTGCTCGGCAGCTTCATGGCCTGGAATCTGAAGTATAGCTGGGGCAGTTACCTTTCATCCGGTAGCAGAAGACATCCCACATTTCACTCTTGTTGTTTCTTGGTCCATAGTCCACTATCCCAACGACGCCGGAGCCACAGTTCTGGGAGGCATAGGCTGTGGGGTAGGCGACCCGCCCACTCTCAAGCCAGCCTGCTGAACAGAGGTGGTACTTGGCCTGTAGGGACACATGTGGCCACAGATCAGTTGCAATTTCATATTTGTTGTGGGCTCCTGTGGTTAACATCTGATTCCCCAACCAGACTGTAAACTCTATGGAGTCTCATTTTGCCTACTGTGTCCCTATGCCTGAAACATAGCAGGTGCTCATTAAGTTTTTGTTGATTAAGCCATTGGATGAATGAAAGTGGTGCCTTCTCTTTCTTATAGGTGCCCGAATCCTTCACATTCATTTCTCTTCTCTCCGCTCTTAAGGATTTGCTATCAGCCATTTAACCCTGAGTGCAAATTCTTCTGCTTATGAGTTGATAGAGCCCTGTTGATCATCACCACTATCATCATCACCATCACCACCATTATCATCATCCTCACTGTGATCACCATCATCATCACCATAACACTTACTGAGAGCTTATTCTGAGCCAGGTTCTATTACAAGGGCTTTTCATGTGTCATCAAGACTTTGAGATAGGAACTTAAAAAGATCCCTATCATATAATTGAGAAAACTGAGGCAAAGAAGAATTGAGTAACTTGCTCCAAGTCACACAACCCTGAGATTCATACCCAGGTAGTCTACTCTAGAGCTTTTACTCTTAACAACGGAGCTCCTACTGTGTGCCAGTCACTGTGCCCTATCGCCTTTAGTCCTCCTATAAACATCCCAAATAGCACAGAGGTTGCAATGGCTTGATCAAGGCCAAACAACCAGCAAGCAGGAGAGCAGAAATTCAGCCCCTCAAAGATGCTGGTTCTGGCATCAAAGGCTTTGCTCCTTGGTAAAGAAACGTCAGGTCTGAAGAAAGGTGGAGAGAGTTGGTAGTGACGGAGGTTGAAGGAAGAGCGTTAAAACATACCATGTAGGCAGTCACCTCCTCTATACCCAGGAGGCAGTCACTAGCAGGTACCTTCAAGATGCTGGCCTTTCCCAATAGACAGGGCTTCTGGTTTTAGAGGCCAAGAGAGCAGCGCTGGCCAGAGCTCCATTTCCTGCCTGGCTGTGGCTGAGCTGGGGCAATCCATTTCACAGCCCTTCCAGACGTAGAGAGCTCTAGCTATTTCAGAGAAATTCGACTGCTTTGTGGGTTCAGGGAGATCCAAGGCTTGTGGTTATTGATCTCTTTCCGGTTCTCAGCTGTGAGCTATGCACTCTTATTATTCTGTGCCTCTGTCTCGGCAGTTGAATGCCATGGTAGAAAAACAGACTTTTGGAGTCAGGGCACATTTGAATAGTGGATCTGGCACTTCTTATCTGGGTGACATTGGGCACATTACTTAACTTTTCAGAGCCTTGGTTGCCCTATTTGTCCCTCCAGGGATGTTGTAAGGGTGGACAGTAATATTAACAAACCGCCCTTCACATTGTAGACACTTAAAGGATGTGACAAATCATTATAGCTCCAGGAGCTTCCTGCACCCCCATCCAAGAAGGCAACAGCCTAAGTTTCCCCATGGTAAGAAGAGTGCTTAGCTCCTCCCAGCAGATCCTGCCTGCATGGTGCCACCACTAACTGGGGACCCACCTTCTGAGCATAGGACAGCTGGTTGTAGGTTGCCATGGTTGCAGCTTCGTTGGCACAGGCCTCTTTGGCTTTGTCAAAGGTCAGCTTGTACTGGCCCAGTGGGGAGCGAAGATGGAACACGCCAACGGTGGAATCTGGCAGGGGAAGGTGAGGAATCGCCCAGGTCAGCCTGCCTGGTTGGCAGTACTTCCTGCGAAGGACTTTGAAAGACTTTAAAGTGGAAGACAATCTACTGAGTCTCTATATGTGGCATCATAAATTTGTTCTTTCGTGTTTGGCTTATTTTATTTAGATAGGGTGCTGTTTTCAAGGTTCATTCATGTTGTAGCATGTATCAGAATTTCATTTCTTTTCTAAGCTGAATAATATCCCATTATATGGATATATTACATTTTGTTTATTCATTTATTTGTTGATGGACATTTGGCTTGTTTCTACCTTTTGGGTATTGTGAATATGCGGCTGTGAACATGGATGTGCAAATATCTGTTCGAGTCCCTGCTTTCAAGTTTTGTCTCATTTTCTGTCTCATTTCAGTTGCATCATCAGCATCAGACAAATTGCTGTCTTCTGTCTTAATACTTTCTTTTCCTGGTATGATAAAAATTTCAGCTACATTGGGCATCTCCTTGAAAGCAGACAATGTTATATATCCTAGATATTTTCTCTGCTAATATGCATCCTCTATCTCATCTCTCAAAGAAATTTGAGGGGTCTTAGGACTTGATATATGTTATGGACTGAATGTTTGTGTCCCCCCGATATTCATATATTGAAATCCTAACCCCCAATGGGATGGTATTAGGAGGTGAGGCCTTTGGGAAGTGATGAGGTCGTGACGGTGGAGCCCTCACGAATGGGATTAGTGCCCTTATAAAAGGGACCCCAGAGAGCTCCCTTGCCTCTTCTGCCATGCGAGGCACAATGAGAAGTTGGCAGTCTGCAACCTAGAAGACGGCCCTCACTAGAACCCTGCGTGCTGGCATTCTGATCTCAGATCTCCAGCTTCGAGAACTGTGAGAAATAAATTTGTTGTTTATAAGCCACCCAAACTATAGTACTTTACTGTAGCAGCCCAGATGGACTAAGACAGTATATAACGGGTATTAAGTCAATAGTTATTATTTAAATGTGTAAAAACTGCTTCACTAAAATCATCATGTCTGTAAAGCAGCACCAACCTAGTCAGAGACATCCCATCAGCCATAGGATGCAGTGCCCTGAATCGCTTTCTGAACCTCTGAGGCCCCTCCTCACCCTGGCTCAGAACGAGTATTTGGGTCCTTTTTGGCTTTCCTCCAAGATGCCCAAATGCCTGCCCCTCTGTACTTCTCAGCTTCATTATGCCTGTGAGTTTATTATCAGACATTCAAATCATCCTTGGAAGTGAGTGGGGCCTATGCCAATTAATGTGCTACTATCAAAACAGTTGCTAAGAAATTGCTTCTGAATGTAGCAGGTGCTTCCTCTTTGGTTATGTAAACCCTAAACTATGCTCTTCAGATTCAGGTCCAATCAACTGGTTGCAGGGGTTACTAAGCAACTTGCAGAAAGCAAAGAAAATTCATGAGAGATGACCTTCGAGCTCCCTCCTGGTTCTTGAGGCTCAGGGTCCAGTTCTGAGTTTACGTGGACCCTCCACTACGGAGGCCCGCTGCCTCCTGGGCCCTGGGTCCGGCCAATGCTTGGGCTGTTTGGTCCCCAGTTTTTCATTTTAAAAATTCGAATTAAAATTTAAATTAAAATTTAAAAAACAAATTAAAAATTTTAAGTTAAAAAATTGTTTTCTTTCGCCCTTGCACAGATCCCTCCCCCAAGCCTGAAAACCAAGCGCTTTGGGCCAGCAGCCCCTAGCCACACTGACCCTGGAAATGCAGGTCGGCACAGCTGGCATCGGCGTGGCACTGCCCGTTGTCTTGTAAGCAGCGGTCAATGGGCAGCTGCTCTGGCTCGCAGTCCAGCCCGTCCCCCACGTAATGACTTTTACATTCGCACTTCTTCTTGCCCTGTGGGGAGAGAGGAAAAGATGAAAAAGCCCTTTCTCTAGGATCCCAGGACGCACAAGTGCTCCGCGGGCCACCATCCGGCATAGGAGATATGTGGAAGGACCAAGAATAATCATCTCTCCTGTCCGGTGGGACGCGTTGTGTTTGTACAGGCTCGTGATGAAATGTCATCCTTTATGTCTCAGCTCAAAAGTTGCTTCCCCAGAGAGAGCCTCCCTGATGCCCCTGAATAAAGTAGCTCTCCCAGCCGGGTCCATCACATTGGCCCGATTATGTTCCCCCCGCCTCGGTGCTCTCTGACATATCCTGTACATTTGTTTCTGCACTGAGCACTGCCCCCTCCCTTGACTCGTTCATATATAGAATTTTTATTGCTACATCTCTGGGACAACGCATAGTAGGTGCTGGAAGACCATTCGTTGAATCAATGAATGATCTCATTTAATTTCCACAATAATTCTAGAGGGTCTACTTTGCAAATGAGGAAACAGGCTCAGAGAGATTAAGTAGTCAGCTCCATGCCACACAGCATGTAAGTGCAGGAGCCTAGACTCAAAGTTCATGCTGATAACCCCAGGGACATTACCCTCCACCATCTTCTCTTCCCACCAGATAAACAAACAGGGCACTGATTCCATTCTAGAAAGACTCGAGGGAGTGCCCAAACCTGCACTTTTCCTGCCGTTTCTTACCAGCTTTTTAAAAAAATTTTAATACACTTTTTTATTTTGAATAATTTTGGAGTTTAGAAAAGGTGCAAAAGATACTCTCTACCCAGTTTCTCCAAATATTAACATCTTACATAACCACAGTACACTTGTCAAAACTAAGAACTTAGTGTTGGTACACGTCTATCCACTAAACGATAGGCTTTCTGTGGATTTCTCATGTCCTTTTATTGCTTAGAATATCACCTTGTATTTCGCCTGCCCACTTAATAAAAAATAGACCCAGGTGGGAAGAATGCCTACGAAGAGGCTGCAGGGTAAGAAGAGTAGAGAAGCAAGGCTGAGTGAGGCACAAAAAACTGCTCTCAGATTTCCTGAGGAAGAGAGACTCACCGGGCCGGTCATCTTGCAGGTGGCATGCTCATGACACCCGCCGTTGAGGCCGTCCGCACAGGGGTCTATCTCTGTGCAGCTGTGGCCATCCCCTTGGTAGCCCTTCGAGCAGCTGCAGGACACCTTTGTGCCCTTCTGGGAGCACTTGGCGACCTTGGCACAGCCCCCGTTGTTCTGTTTGCAGAAATCCACAACTGCAAGAGCAGGAGAGAGGGCTCAGTGAGCTACTGTGTAACT
>NW_011888797.1:3777918-3788211 GCF_000151845.1 Pteropus vampyrus | reverse complement strand
GGCTCCATCCTGCTGCCTGGGATGTGTTCATGGTAGTAGCCATCTTGGGCCCGGCAAGTGATTGATGGCAGAGCAAGAAGATAGAAAGAGTCTGGGCTCTCAGATGACCTTTCAGAGTGACACCCTATGTAGCCCTGGATGCCTCCAGCCAAACTGTTATATGAGATAAAAATAAACATCTAAACATCTTGTTTATGCCACTGTCCATTTGGGTCTGTGTGTGGCTAACCACTGAATATCCTAACCACTGAAGATGGACATTGCAAAGTTCAGAGTGGTTCTCACGGAGTGGTAAAAGTATATATTAGTTTAACTGTTGCTTTTTAAATATTGTAACGTATTTTCTGAATTTTTTGAAGTAAGACTGCATTACTCATAGTTAGAAAAACACTATGAAATAAAGTACATCGCAGTTTGCAACGCAATTTCAAAACCACGATTTGGGAAGCAGGCAGTTCTGGCGTGAGCAAACCCATTAATAGCAAACCCAGGGAGGGTAGGTATCACTAAGTGACCCGGGCAGGAAGTAGAAGGGCCAGGATGGAGCCCAGGCATTCTGACCAAGTCTCACTCTGCTCCTGCACCTGGCTGCTGTTTCACTCATGGGCGAGAAGGGGACTCACCTGTGCACGTTAGTCCATCTCCTTCGTAATTCAGATTACACTCACATGTGTTGTTCTCCTTACAGGTGGCGTGAGCAGAACAAGGAGGTGTGCACACTGGGGGCAGAACTGCAAAGACAAAGGTCACTGCGTAGGGATGAGAAGGGTTGCTCCACCTAAGGTGTCATCCCCAAGACTCTCTGGCCTGCCACTGTGTTTCGAAAGTGTCGCCTTATAGTGAGAGGGTGGGGGGACTTGCTAAGGTCCCTCCCAGCCTGGAGATTCTGAGAATTACTCCATATTAAGACCTTGTTTCTGCAGTGTTAATCAGATAAAAATGCAAATATGTCATCTTCAGGGGAAACTAATTAAAACTTGATACTTCAAAATTTGCTAGCAAAGATGAATTTGGCAGATGAGCTCTCTCGTCCTGAGGGAATACGGTTCTGGACAGAGGGGTTAAATTGGAGCAGAAATCCCACAGCCTTCTGAGGGTACTACTAAGTCTGAGAGAAGTCTGGGGCTTTTGTGACTAGATAGGGCTGTCGCATCAACAGGCAGCACCAAGCCACAGGACAGTTAGGGATTAGGGGAGGAGGAGGAGAAGGGAGGACAAGGAACTAAGTTAAGGGTATTGTTGGAATTTGGGAACTTCAGGTTGCCAAAGCCCATGGGAAGAGCTTAGTCCTGCCCTTCTGACCCCAAGGAGGACGAAATGACACTGATTCACTGGGAGAATTTAACCTTCACATCTTAGATCAAAGAACATAAGGCTTTGGGTATGATTCATACTACTGACCACTCAGTAAGGCTTGAGACTATGGCAATGATAATGATGACAATGACAATGGCAGCTACTCTTTCCAAGTGCCCACACACACTGGGCGCTTCGTAATATGACCCTTGACCCTCGACAACAATCCTCCCCCATGGAGTGTGCAATATGCACTTGCCTTTAAGGATGAGCGTGTCAAGGTTCAGAAGGGGTGGGTTACCTAAGGCCATTCGTTTAGTAAGTAGCAGAATCAGGGGTCAAATCCCGGGCTTCGAAGCTGTGCGTTTCCTATGAAATCGCTCAGCTTGTGTGTCTGTGCTCACCTGGGCCCAGGACCATGCCCCCCATTTCTGCTGATCCTATATTCTTTGCCTGGGTTGGGTCCTTCCATGGGAGCCCAGGACTGCATGCTGATTTCAAGGGTTTGAATTAAATCTTTTCATCTACTTTTCCTTCAAACTGCCAAACCTCCTGATGCCTGGGCCATATCCAGGTCATCTTTTCCACATGGAAAAGGGAACGCCTGCTGTGTTAGCTTTTCCTTTTTTCAGGGGTTGCTCAGGCCCCCAACCTCAGCAGGATGTTCTCAGCAGGGTCTACTGCAGCTTGGTGCTACTGGCGGCTGACCACTCCCATGACAGACCTGCCCGAGTGTCACAGAAGCGGCCTGTCCACCCTGCTTCACAGAGGCACTGCCCGGAGCCTGTGATCCCTTCATCACACTGTCCGTGGTCTGAGCAGCCACAGGCTGTAAAGCAAATTGGAGTATGATCAGAAATCAGTGATCAGGGATTGAAGTCCAATCAACCAGCTCGCTCACCACCTGTTGGCTATGTTGTCAGTGTGGGAGGCACCATGCTTATGCCCTTCCTTCCTTCCTTCCTTCCTTCCTTCCTTCCTTCCTTCCTTCCTTCCTTCCAACATTCAAAAAACATCTTATTCAGTGGCTATCATGGAACAGACGCTACTAGGAAATGAGGTTACAGTGGAAAACATAAGAGATACGGTCCCGCTTCTCATGGAGCTTATAGTCTAGGAGTAATTGCCTATTGACCATGTCACTATAAATGTGGCGTGTTACAGACACAGAAGTAGAGAATGTGATGGGGTACGTGACAGCATAGAAGAGGGAAAGAGCCTTACTCGGCTCTCCTAACAGAGAAACGTATTTAACAGTAAAATCTTCAAGCTACGAACCAATCCCTCTACCTCTCTCCATCTCCAGCACCGCCACCCTAGCCCAAGGCAGCACCAGCTGTCACCTCGACTGTCGCATTAGCTCCCCCAAAGGTGGCCCTGCTTCTGCTCTTGCTCTCCTGCAGTACACTCTCCACAGGGCACGGCAGCCATCCTCTGTCATCTGCTCATGACGCTCCTGCCTTCACAACTCTCTGCTGGCCGCGCTGCACTAAGAAAGATGCCGGAGATCTTTCTCTGGCCGAGAAGCTCCTACGCAATCTGGCTCCTGCGACATTCAGATGTCATTTCCTTCCTCTCTTCCTCTTCTTTGCTCACTCTGCTCGGCCAGCCTGGCCTCTTTGTTGTCCGTCGCGTGTCAAGGCTGCTCCTGCCTCAGGGCCTTGGCCCTTGCTCATGTCTCTTCCCAGGAAAGCCATTCCCCTTGTCTGCACTGTCCGGTACAGCAGCCCCTCGCCACATGTGGCTATTTATACGAATTAAAATTTAAAAGTCAATGAGTCAGTCACACGTTTTGAGTGCTCAGTGGCCACAGGTGGCTAGTAGCCACCATTCCTGATGGTAACCGCATCATCGAACATTTCCGGCGCTGCCGAAAGTTTGGACAGAGCTGTGGTCGATATCCTGGTTCCCTCGCTTCTCTGAGGTCTCTACTCAAATTGTCCCTGGGTGAGATGTCTTCTAAAACAGTGCCTTTCTTTCTCGATCCCCTTTACCTTCTTCTGTTTCTTTATAATTATTTTTGCTTCTGCAGTTTTTATCTGTCCCCTCCTTTTGAATATACACTCCTTGAGACCTGAGATTTTTGCCTCCTCCCCACACCGCTGTATCCTCACACCTTAGAACAATTCCTGGCTTTTGAGCAAGTCACTTAGCCTCTTTGTGCCTCAGTTTTCTCATTTGCTAAGTGGCAATAATAACAGTACCTATCTTAAAAGGGCTGCTGTAAAGATTAAATGGAAAAATGCGTCTGCCTGGTACACAGTAGGCACTCCATAAATGTTATCTATCAATATTTGTAAGGACTCAGTAATATACGTTGGTTGAATAATAGAATGAATGAATGTTGTTCAGCCACAGCTTGTCTTGGTGGCTGCAGGGGATGTGAGTTTTACTTTTAGAGATGAAGCTCTTTCATTGGATGGAAACTGGGAATACATCCAAGGAGAGAAAAAGCATGTAAGGGCAGGCAGATGGGTGGTGGGAGGCTGGGACAGAGGAGAAGAAGGATGCTTCCAGGTTAGGAAGATGTCGTGGATGACGGGAGCACACAGTTGAACAGGCAAAAGCACAGGGGAGTGGGTACTACATACGCTGACAGTCAGGCCCAAATCTCCCTGGCCAGCACAGCTCACACGCCGTCCCATTGAAGCCGGTGTTGCATTTACATTCTCCAGTGGCCGAGTACTGATCGAGGCAGACACCCCGGTTATTACATGGGGTGTCTGGTCCTCCGGGGCAGGCTGGAAGAGATGAAACCGCGGGGACTCAGCAGTCTCCCCAGCCTTTGTAAATATGCTGTTAACCCCTCCTCAGCTGTGGGTTCCAACCTCCTTTACAACACATAGTGTCATGACGTTTAGGACATGAACTTAAATGTATTTGATAGGATCCCACCTTGGCAGGGCAATGTACTGTACCAGACACTGTATTCTGGGGGTCAGAAGAACTGGCTTTGGGGTCAGTCTGGCTTGAATAACAAATTTTCTCCGAGCTTCAGTTCTCTTAGCTCTAGTTTAGATCACGACGATGATGACGATGATATAGTACCCATTTGACCCATATCATGTTGTGACATGGGATCAAATAAGGTACAACAGAACATTTTGAAAAGATAAAGCATTGGAAAAATATAATAGCACTAATTTTTGTGAGCGGTTCACACTGCAGTGATGGAGAGTGGAGGCTGGGTGATTGCGTGGACTCCCAGCCCAGAAATTTCTCAACTGGATCAGGGCGAATGGTGTGTGCATGGTAGATATAATCATGGCTTCTACAGACACGCTGTGAGTCCCTGCGTTTGCTTCTTTTCCTCTCTGTGCCTCCATTTTCTCATTTGTAAAATGGGGATAACAATGTGATCTACTTAGGGGGTTGCTCTGAGGTTTAAATGTCTTGATATATATGAGAAGTAGCACTCAATCAGTGTGCTCACTTAAAACAGTGCCTGGCAGATGGGAAGTACTATGACATTTGTTACACTGCTGTTGTTGATATATTATTGGTTAGAAGTTTTATTTAGACACAGGGGTTTCAGAATGGGCCTAAATGCCCTTTGACAAGGATTCCTTTCCTGGTGAGGTAATTAAGGGTAGGGGGTGATGTTATACATCCTGTAACAGGTTGTTTTTTTTTTTTTTAAGGAAATAACGTCTACACATATCATCTTAGTATAGTACTCTGCCAAAGTAGAATTCTACCAGATACATTTAAATTCATGTGCTTATTAGTATCATGGACTACAGTACAAAATGAAATATGGTGTTTCTAGCACCATGGGAAATGTCTTATGCTATAATGGTAAACAAAAAGCATGATATGATCCATGCACAGTAGAGTCTCAACTCTAAAAAACAAAATATGACAAAAGAAAAAAGTAAAAGGAAAGATACACAACTCTTCAGAACGATTGCTTTTGGATCTTTTCTTAGTGTCATTTGGAAAAATGTACCCCCATCCTCCAACATACATACTTTATAATTTTGGTACTTTCAAAACTTTCAAATGCTGCACAGTGATTGTACAATCCTTTCGGAATCTCATGGTAGTAGGAGGCGCCCTCACCCTGACAGTCTCTCCCGAAGTAGCCCTTGCAGCACCTGGAGAGCTGTATCACCAGGGCACACTGCTGCCGGCAGCCTTCCAGGTTCCTCTTGAAGGGCAGGTTGTACAGACACTTCTGCTTCACACCCTGAAGGAAGAAGTGAACCATCACCTGGATTTGGGCTCTAGTCCGCCCCCAGTGGAGGATCCGGGTACTGCCCAAATAAAAAAATGGGACTCAATGGCCTTTACATGGAATTTTTTTCTTGCGGGGCGTAGACAGGCAAATCAATGAGGGAGGGTGCAGATAGAGAAATATTTTCTCTCAGTCTTAAGAAGAAGGACTGACTGGCTGACTTTTAGAGTGTTTGCGAAAGGTGCGGTTGCCTGGGGAAGAAGTCGGGGAGAGGTAGCTTTCTATCATGGGAGTGGTCTGTGGCAAGGCCCTAAAACCATCTGGGAGGCTTTACTAGTAGAGTAGAAAGAACTTGGCTTTGTAATAAGTAATAAAACTAATATTCATCGAACACTTACTATGAGCTAGGCTCTGTATCCACATTTAAAAACTTATTAATAGCCATATACAGAATTGTTATACATTTTACAGAGGCAAAAACGTATAGACTATGTGATCTCCTAAAGATTCCTCACTGGAATTTGACTCCGTATCCGTGGACTATAAATTTCATTGGCTTAACCATCGGTCTTACATTGCTTTGTGGGCTCTACTCCTAGCTTTGCTCCTAATGAGCTGTATGGCCTTGGGCTGACTGCCTACCCTTCCTGAGGCTCATTTTTTTTTCATAATGATACTTTCGTATGAGTGTTAGAATGAAGAGTAGGGATAATATATAAACAAAGGGCCCAGCACAGAGTCAGGGACATGGATAACAGTCAACAAAATGAAGCCATTATTTTATCATTATAATACTTTTTGATGTCCTTCTAGGTCTATAATCCTATAACTTTTCTAGACAGTTCTTAGAAGACAAATGGTAAGTCGACAGGTTATCTGGGTTAAGAATGTTCATCTCTCACCCCATTGGCCTGGTTGTTGAAAGAATGACATAAATTACAGGTATACAACATACCTACATAACTACACACATGCACACATGCTCACACCTATCAGAATATTGAGGTCTGATAATGAAACAAACCTGTAGCTCTCTAAACATTATCACCACATTAATAATTACCTTTGGTTTCGTCCACCTTGGGCAGCTGGGAGTATAGACACAGCTCCCACAATCCCCCTAGTATTAAAAAAAAAAAAAACACTTAAAAATCAAGACCATTGGGAAACAGAAGGAAATGCTCTGGTTAATGATTTGATGAGTGGACTAGGAACTGAATCTTGATTAAGATTCTGGCTATGATCCAGGATATAAAAGCAAACATACTCTAACTTTGCCATAAAGAATTCTGAAGGTCTGTCTGGGACCTCAGCTCTTTGGTTTAGTTCTTGGAGATTAAAGTTCCCTGTTACGCAGAGGTGGACCAGGGCAGTTTTATGTAGGCATACGGCACCACGGCAGTGGGAAATGAGGATGAAGTGTCAGTTCTACTATAAATCAGCTGTGATACTTTTGGCCAATCACACTCTTTGATCTTTAGTTTTCTGATCTATATTACAGGAATGATAATTCTTGCTGCTATTTGATCTTCAGGGGATTGGTGAGGAAAAATGATTAACCGAAAATATGTGTGCAAATATACTTTGGAAGTTAAGAAGGCCACAACATCTATAGCAGAAAAGACAATTAGGTTTTGATCTCCTTTGGCTGACTGGTATCTTAATACTTTGGAAATATTTACTGAATATCTACAAGTTGCCATGTATTAAAATCAACAGCCTTTGCCATGTAAGTCACTTCACCTCTTCGAGATTCAATTTCCAAATTTACATGATAGAGGTGATGACAACTACATCTCTTATTGGATTATTGTAGAGATAGGATGAGCAGTGGAGCTAAACTCAATAAATGGTACTGTGTGGATGAAGGAGTGTGAAATGTGGAAATACGTCATACAGTGCAGGGCCTACGATAGTTCAGTCAATGTTGTTAATGAGTGAGCAAATTAATGACAGTGTGGGTGGCATATAATATTAGATTGAACCATATGAAATTGCTATTTTTGTAGTCACACCCTGTCAAATATGGCAACTTCATATGGCTTAATTTGGCAGAAGCTCAAAAGATGTTTGTTGAATGAATGAGTGAACAGCTGAGTGGGTGGGTGGGTTTGAAAATGACTGGCAGAATAGCTGGCACATGGTTGGTACCCAATAAATGTTGGCGAGGGAATAGATGGATGGGTGGCTGGCTGGATAAAGGAAAATGTGCAAGGCCATGCAGGGTTAGGTAGATGCTTGTTGATTCTGAATCTGAAGAACACTGTCATTTGACCTTTGATCTTTGGGTCCTAGGTTCACTGAGGACTAGCCCTCAGTGGTTTCACAGCAGGGTCCATGCTGTCATGAGAGCTGTTCTTTGGTGCAAGGTTCTCTTACTACAAAAAGCGTAGTATTTTTAGGACTGACCGAGACATTGAATGTGGCAAAAGTGTCACAGCGGCCTCCCAGGGTGGGATCAATCAGTAGACAGTCAATGCCATAGGCCACACCCAGGTCGAACAAGAGCTCCCGCTGTACAATTCTGCATGTCTGGTCGTTCAGGAAGAGCTCGCCCTGCGAGAGAGAAAGAGATGGAGACAGACAGAAAGAGAGAGGTTAACAATCCTCCTTAGACTTTTCTTCTTCCTAGGCCATATAATGTGGCCAATACCTGCAAAACTAAGAAAAAACAGATATCTATCCATCCATCCATCCATCCATCCATCCATCCATCCATCCATCCATTCGTATATATATCTGAAACACTTAACATGTATTATGTGCCAAGTCCAGCTCTATGTGCTTTGCCTGTGCAAATTCTTTGAATCTTCATAACAACCCTAAGATGTAGCTACTATTGCTAGTATTCCCATTTACAACTGAAGCAATCAGGGGTTAAACAGCTTGCCCAAGGTCATGCAGCCAGTAAGTAGTGGTGCAGGCATTCATACCCAGGAAATCAGCCTCTGAGCTCACACTCTTGGCCACTCTGTAAAACTGCCTCTACCAAAGTAGAAACAGTGGCAGTGGGAGTGACAGGGTGGAGCAAGGATGACCTGTCTGTGGTTTAGGATAAACTTTGTTGACATGGCCACTTCATGTTTCTTACTTAGTGCTAGCACCTATAGCCAAGGGCCTGGTACAAATTTCCAGGATACACAAGTGATGGGCTTTAACTTTATAATGATAACAATAACTTCTTTTTCACATGTACTAGGTGTTGTCTAAACTGTGCTTTAGATATATTATTTCACTTAATGCTTGCAACAACATTAGCGCTTTCTTCCCTAAGGTCCACCCAGTTAGTAAGTTGACAGATATATTTTCCCCTCCAGGGAGCAAAATGTTTTTTGAAAGTTCTGTGAAAAGAAAAAAAGATAAATATCAGCATCTACTGATGGGATGGACACAGTTTGAATCAGCAGAAAGAACACGGGAAAACTGGTTAAATCTCTCTTCTTCTACTTATGCACTGTGACTGTGGACAAGTCACCAAACTCCTCTGAGGTTTAATTTTCTTCACCAGGTAAATAAGATTAATGATTTCATTGCAAAGGGTTGTTATAAAGATCAAATGAAATAATACATTTATTGCAAAATGCTCCGAAAGCTATATTAGTGCATAGAACAAGCAATGGGCATTCTTATTGTATTTTTTTGATAGGTGTATAGTTTGGTCTATGGACACAGTACAGCTGATCTCAAAAGTGTAAGTACCTTCGGATAATTTCCCAGAAGTTGAAATATAAAGGTGCTAACATTTCTCATATTGAGTTATTAATCCAATGCAATTTCAATTCAAACACCAAAGGAATTCTGGCTGATCATAAGATGTAAACAGAATGTTGTATGGGACTTCTCAGAAAGTCCCTTGAAGTGAATTAGTTCATCTGGGAGCTGTATCTCTTTTGCCCTTCCTCCTTCTTACTGCCTGGAAAGTGGACATGGTGGCTGGAACTCCAGCAGCCATGTTGGACCTCGAGGTGACTTTGAGGCTGGAAACATGTGCTGCAGAGCAGAAAGACAGAAGGAGCTTCCCCCATCGACCCATCATACTAACTCCGGATTGGCTACCTTCCTATTTCTTTTACAAGAGAGAAAAACCCTTATATATTTAAGCCACTATCATTTTGGGTTTTCCATTATATGGAAGATATAGGATGTAGCTACTACTATCCTATCGGATCCATTCATCATACAGAATTATAGGAAGGTAAAATTGTTCAGGAACTAGCCAGGGAAGGTGGAAATTGCAAATTTGTTGGCTGATCTGGGAAGGTGGAACCCGGAGCTGGTTCTCTCGGACTGCCAAGAGAGGGCTGGAGATGAGGCCACGGAGGGGCTGGGAAGGAAAAAAGAAATGCACTTTCCTGCTTCAGGGAAGCGTCTCACACTGGAACAAAACAAAACAAAACACTAAAACCACCAACTAAAAATTGCCCTCCATGAGCGTAAGGGGTGTGGGCTTCCTGACACTTCTTCCCAGGGCTTAGGCTGGCCAGGATTTATCAGGTTTTTCGTATTTACTTGTTTACTCTCAGGGGAAACACCCCTCAAGGCAGTGAGGGAAAAGAGTTTGCTGTCGCAGAGGAAAAATGAACATTTCCTTGAAGGGGCAGTGGTTGGAGAATGTCGATAATGTGTTCCCAACCTCCACCTGGGTGACAGTACTCACAATGTCACTGCCAGCTCCACACTTCACACTCAGCTCTGAACCTTGCAGGGTTTTCCAAGCAGTAGATCTAGGGAGATCCGCCGCTGAAACCTGTAGGAATGAGGGTGCCACATGAATACCCCAAATTTGGACGGAAGAAGGGCCCAAAGGAGCTTTGCCGGCA
>NW_011888797.1:3768376-3776824 GCF_000151845.1 Pteropus vampyrus | reverse complement strand
GAATGATGAGAAGAGAAAAAGCTGATCTGCTGTCCGGGAAAAGAATGCTGCTCCTGGGTACTGGTTAAAGTTAGAAATAAAAAAAGAAAAAAAGGTAGGTTGGAGAAACAGAACCAGGTGTGGTATCCTGCAGGGGTCAATTAACGATGGCCAGTCAGAGGAGGGCACAGTGGGACAGGGGTCGCTGAAGCTTCTGTGGAGGCGGAGACACACCAGCAGTTCCTGGATCGATCACCCCGGAGCTTCCCGGAACTCACATCTGCGTGAAACAGAATACCTTGGCATCCCGGATCACGTGGAACTTCAAATACTCCTTCAGCTTGTCCTTGTTATCTTGATTGAACAGGAAATCCCGTTGTTCAGCGGGTAGGGCTTGGAGGGCTTGGTCAGTGGGCCAGAAGAGGGTGACGGGGGTGTGGATAGGATCAGAGATGATGCTCAGCAAGCCCGCACCCTAAAACACAGGGAGCTAGTCAGCCATGAGACAGAGGGTCTGTCTGAGGACCAAGGGCAGCCAGAGGGGAGGGTGGAAGGGGAGTGGGGTGGCCCCCTTTGTGCCTGCCCCAGAAACTAGAGGCCCAGTGCACTCTAGCCACTCACTCCCTAAGTTTTCTAAGAAAACTTAGAAAAGAAGTCAAATTCTGGGCTTTTGTTAATAGGAAAATAAACCTGAACGAATATCGTTTTTTGTTGTTGTTGTTGCTATTCCCGCCCAGATGTTTTAATTTCTGGAAGTCCCTTTTAGCTTTGTTCTCATATTTCATTTAAAAAAGTGAAACCTCCCAATGTTGAGATACTTATGTATTTTTATAAGATTTCTAGATCACACAGACTCAAGAAAGAAATTGCCGGATGAGTGGGGAGGGATCATTCTGAGAGCCTTCTACAACTCGAGTGCACCATATACATTTTTTCTTGTGATTTTCTAACACTGAGAAGTAGGCTTTATTAGTTCCTTTAACTGAGCCACAGAGAAGTTTCCTACATTGCTGTGAAAGGCTGTGATGCCCAGGTGTGGGGGTGACTATAAAGTTTTGGGAGTGGGTAGGTGGGCAAAGATTACTTGTCTGTAACATCCCTGGAGATCTGCACTTTGAGCACCTTGAAATCTCCATTTCTAAAAAGCTCCCCAGATGATTTTGGAAATCATGGGTCTCCACAGAGGTTCATAAAGTGTGCCATTCGGGGCCCGTCTGGGGACTTTTGGGGCAGCAGGAGAAGAACCCAGTTATTCTCCGATTCTGCTCAGCAGTCTTTGTTTTAACAAGAAGTTTCTCTACTCTACTCATGGGAACGGTGTCTGAAGTCAGAAAGATAAGGTTTTAAATGCAATTTCTACTTGCCTCACAGGCACAGATTCCCTGGCTCTCCACCTCAGCTTTTACCGCTATAATGGAGGTGATAGTTCCAGATGATAGTTCAGGGACTGAACTATCCTAATAGTTCAGGGACTGAACATGTCCTAATTTCTTTTCCGGCCTCACATACTTCAGGTTCTAACTCTATAGCTGAACAAATCACGCACCATTTTGGGAACGGAGTGGCAGAGAATGACTTTGTTCTCTAGGAAATTAGGACTTCCCCGTACAGATCCCACAATGGCTGGCTGGCGCCACAAACAAACCAAAACAATAACAAAAAACAAAAGCAAACAAAAAACCCTCCTCTAACCAAACCTCTTTATGTAGATTATCCCCTGAGATAACTTTTCTCCCAGGTTTTTACCTGTATTAAGTTGTTAAATTTGATGTAGCCATGGTTTATTGCCACTGTCGTAAGGTTTTGCTGCAAAGATAATAAGAATGGGAATGATACCTTTTCTCATATAGTTCACAAAGCACTTTAATGAAAGATCAACTTAGTACAATAAGGAAAAGATGACATGGTAGGTACTGCTGATTGGCTCACTGGCACCCACTTCAGCTCCATTGTACCCTTGTCTTTCTGTACAGAGGCTGGAAGGCTAAGCACTACATTTTCCCAGACTGCCTTGCAGCTAGAGCCCCATAGGTGATATAAGGTCCACCAAGGAGAAGCGCTTCTACAAGACATTAGTGGAAAGGAACAACAGGAGGTGGCAGCGGCTGCTGGCAGGGAGATCAGATCTTCTGACAAGCACAATGGTGGAGGCATCTGGTGTCCAGAGCCCTGTGTCCTAGGTGGTGAGACTGGAGACAGGTGGCACTGGCAGAGCTGTTACAGCTGGGACAGCCCTGTGGGGAAGTCAGGTGTCCTGCCTGTGCAGGTGTCCCTGGGCTGCTTTGTTGCTAGCTGTGCAGCATTTGAATTAGGCTAATTTAGATGGCTTTCCAAGAGATCTGGGATGTTAATAACTTAAGAAACTCATTTTGTTTAAGTTAGGTATAGTGGATTCTGTTGTCTGCAAGAAAGTACCTGGCCAATACGAATACATAACAATAAAAATTAAACTTGTCTTCTGTATGTTGAGAAGGAGGTTTACTCCAGGTTTAGTTTTAGTGATATCTATCTATCTATCTATCTATCTATCTATCTAATATCCATCTATGCAATTTCTCCATCTCCCAAATTTATTCAAGACCACCTGCCCTTGTGTGCACTAAAGAAAAACTGATAAAATCTATTTATCTATTTAAAATAAGCTTATTTACTTCTTATTAATAACAACATTTATTAGGCTTTTAGTAAATGTTGTTATTAGCTTGAAATCGAAGCAGCAAAATTAAAATGTCTTAAAACAATGCCTCAAAATCAGAATTGAGATAATAAGTTATTGGTATTATGAATCTCTCTGGGCTGAGAGCATGACAGTGAGTTCACTCACCAGAATCCTTCCGGAGGCATCTTGAGGGGTGATAAGCATGTTTTGAGGTGACAGCACTTTGTCTATGATATGGATGATTCCGTTGGTACTGATGATATCACTGGATATGATCTTAGCTTTATTATTTATATACACAGTGTCCTGAAATCAACCAAAAAAGAAAATAAAAAGTGTGTGAATAGAAATAGACACAAAATTCCTTCTTTTGGAATATTCAGCAACGTATTAAACTGTTATAAAAGTGAATGTTTAAGTAGAGTTGTGTGCGAACTCCAAAGGTCCGATTTTAGCACATTTGAAAAGAATTTATTTTATTAGTTTCATGTACACAGTACATTGGTTAGACATTTATGTAGTTTATAAAATGTTCCCCTTGATTGCTCTTTCTCTTCTCTGGCTCTCTACCGAGCCAATACATTAATGCCGACTGCATTCCCTATGCCGTGCTCTCCATCCCCATGACCAACTACTAATTTGTACTTCTTTAACCCTTCACCCCTTTTCCTCACATTTTAAATTATGATTATGAAAAGGAAATTGAGACAAGAACGTTAAGTTTCACCTGGAGAAGTTAATAGCAAAACAGTCATTTCACTATGATTCTTAAATATGAAAAGACAAGCAGATTAAAATTGGCTTCTCGTTCGCATGTGTTCTCTACACCAACAACCCTCCCCTCTTCTCCCAGCACATGCTTTTTTTTTCTCTTTGCAATGAATTCTATAGCCACTATTTGTTTCTATGTTGTGGGAGGGAATAGACCAGCCTGGTCAAGTGGCTTTGATCAAAAGCTTTCATCTCTTTCCAGTTTCTGACCAGTGCGGCCAGAAGCCTTTCCACTTGACCACCTGAAGCTGCCTTCTTCTGAGTCTGAATTCCAGCTCCACTATTTATTTGCTGTGGGACCTTGGACAAGTTACTTAATTTCTCTGAGCTCAGTTTTCTAATTTGTAAATTGGAGAAAATAATAGTATCTAAATTATGGGATTATTTTGAAAATTAAATAAGTTAGTACATATCAAACATTTAGTACCTGGCTTGTTGTTATTGTTATTATTATTTTTGTTATTACTGGTGTTACTCTAAGGAAGAGGAGAAAAAAGAAGGCCCAAGGAAAATGGGCACCTTCCTGAAGTGGCCTCTCTTACCTGAGAGACGGAGATGACGATTGACTCCCCTTGGAGAGAAGTGGCGTTTGGGGTCGATTTCAGGTTTTCCAGGAGCAGCTGGTGGCAGGCAATCACATGATACCGAAGAACCTGGGGCATTAGGCCCTGTTTGTCCCAGTCTTTAATCTGTAATAGAAGATCGAAGGTTTCCCTCCAGAGCTAGGAGCCTTTTGCTCTCCGTCCCTTTTCCTGCCCTCTACTCCATGCATCTCCCTTCCTTCCCTCCTTCCTCCCCGCCCCGACATCTCTCTCTCTGCCTGGACCCTCAGACGTTAGAGTCAGAGTTGGCTTGTGGTCGGGGTTACAGATGAGAGACTGTTCAGGCAAGGGGGAGAAAGTGGCCCTACTTCTTCCCTGTTTCCACTGTAGAATCTCGGAAGGGAACTTGGGGTTCCTTTGGTTCAGCACTTCATAATACATGTGGCAAGGACCCCGGGTCCTGTGAGATGCTACTTGAAAAAAGTTTTCTTGTGAAAAATGCTGGTGTCCTTGCTTTGCCGGTGTCCAAAATATATGCATAGAGAGGCATTGTGTGCAGTGGTTAAAAACGCAGGCTTTGGGGTCATGTTTGAGTTCTTCCACCGCCATTTGCTAGTCATGTGACCTTGGGAAAGTCACTTCTCTCAGTGTCTTCAACTATAAAATGAGGATAATAATAACACTCAGCTCACAGGATTGTCATGAAGATGAAATGAGTTAATCTAGACCAGGCACCAGAAACAGTGTCTGGCATACTCAATAATGTTTGCTGCATTAATATATATTAATGGGCAATCCAGCATGAAGAGTCCTAATAAATGTCAGGATAGTAAAGGCTCTGATAAGTCCTGAAAGAACCTATTTAAATCCCTTTAATCTAGCATTCCCGTTTGTTTTGTTTGTTTGTTTTTGTTTTTTTTTGGGGGGGGTTTTTTTTTTTTGGCTCTTTGGGAAGTTTGGATCATTTAAGAATTGTGACTCTTTTCCAACCTCCTACTCTATTTAGGAATTTCCTTTAGAGGGTCTCTGGCCAGTGGTTACCCCAAATCCACTTGAATGCTTCCCCTGATAGGGGTCCCTATGCTAAGAAGCAGCCCCTTCCATTGCTGCAGCCGATCCTAAACCTCCTGCCCAGCAATGTCTCCACCTTTGGTTCCAGGGTGACACCCAAAGACTGTGTTCCAGTCCCAGACCTCATCCGCCTGCCTAAGCTTCATGCTTACCCGGGGTTCCTCATCAAAGGCTGCAGATAAAGGTGCAAAAACGGTGAAGGGGCCTGAACCAACCAGGTCCCGTACAGAATGTTCCTATGGGAAGGAAGGCAGGGGCCACGTGTCACATACTTAACATAAATACAGTCAGGGGCTCAAACAAATAGAGTGGATTGTGGCAGAGGGGAATGAACAATGGATGGGGAGAATCTGCGTTTTATTGAGTCTTAGATTCAAATCCATTCCGATTCTTTGTCATTGAAATAATGTTTATTTTTATCTGGTTATAAAAATAGCACATGCTTATTATATTAAAGATTCAAAAATGCAGTATAAATAAGAAAACAACTACCCATAATCCTACCACGGAGAAGTGACCCCTGTTATTTTTGGTTGTCTTCTTGCCAACACTGAGATCCTATGGTTACTTATATTTTCTTCTAGATTTCATTCCTCTAGATTTTTATCTTTATTCTTCAATATATCTAGAACTTATTCGGATGTGCGATGTGCAGAAAGATCTAACAGAATATTTTCACTCAAAGAGTAAACCAATTGCCCCAGCAATACTTCTTTTCTCTACTGGTATGATGGCAGTTTTTTCACGTACCACATTCTCATGTGTAGAATGGGCCAGTGGGACAGTTTTTCATTCTTTCATGCTGTCCACTTGAGGCCTGAGAGGTTCACAAATGACCAACACAGAACCTATTCCAGAAATCCAGATTCTCAGACTTTCTTCTACCCCCATCTATTTGAGAGGCTACAGGTTTATCCTGTATGGCTTGAGACCCAGTTCTTATAGTGAGACAGACACACATATTCTTACCAGCAACTGGAAGAAATACTGGGAAGTTTTTGGGTTCTTGGGGAGCTCCTAGAAACAAAGACAGGGCAGGTTCACTTAATATCTGCAAATTGCACACAAGAACAACACAGGGTTAATGCAGGACAACTGCCCTAAGATGGAAAGCAGCCACCATGCTTTCAACTGCAAATCTGCAACAATGGGCCTTTTCCAGCCCCATCAATAGGCTTACAACTGATGTTAAGGATGACTACATGGACAAGCCGTGAGCTCCAAAACCTTTCTGGATAAACCATCTGATTTATCAAAGAAAGGTTCGGCCATTTCCAGAAGCATCTGAGCTTTAAGAGTATTTTTGAAAGTTCAAATATAAAAAAATTGAGTTATAGTTTTATGGCAGGTTTAGTTTTTCTATTAACAAGAACAGCCAGAATACTCTAGTCCCCTTTAAAACCAAATAATGGAACATTTATTTTATAATAGATAGAAATCTACACATATCGTACCACCTCATCCTCTATGCCCAGGACAGGTGCGCGCACGTGCGCACGCACACACACATACACACACACACACACACACACACACACGTACACACTCCAACAGCAATTAATGTCCATGTGCTCTGTGCCCATTACACACATTATCTCATTTAAGTCTTGAAACAACCTGATGGGGTTTGTACCATTATTATTTTCTTTTACAGGTTAGAAAACTGATGCATAGAAAGGTGATATAATCTGCTCAAAGTCACATTACTAATTGGCAGAGCTGAATTCAAACCCAGGTGTTTCTGAATCTGGAACCATTGATCTGAATCACCACCTTCCAGGTCAAGTGAATTTCCAGGGGTAAACGAAATTTCTTTTCATCACCAATTTATGTAAGAATGGTCTTTCACACTGTTCCAGAACTTCCGTGTTATAAAACTTTTGCACATTTCTCAGCGACCTGGGTTCTTAGCATGTGAGGGAAGTAGAGTTTACTTTACGGGAACACGCCCGGCTTGTGTTACCTGGTGGATGTTGCCACGGCAGGTAAACCCGTCCCCAATGTAGTTCGGCTTGCAAGTGCAGGTCCTTTCTTCTTGTCCAGTGTGATTGCAGATAGCAAATTCGCTACAGCCACCGTTTTTCTGGCAAAATTTCCCATGTGTGGGGGATGAAAGTCAGAACAGTTAGTTTGCCAGCTCTGCCAATATTCACAAAGCAATTCTGTACTGAAATTTATTTTTGGTCTCGCTCTCTAATGGGCCGCTTTGCATTATTTGCCTTCTTCCTGAACTTGCTTTCCAATTCCCTACAGTTGCAAGGGTTGCCTTATTCACCCAGCCTCACATCCCAAGATGGCAGGTCCGTTTGAGGAGCTCTTCAGTTCTGTATAGATAAGCCCAGAGTTGCCAAATGGGAACTTTCTCGGCACCTGGGGTTAACAAGAAAGGCTCCAATCTCATTTGACTCTTCCTAGCTTTAGGCTAAACTCCAACCCCATCATAGTAACGGTAAGTCATCAGCTAGAAGGCAGTTGGCATAAAATAGATACGAAACATTGTCCTTGTCCTCAAAAGCTTATTAATAGTGGATGATGGGGCAAAGACCTAAAATATAAACAAAGCAAAGTATGGTTCAAAGCTGACATCCTTCGGAACACCGAGAAGCTCTCTGCAAGCCCAAGCAAGAAGCAGTCGTACAGGCTGGCTGCAAAATCTTCCTTCCCTCCCAATCGCTGTTCCAAAATTATTTGTGGATCACGATATTTCAGTCCAAGAGGGACCTACAATCCTAGATTCCTGCCTCAAGCTGCCACAGCTCAGTGAGCTGTTCAGAAAAGCTGATTCCTGCAAGACCATTAACCACCTCCCATGGTCCCCGGATCTTCTAGCTACATACCCTGGATTTTACTTGTCCCAATACCCCGCATACTCTAAGACCATCAAGATGAATCCCCTCTTGTCCCACTTTTCTGTTTATCTCAGTCAACAGCAGAGCCCCGAGGTCACCTCCTACCACGCGGACACTCCCCTCCATGGTGCTCTATACACCTGTGATCTGACCTCCCATCCCACCCTTCCTGCCCTCCCAGTGCCTTCTGAAACTCACTGCCATAAGCAAACTCCCAACGGCCTCCTCCTGTTCCCTGAAAGCTCTCTTCACCTCGTATGGAAGAGATGTCTGTCTCTTGTAAACACCGTTTTCCCTGTGCCCCTATCTCTCTCTGGAGAAGACATTTCGCACCTTTGCCTCTCTCCTCAACTCTCAATCACTGTCCTTCACTCTCAACTGATGAGCTCAACTCATACCTCAACGAGAAAATAGACAGATAAGAGCCTCCTCATCTTCTTGTCCTGAAGTTCATACCTACTTGGGCCTGAACTCACAACTCTGCTTTCCTTATTTAACAAGTGAACTAACGACTAACTGACTAATCCTTTACACACGAAGTGTCCATCTCTTCCCCTCCGAATGCAAGCTCTTTAAA
>NW_011888797.1:3763005-3768326 GCF_000151845.1 Pteropus vampyrus | reverse complement strand
AGAAGCTCTCTGCAAGCCCAAGCAAGAAGCAGTCGTACAGGCTGGCTGCAAAATCTTCCTTCCCTCCCAATCGCTGTTCCAAAATTATTTGTGGATCACGATATTTCAGTCCAAGAGGGACCTACAATCCTAGATTCCTGCCTCAAGCTGCCACAGCTCAGTGAGCTGTTCAGAAAAGCTGATTCCTGCAAGACCATTAACCACCTCCCATGGTCCCCGGATCTTCTAGCTACATACCCTGGATTTTACTTGTCCCAATACCCCGCATACTCTAAGACCATCAAGATGAATCCCCTCTTGTCCCACTTTTCTGTTTATCTCAGTCAACAGCAGAGCCCCGAGGTCACCTCCTACCACGCGGACACTCCCCTCCATGGTGCTCTATACACCTGTGATCTGACCTCCCATCCCACCCTTCCTGCCCTCCCAGTGCCTTCTGAAACTCACTGCCATAAGCAAACTCCCAACGGCCTCCCCCTGTTCCTGAAAGCTCTCTTCACCTCGTATGGAAGAGATGTCTGTCTCTTGTAAACACCGTTTTCCCTGTGCCCCTATCTCTCTCTGGAGAAGACATTTCGCACCTTTGCCTCTCTCCTCAACTCTCAATCACTGTCCTTCACTCTCAACTGATGAGCTCAACTCATACCTCAACGAGAAAATAGACAGATAAGAGCCTCCTCATCTTCTTGTCCTGAAGTTCATACCTACTTGGGCCTGAACTCACAACTCTGCTTTCCTTATTTAACAAGTGAACTAACGACTAACTGACTAATCCTTTACACACGAAGTGTCCATCTCTTCCCCTCCGAATGCAAGCTCTTTAAATGGTTTTGCTGCTTGGTCACTGATGAATTCCCAGTGCCTAAAACGGCACCTGGTAGCTAGTGAACACTCATCGACCGAGATGTGTGTTGTGCTGTGTGCAGTTTTCCAGCAGATACACAGATGCACATGGTCTCAGTCTTCGCAGAACTAATAATTTATTTAGCATGGCCAGGCATAAAAGTTTTCATTAATTCATAGTAAAGGGTCACATGAAGCAGGTGCCCATAAGCGACTCACTAACTGACTTAACTAATTGACTGGCTAACTAACTGACTGACTAACCAACTAACTAACCAATGAACTAACAAACTAACAAACTGCCTTCTTGACTGACCAACTAATTGACTGACTACCTACCTAACGCTGCCCCTGCTCCTAGGTGAGGCTCACCTCTCCACTAGTGGGCTCTGGGTCCCCTCCCTGTTACCTACTCATGTAATTTTATCCTGTAACAATCCATTTTCTCTCCTTCAGTATCAATTTCCTTCTCTCTATTGAATCATACTCATCAGTGTAAAAACATGCCCATCTTGCAAGAAAACAAACTTCCTTTCTTCATGAAAAGAATCCAGTCATAGATGCAGATCAAAGAAGAGCAGCCACGAGTTAATGGCTCTTGTACTTGAGAAATAGCCACGGGAAGAACCGCCATTAAAATAAAGCTGGCCATAGTACTAGTTGTAATAGCTCCACATCCCAACCCCCTGCTATCTGCAGCTTCTTCCTTGTGATCCCTACACAATCATTTCATGCGGGGACATTTTTCTCCTGAGGAGTTTGCCAGACCAACACAAGGGGACAGTAGGGACCTCACTTGGAGAGGAAGGGCTTTAATTATGGGTGACTGCCCTGTTCTCAGGCCCACAGCTGGAGGCTCTTAGGTGGACAGTGATATGAATAAGGAAAGTGAAGTGTTTGGACAGGGCTTCCTCTGGGGTCACTGCCTCGTGGGAGGAACCAGCACAAGAAGTGGCCAAGAGTATGGCCTTCAAGTCAGAGAGATGTGGGTTCAAGTTCTGGCTGGGCCATGCGCTTGCTTGGTGATCTTGGGCAAAGCCCTTCACGCTTCCCCATTTGCAATGAGTTGAATTGTGGCCCCCCAAAAGGTATGTCCACGTCCTAAGCCCTGGTACCTGTGAATGTGACCTTGTTTAGAAAAAGTCTTTGCAGACATAATTAAGGATCTCGAGATGAGACCCTCTTAGATGAATAAGATGAGCCTTAAGTCCACCAGGCCCTCATCAGAAAAGAAGTCACAGACACAGAGGCGAAGGCCATGTGAAGGCAGGAGCAGAGACTGGACTTTCATGACATTACGACTGGAACAGGAGGGAGAGATGAGCCTCAAGGCCAAAGCAGCTCTGAGGCGATCACCCCAACACCCTACCTCCTAGAAGGGGGGAGGCGGTACCCCAGGCCTGACCTCTGAGGGCCTCGGCCCCCAAGCCGGACTCACAGTTAAGCAGGTATTGATGAGCGAGCAGTCTTTCCCGTCTCCGGTGTACTTCGGCAAACAGTTACAGACGGCCTGCCCGGGGGGAGAGGGAAACAGGTCACTCACAGAGAGGGCTGCTGGCTCTCACGCCTGAACTCCATAACAGGAGTAGGAACATTAGAAGATTCTAGACTGGTAATATCTATTCTATATGATATTTGCCATCTTATATGTTAGCGCGTTTGGCACGCTTCTGTCTAGAGCTGGGATCTCCTACGTATCACATCTTTGTTGTCAAGATAACTTGATGTTTAAAAAACTTTGTCACCTTATTTGGTCCCTCACCTTCTGGGTGCTCAGGTCTTTTCTCCCCTTGGTTGGTAAAGGTTCGTTTGTGAGGAAGCTGAGCTCCTGCCCACTCCCATTTATACCCAATCCTTGCTCCTCTCCACCTGGGCTCAGCCCCAAGACCCCAGGAGGTGTTTGATGATGGCTTTGGAGTCAAATCAGCTGCACATGTGAAAATCATCAGTTGACCCCACTGTTTGGCCAGGGGAGTCAGGTGGGTGCTTCAAGCTGAGGGAGGGGACACTGACTACCAGGAGTTGGCAACTGTCTAATTCATGCTCATGTCCCATGTACTCTGCTCAGGAGCACCTGGGCATGGGAGTGAGTGGGGCTGAAACCCAGCTGTGCTCTAGTCCCCATTCTGTGTGTCCAGAGAAAGGGACATCTGCTCCTGGTATGTCTCCCCAACGTGTGGCTTCTCTAATCCACGCGAAAGGCTCCCACACAGGAGAGGTGGCTCTGGTCTGATGTCTACCCGTTAGAACTTGAACTCATCGGCTGGAACAGCCTACGCCAATCAGTAGGGTTTCACTGCTCCTCCTTCTCAACCTTTATTATGGGCCCTGACCTGGGCTCAAATCTTTACCAAGATGCCCTTCAGCCGCCCCTCCTGTGCAAAGGTCCTATCTCAGAGGTCAACCCTGTGTCCCTCTCATTGCCTTCTAGATTTGGAGGAGGCCCTGAGCACCAAAAAGCTTACAGGTTTCCCTCACCCCATATGTAGAAACAAGAACTCTACTGGACCCCAAAATGTGTACAAGGTAGACCAACATTGACTGTTTTGTTTTTTCCTGTGACTATATATGTACACACACAATTCTTTCAAAATAAATATATATAGTTTTTATTTTTGCATGCTTTAGGCATTTGCTTGATCTGCCTATTGGGAGACCCGGCATTGAGGTCTCTGAATGGCTCTATATCGTCCATGGAACATTCCCTGGGGAACTTTACTTCACCATTCAGTTTCTGATGTATGTAATCTCCTGCATGACCATTGTGACAGAGACTGAGGAAGGCACGGCTTGGGTCTCTGAGCCACCAACTTCCTGGCCTATGCCTTTTCACCCTGTGACCTCTCCTGTCCTTTGTGCTGAAGCCCTCACATTTTCCCACCTCCCCAAACCCGCTCCCTAGGGAGGCACCGCGAGGTTCACTGTGTTGGGGACTATGTGACTGACAGAGGGCCTAACGACGTTATCTTCTGCCGTGGCACATGAATTTCAGAGCCTCAAGCCATAGAAGAATTGTGGGGCTCTGGGAAGCTGAAGGAAAGGGGAACATTGTCACGGACCTTCTAGGTGCTTCTGGGACCATGCAGTGTTTGCCGATGGCTACTTCTCTCCACTCCAGGAAAGCCCCTTCTCCTAAGTACCCTTTGTCTCCCCCTCCCATTTCTCTTCATTCCCAAAGAACGGTCTCTTTGCGAATCCTTTCAGAATTTCCCTTAAAGTATTAATTTTCTGCTGCTGCTCCTGAGAGGTCTGTTCTCAGCCCTCTTCTCTAAAGACCCAGGAGTTTGCTCGTAGGAAATCTTAGGTATTCCCCAACCCCCAGGGGCAGAGCTTACCTGATTGGGTCCGGTCTGCGTGCACTCTGCATTCTTGTCACAGCCACCGTGGTTCTCCAGACACGGGTTGATCTCTTTAAAACAAAAAGCCAAAACCTGGCATGAGAATCAAGCCTCATTTTCAAGTAAAGACTTCTCGAGGGACCAACCAGGATGGCGAACTGACTGAGGGAAACAGGTATCAAAGTGTGATTCAGTTTTCTGAGAACTCTGAGGCAGAAGTAACCCAGTACGAATGCTACCAGATATGGTTTCTCAAAATTGACTCTCTGGGATGGGCTTGTGCCAGAAGAAGCGTAGTCTGTGGGCTTGACTCTGTCCCTCTGTTGAACGAGTATGAGCATTTGCAGCCAAGGACTTGAAATAATAGAACCCTGGAGTCTAATCCAACATGTTATGAATAACAAGATTTAGGAATTAAAAAAAAATCATTGCAACCATCGCAATTTAATTGGTTCAGGGAGGAATCATCAATAGATGCTAAATTTAGGACGGCATGTTGATGAAGATATTTGCTTAGTGTTAAAGTATCTCCACATTGATTGCTTATTAGTAGCAAAGAGGAAAAAGTGTCTGTATCAGTGGAAAAATCAGACAGCACACTGACCAAGTGGTCAAAATTAACGTCACAAACGAGAGGCAGTTGGAAATCACGAGCTTCTAGTGTGGTATCCTGAGAAGGAGGCAATATCGCTAGTGTGATATTAGACCTGGAATACAAAGTCTGAATATAATCATGAAAAAACAGCACATGAACCCCCAAATGAAGGACATGCTAGCAAAAACAAGTTGAGGTGGTGGATGCTATTATTCTACGATGTCAATGTCATAAAAGACAAAGCAAGGCCGAGGAACACCCCAGGTCAAAGGACACTAAAGAGATGTGATCACTAAATGTGATACCCAACCCTAGACTGGGATCCTGAACTAGAGGAAAAAATGTCAAAAAAGGACATTATTGGGTCAGTTGATAAAATTAGAACATAAATGGTAATTAGGCAGAAGTATTATATCAATAATAAATTTACTGAAGTTGATAACTGCTGTAGTTATGTAAGACTCTATCCTTATTCTCAAACATGTGCAAGTATTTAAGGATAAAGGCACTATCATATAATATATAGCTTACTCTCAAATGGTTTA
>NW_011888797.1:3753453-3761840 GCF_000151845.1 Pteropus vampyrus | reverse complement strand
ATTTAAAGAAGAATCTATACCAGATTTTCACAAATTCTTCCAAAAACTAGAAGATAGAAGACTTCCCAGCTAATTTTATGAGGTTAGTATTACCCTGATATCAAAACCAGACAAAGCCATCACAAGAAAACGATAGGCCAATATTCCTCATGAACATAGACACAAACATTTTCCAGAAAATCCTTGCGAATAAAATTCAGCAATATATAAAAAGGATTATACACCATAACTAAGTGGGATTTATACAGGAATGCAAGGTGGTTTAACATTCAAAAATCAATTAATGTAATACGGTATTATCAACAGAATTAAAGACAAAGGCACATGATCATCTCAATTGAAGGAGCAAAAGGATTCAAAAAAATTCAATATCTTTAATGATAAAAACATTTAACAGACTAGTAATAGACGGGGACTTCTGTAATCTGATAAAGGATATCTGTGAAAAACCCACAGCTAAAACCATACTTAATTGTGAAAAACTGAATGCTTTCCCACATGGTCAGGAGTAAGATAAGGATGTCTACTCTTGCCACTTCTATTCAACATTGTGCTGGAGGTTCTAGACATAGCAATTAAAGGAAAAGGAAATAAAAGGCATCCAGATTGGAAAAGAAGTAAAACCATCTATATGGATATAGATGACATAGAAAACCATAAGGAATATTACTAAAAAACTATTAGAACTAATAAATGAGTTCAATAAGGGTACAGGATACAAAGTGAATAAATAAAAATCAACTGTATTTCTATATAGTAGAAATGAGCAAACCGAAAATGAAATTAAGAAAGCAATTCTATTTACAATAGCATCAAAAAGAATAAAATACTTTGGAACACATTTAACAAAGTATAAAATTTATACTCTGAAAACTACAAATATTGTTGAAATTTTAAAAAAGACCTAAATAATGGAAAGATGTTCCCTGTTCATTGATTGGAAGAATTAGTATTGTTAAGGTGGCACTACTCCCCCAAACTGACCTACAGATACAATGCAATCTCTATCAAAATCCCAGCTGGCTTCTTTGTAGAAATTGACAAGATAATCTGAAAATCCATATGTAAATTCAAAGGGCCTAGAAGAGTCAAAACAATCTTGAAAAAGAACAAAGTTGGAGGACTCGCACTTCCTGATTTCAAAACTTACTACAAAGCTTCAGTAATGAAGACAGTGTAGTATTGGCATAAGAATATAAATACCCTTATATTCTATCTATCTATCTATCTATCTATCTATCTATCTATCTATCTATCTATCTATCTATTTATCATCTATCTATCATTTATCTAATAGAATTTGGAGTACAGAAATAAACCCATGTATCTTTGGTCAATTGATTTTCCACAAAGGTGCCATGATATTTCAATGAGGGAAAAGCATAATCTTTTCAACAAATAATACTGAGACAACTGGATATCCATATGCAAAAGAATAAATTTGGACCTCAACTTCATAACATTATTCAAAAATTAATTCAAAGTGGACCAAAGACCTAGATCCACTTGGAGTACCAAGGTATGTGCTTGAGTCTTGGCTTGGCCTTCGCGCATCATGTGACTTTGGATAAATCACTTAATGAATTTGAACTTTGGGGTCCACCTTTACAGGTTTATTTACAGGTTTGGGAATCACATCTAATAATATATATGAAAATGTTATAGAAATGTTGGTTATTTTCACATTAACCCGTGTCTTCTGGTTTTGCTCTTTTCCCAAAAAAACAGGGCAAGAAAAATATTCTAGTTATTTGTCCTTTCTAGCTGTTTTCACTAGGATACTGTACACACCCTACTGCAGGAAACATCTGGGACCAGAGTCAGGGTACTTGCATGCTGGGAGAATCCCCAGGGTAAGATGGTTTAGAAAGCAGGTTGGTGTGATCATTGTCCAGCTAAGCCATAATCTGGACTGAAGCCTGCTGAGACACAGTGCTCTGAAGAAAAATGATGCTAAGGTATTCTGTTTTTTTTCTAGCACCAAATAGGTGTTGAGAACCATTAGAGTATTAGCTTATAGTTATTGAGTGTTGTGCCAGGGCTGTTCTAAGCATTTCACAGATATTAATTCAGGTCATCACCCAACCATCCGGTTGGATGAGAGAGATTCTCTTATTATTTACAACTCAACAGATGAAAAAATGATGCAGAGCAGTCAAGCAACTTCACCAAGAAAATGCACATTGTAAGACCTTAGATTCAACCCGGGGAGTCTAATGCTGGAGCTGTTTTTAACAGCTGTATCATTCTGCCATTGTACATAGAGGATCATTTCATCCCCTGACCACTACGAGAAGGGGATAGTTTTACGTTTACTTTACAAATGAGCTAAGGGGGCTCAGAGCAGTTAAGAGACCTGCCCAAGATAACGTGGATTGCAGGAGGAAGAACCAGGCAGGCCCCTTTCTGTACCACTCCTGAGTCCCCATGCCCAGGCCACACATGAGGTCAATCAAATCAAAGCTTTTTTTTTTTTTAAATTAAGACTTTTTTAAATTTAAATTTTTATTATTTTTTTAAATTAGTTGCAGCTAAGACAGAGAAAGATAAATATCAAACCAATGTTTTTTTAAAGCTCTCCAATTGTGGTCAAGGCTGTGAACCACTGCTAGCAGAAGAAAAGAGTGGGGCTGGGCTACCCATTCTGAACCACAAGCTCCATCCCTTCACAGGGGTTTCCCGCCCCCCAGGCACAATCAGCTGCCCTGTTACATTCAATTCACTGTCCACGGTCGGTAGCAGCTGCCCATTCAGTCTGCAGGAACACAGATCTCTCCACAGCTAACCCTACCTTGTCTCCCAGGAGCAAGTTCATGCCTCACTTGCCTGTGCAGATGGTCCCGTTCCCTTGGAATCCCACTGCACATTTGCACAAGGCTGTGCCATCTGGGTTGAGGAGGCAGCTGCAATGAGAAAGGGCAAATGCCGTTTGTAGAAAAACACATGACACCCGTCTCCTTCATTCCCAGCATCCTAGCTGCTGCCCCAGGAGGCACTTGGAAGTCCTGCCTAAGGGGAGTCCATTCCTAGCATGGCCCTGGCATGGGCAGCTAAAACTGCAGTCATTTATCAGGTAAACTAGAGTGTGTGTCTGTGGGCATCGGCTCAGGGATAAGGAGGGGAGCTAACAGTCTTCAGAGTTACCTGTGTGTTAGGGGGTATGCTTCACGCATTTCTTTAGGTAACTTAACACAATATCCAATAGGCTTGAAGAGTATATATTATTATTATTCTCATTTACAGATGAAACTGAGGCTTAGAGGCATTAAATAATTGACTCATGGTCATGCACTCAATGACAATGACCGAGGCTGATTTGAATTCTTGTCTGACTCCAGTTACGAGGCTCTTAATTAATTAATCCATTAAGCCCCCTGGGAGTTAAGAACATAAAATTGAAATGTGAAGAAGTAAAGGCTTAGTTGTGAATCGGGAGTAAGTTTTGATGAAAGTGAGAGGCCCACTGGGCTCCCCCTGCCTCTGTGAAAGAGTCCCTGTGGTGTGAACTGGGGGTGACAACTGGCATTTTGCCAACATGCCAGGTAACACAAGTGGCGGCTTGTTCAAAAGGCTGGATCTGGCAAGTTGATGGCGGCCTCTTCAGAGATATTTCTAGTGTCATATTAAATTTATCCCAAATCCTCATAAACATTCTCAGGAAACTACTCTCTTGAGGATAAGGCCTGGGAATAGTATTGTCCCCTTTGTATTGTCCCCAAAGGAGACTCAGAGGGTACCTACTTGGCACTGGTGTGGCATGTCCCATTGCAGTTATCTTTTGTGATCTCTGAAAAAAAGAACCAATTGCTTTGTCAGCCCTCTTTTATTAAATCTCACTCAAGAACTTTCTTTTAGTACTTGGTGCTAGGAAAAGATTTACTTTCTATGTAGTAGATGATACATATCATGTTTACTATGTAAAACTATGTTACCTTGTAAATATTTTTTCTATATTGGCTGCCAGGAAGCTTAGAGCCAAATATGAAAGTCAAATATACTGATGGAGTGTCCCCTATGTGCCAGGCACTGTGCTAGGTGGTGAGGATGAAAAAATGAGCAAACTATAGTATCCTTCCTCAGGGCTGGGTGTTGATACAAGTCCCTCTCTGGTGCTTTATTTTCTATTTTATTTATATTTCCCACGTTCCTTATTCTTTCTAGTTTTTCATCATTTTATTATAAAGTGATATAAACACAACCCCCCGCACCTAATTATAACTAATGTTAAAAGTTTTTTTTTTTTAATGTGCAGAAATAGCTCAGGGCCTGCCATACAAGAGATTCTCACTATCCATTTGTTGAATCAATTCCTAAATTTCCTGGAACAGTACAGGTTCTTGTTCTTGGATGCCCAGCTATTTGGATGCTCCTGGCAGGGGAGGATCCAAAAGAAATGGTTAGAGATGAGGAAAGAGTACACTTTGGGCAGGATGCTCATGCTAAGCGCTTTTGGGAGAGAAATCTCATTAGGCCTGGCGAGTCGCACAGAAGGTCCTGAAACAGACTTGGCTGCAAAAGTGGTCTGTTTTGTGTCAGAGAAAACAGTAACAGGCTCAGAGGGAACGGAGTGGATGCAATGCAATTTTGTGCCTTTACTATACCTAGTGTGTGCAATACCTTGAACCTGGAAGTCTGTTTCTCTCCATTCACTATCTATTGAAATATCAATCATCTTTTAGGTTCTTCTCTCTGAAACCTGCTCCAAACATTTGATTTAATTGGTAATGACTTTGATTAATTGGTAACGACTACACAGTGTGCTCTTTTGAGAAAGAAGTGGCGCCCCATCTGGCCTCAGAGGGAAGGAGTGCAGGGATTGATTAGTGATGTCTGCCACGGGCTGGGGCGTGATGAGTGATCACACAAAGGAGTTGTCTTCCTCACTCTAATCTAGAGGTTCTTTGCTCTACACTCCTGCACCACCATTTTTTGAACACTACTGAATATTTATTTCCATCACTAGACTGAAAGCAACTTGTGCCTAGTGTGCACTGGAGACAAGGCTGGAAAACTGGTTGCGTGCCACTTGGTGAGTTGCCTTGTACTCCTAAGGGGTTTGTCCTGGAGGCACTGAGCTTTGTCCTGGAGACAATGAAGAATCACAGTGGTTGTTAAGTCCTGGGGAGACGGTGAGGAACGTGATCCACATGCACCTCCCAAATCTGTATGTTAAAACCTACTCCCCAGTGTGATGGTATTTACAGGTGGGGTCTTTGGGAGGTGATTAGGTCATGAGGGTAGAGTCCTCACAAATGGGATTAGTCCCTTATGAAAGAGACCCCAGAGAGCTCCTTTGCTTCTCCTGCCATAACACAAGAAGATGGCAGTCTGTATCCCAGAAGAGGGCTTCTACCAGAGCCCGACCATGAACTTGGACTTCCAGCCTACAGAACTGGGAGATATTAATTTCTGCTGTTTATAAGCTACCCAGTCTACAATACTTTGTTATATAGCATCATGAACAGACAAAGACATCTATGATCTGGAAAGTTCTCTCTGGCAGCAATGTGGAGTATGGAATGGACGGAAATATGGCAGGACGCAATGAGATGTATCATGAGGTTACTGGTGAGAGGAGGAGTGGGAGGAAGGAATAAAGCAAATGCAAAAAGGTGTATGTATGAGATGCTCGTTGCAGCATTGTTTGTGGTAGTGGAAAATTGGTTTAAAAAGTTGGTTTAAAAATTGGTTTAAAAAGTCATATAACGGAATATTATGTAGAAATTAAGAAAATAATGATATTTACCTATATTTATTCACATGGAAAGATCTCCATTATATATTGTGAAGTAAAAAAGTAGACTACAAAACAGTATGTAGAATACAACCCTATACACATATGTTTGTATACCTATAAAAATGTTAGAAGGCTAATACAAAATCTTAATGATACGTTTTTCCTGCCTTGGGAGTATGAGTGACTTTTATTATCTTCTTTCTGCTTTTCTTTATTGTCCAAACTTTTTGCTGCTAGGAGGAATTACATTAATGGCTCAAGGAAGAAATAAAGATGTCATTTCTAGTTTAGAAAGAAAAAAAAAATGTAGCTGCTGAAAAGGGAGGCTAAGAACAGATCAGAAGTACGAAGGGGCTCACTCTTACCTCTGTCACATTTCACTCCTCGCCAGCCAACGTCACATTCGCAGGAGCCAGTCACCCGAGGGTCCTTGGTTGCATCTCCCATGAACACAAGAACACTCTAGGTGAAAAAAAAGCCTACACATTGTCAGACTTCTGACCTGTGTTCAACAACTCCCCGATCATTAACTACAAAGGTTCACTTCGGCGCCTTTAATTCTCCAACCTGGTTCCCGAGAACCGTTGTTTTTAAGAGGGCTGGTCATGCCTCAGCAAGGACCATAGCTGTGCGACTGTGTCGCATGCACTGTGGGGTGGTGAGAATGTCCCCAGCTGAGGTTATCTGAGGATCCAAGGCTATGTGTGACCCCTTGGGATCCCTAAGAGTGGACTTAGAAAGAAGCCCATTGGGGACCGGGTTTGTATAGACCTGGTGTGACTGCCCTCTTCAACCACAACCATCTGGAAATGGCAATTTCTTTGTTATGCAGCAATGTCAGAAGCCTCCTTGAGAACTGTTTTTTTTTTTTTTTTTTTCCCCTGAGGGATCCCTTCCCTAGGAAAAATCATTCAGCTGGGAACTCCCGCACAAACGGAAACAGATACTTCTTCCACATAACATCGGTGCTATAATGCCAATTATATATTATGTGGCCAAACAGTGACAGCCAGGTCAAATTTATGGCTTTTAGTACAATGTGAAAGAAATGCTTTGTTTTCTCATCATGGATTAGGAAACCTCTCCTCCCAAATCAACCAGGTGTGTGTCCTTGGGCACAAGAAAGTCAGGGTGAGAGAACGCAGATGATTTAGCTCAAACAGATCACTATTTTTGTGAAAACAACAAAGTATGTGGCTCGTTGAAGGTGAATCAATAGAATGATCTTCACATAAAGGACAGCACGAGTCAAAAGCAAGGCTTTGAAGTCAAGCAAGGCATGCACTTCAATCTCAGTTCTGCCTCTCATCAGGTGTGACCTTGTGGGGGAAGTCATTCAACCTCTCTGCCTTAATATACTCATCTGTAAACTTGGCATGACCATACTCAAGTATATAAGGCTCCTGGGTGGATTAAACGAGATAATGTGCACAAATATGCTTTTCAAAACGATTGAGCAAAAGTCCCAAACTGAGAGTGTTACTATGAGAACTAGTGCACACAAGGCAAATCAGAAACGTGGTTGGGTTGGGGAATGTCAGTGAACAGATCAGGGTGTGTGTCGGGGAAGGAGTGGCGGTGGGGGGATGGGCCGGTAGGTCTCGGTTAGTGATGGAAAATGTTTGGAAACACTGCCCCGTGCAAATTACCCAACACAAATGATCTTATAATTCACATGATAATAGAGGGAGGATTTCAGCCGGCCTGGGGAGACAGCCTGAGTTACTCTTCCGGCCTGGGGCTGGGGTGGGGGTGGGGGAGCGCGCACCTTGGTCGCAGTGAATTCCGTACTTGCCCTCCACGCACGTCTCGCAGGCTGTCCCGCTGAAGCCCTCCCCGCACTCGCACACGCCCGTGCCGTTCACTCCGTCCAAGCAGATCCCGTTCCCAAAGCAGACGTTCTGGGCTTTCCCTGGGCAGGGCTGGCACTGCGGGCCAAAGAAGCCCGCACAGCACTCTCTCGTCTGAAACAGAAGGACGAGGCTGGGCCTGCACTTCCATCTTCCGGTTTTGTTCAGCTGAGGTGTAGAAATCCCGCCGCTGGGATGGGCTGTGTGCCTTTAGCTTTGACCCTATATTGGAGAGGCTGCGAGGACCCCCGAGGACCAGGAGAGGCTAAGCAATTTATCAGGGAGGGCAGGGCAGAAACAGGATGGAGGCATCCACAGAGGAGGTTGGAAAGATGGAAAGGCAACAGGCAAGTAAGAGAAGAGGATGAAGAAAAGTGAGAAAGGAGGGCCAGTAAGGACTAAGTAAAGGATAAAGCAAGGGATGCCAGAGGGGAGGGCCACCTTCCCCAAGCCTGGCCCCTTCCCCTTGTATGTTATTTCACCGGGTACTGGAGATGGGAGGCCAACGCAGGCGAGCCTCTGGCACTCTAAACATGAATCTCTTGTAGGTTAGGGAAACCCCATAGGATGTCTGCTTGGCTTGAGAGCGTTAACACAAAATCTGCAGCTCAAGCTCTGCAGCATAAAGAGCTAAACCACATCACCTCTGTCGGAGAGGCTGAGGTGGTGTCTGGTCTTCTGGGAAAGCAAGACAGGAAGTTAGAATTTCCCTGCAGATTCCAGAGCAGCAGCCCAGAGATCCTTAGCTCTGGGCTCCTGTTTTCTAAATGCCCAGGTGCGCTGTCTCTTTCCTTGGGGAG
>NW_011888797.1:3749426-3751488 GCF_000151845.1 Pteropus vampyrus | reverse complement strand
TTTTGGGATCACATGGTCCAGCTGAGGGGCCAGGGTGGAGGCAATATATACTATTACAAAACAAAGAGTATAAACTAAGAAGGACAGAAACTCTTTAGTATGGCCTGTTCCTAAAATAGGAGGAGGCCAAGGTGCTCTTAACTTAGCACCTACTGGGGTGTAGAGTATAATTGTTCAGAGTTCTGGCTCTGGGGCCACACTGGATTTGAATTCTTCTCTACCACTTGTTAGCTCTGTGAACCTTAGCCTCTCTGTGGCCCATTTCCTCCATCAGTAAAATCAGTATGGAGATAATAATAGCACCTAATTTGTAGGGTGCTGTGAGGATTACATGGGTTAACACATATAAAATGTTTAGAGCAGTGCCTGGCACATAATAAGTGTCCATAAATGTCAGCAGTTGTTAGTATAACAGAAAGATCCTACATCATCCAGTGGGTTGGAGTGAAAAGACTCCATTACTGAAATAATCCATTTCCATGTTTTCTCTTCTAGTGGACCAGGCTTGGCCAATACCTGCCACAGGTGAAGGCCATGGCTTCAGAATCTTGCTCAACACAACCCTCCAGGCAGCCTTTCCCAGGCACTGAAGGTACAACTTACTGTATTAAATTGTGAACCCATCGAGGGCAGAAGTCATGTCTTATTTACCTTTGTGGAGCCACACCTGGGTATGCTCCTTTGCACAACAGGGATGCTCACTCAGTGTTTTTTGAATTGGATTGAGATGTCTTAATAGATGAGTCTTATGCTTAAAAAGTTATAGAAAATAAGGCAGCACTCTTTAGTTGCATCGCCGGCCGTGGATATAACTTACTCGTACAATAGTAGTGTTGCTATTATCACATCTATTCTTCTGAATTTCCAGAACCTTCCCCAAGCCATGGATCACTCCCTTGTCAGTGGCTACATTGGTGTAGTTTATCGGAGCTTCATTTACATAGAGCTGTGAACGAGAGGGTGAAGTGTAAGTTTTTATCGTAGTGATTTGAAGAGCAAGAGGGAAGATGGGGATTGGAAGATATCAATGCCCACAGCCTGGGAGATATTCACGTGGAAGGTAGCACATTGCGGTGGAAAGAGCTCTGGCCTCCGAGAGGGGAGTCTGAGTAACAGTCCTGCATCTGGCACCATCTAGCTGTGTGACCTTTGGCCAGTTGATTTCCTTCTCTGAATCTCAATGTCCTCCTTTTTTCTAGATAATTTCTACGGTTTCTCTCTATCCCTCAAATTAACTGGTTTCTGATTGAAAAATTCTGAATCATGATCACTTATGTTGGTGCCCATTGGCAAAATGGCTCCACGGATGTGCTCAACTGTGCTGTAGACAGGTGCGAATGCTTCCAAAAATTGAGTTATGAAGAATGGAACTCACCGCCTTTTCAGCATGTCTCTACTTCATGGTCAATTTACAAGCACCCCTCAGAAATGCTAAGTGACAGTGATACAAGAACAAAATTAACTAGCATTTTTTGGAGTGTTTTAGAATTTGTAAAAAACATGCCACCAGATAGCACCATTTCCCAGAGTGTGGAGCCTGCTCAGAGGTCGGCATCACCCCATGTTTTCCTTGGGGCTTCTTTGGAGCTCATGGTATACGTGTGTATCCATCCGTGCCTGTGGGTTCATAAGCGCCAGAGACACGGGGACTTAGTCAGCATCTATATGCTGCCAACTCAAATTCAACTTTAGGCTGAAATTTGTTTTTTTATTTTTTTTTACGGAGAGGATACCTTAATGATTAAGGCAAAATAAGTGAATCCATTAATTTATTCATTAAAAAAAGTACTATAATTGGAAACAAATACTTCTTTAAAAACTTGGGGTGGCATGTGTGTCTCTGTGTGTGTAGGTGTGGTAGGGCTGAGGTTAGGAGAAGGGGGACTTCTTTATTGTACTAAGTAAATGTCAAGTTTGTATCCAATAAATGTTTAAAAGTGATTAATGACACCTCCCAACTCCTCATAACGTCAATATTAAAATGACTTTACTAAGTGCTAAAATTTGAGCTTCCACTGAATGTTAGAGTCCCTTATCATTGACTTGGAGTCCAGTGAATTTT
>NW_011888797.1:3747871-3749376 GCF_000151845.1 Pteropus vampyrus | reverse complement strand
CAGGCGAGCCTCTGGCACTCTAAACATGAATCTCTTGTAGGTTAGGGAAACCCCATAGGATGTCTGCTTGGCTTGAGAGCGTTAACACAAAATCTGCAGCTCAAGCTCTGCAGCATAAAGAGCTAAACCACATCACCTCTGTCGGAGAGGCTGAGGTGGTGTCTGGTCTTCTGGGAAAGCAAGACAGGAAGTTAGAATTTCCCTGCAGATTCCAGAGCAGCAGCCCAGAGATCCTTAGCTCTGGGCTCCTGTTTTCTAAATGCCCAGGTGCGCTGTCTCTTTCCTTGGGGAGTTGGCCATGTCTTCTGTCCCTGTTGCTCACGAGCATGCTTGCAGGGCATTTCACCCCGGCGCGAGCGTAGGGAGGTCCTCTCAGCTTCTCAGTCCCTCACCTTCTTCATCTCACAATTGGATGTTGCAGTGTGTTTTTTCTATGTGCTGACTTACAGGACTGTCCTGAGTTTTATTGCTATCGCTACTCCTTTGAATGACAGTGATAATGAAGATAGTGAGGAGGAAGAGGAGATGGCAGAAGGAGTACATGTAAAGGCCCTTTGAAAAATATAACATACGATTACACGTCCCAGTATCACTGCAATAATTAGAAGGATGACTAAATCATTATACTCACGATGACAGTTTTCACGCATTTCACCCGGCACCCTATGAACACGGATCGCTTGCCCATGAAATAAATGGTATAGATACATTTCATCGTCTCTTCGCCCTATGAAACAGTAACGATTCTGTCAGCTTTGTGGTGGAGAAAACGTTTTCCAATCTCTAAAAGCAAGTAGGTGAGTGATGCACGGCTGTCTCTCTGACCGAAATGTTCTGGACAGGGAGGGGCATGGTTTATAAGAAGACACACAAACACAGTGTTGGCTGCCAGAACACCAAGCAGAAAAATCCAAATAATTATACCATAGGGCGGTATTCCGTAAAAAGAACTTTTCTCTAGATAACTAACTCAAGTTAGGAAGAATCATAGAGTAGACCAGACAAAAACATTCTTCCGGGACTATGCACTGGTTGACCTGAGCCTTGAGTTCTCTCTGTGTATTGATTTCTACTCTGCTTCGGTCTGGGAAAGGTTTAAGGCTGCTTACAAAGACCTATAATCTACAAGATTAAATTAAACTCAAGTGAGAGAATCAGCCTTGTCACCGTTATAAATTACTATTATCGTGCTCTGAAAGGTACACGAGTATTTATTTTTTGTAATGGTTGAAGTATTATTAAGAGTAGCTTTTACAGTAAATAGCTATGAGAAACACAGATTGGTAATTAATTCAAAGACATCTACCTCCCCCAAGTCTGCCCTCCGTTTCTTAGAGAAAGTTAGTTGTAACTTCGAATGGACAAGGAAATCAGGCAGGTTTAACTCATCTGGGCTGGATATATGGTTCGGGATATGGACGATGTCTTCTCTGATGAGATGTCTTGCTTCTGTCCTCAAATGGCTACCAGAATATATGGAAAGTGAAAAATCTCTTCTCGCAGTG
>NW_011888797.1:3742486-3744276 GCF_000151845.1 Pteropus vampyrus | reverse complement strand
AATTGAAATTGATTCAACTAACTGCACTGGAATATTCATTTCCACATGATGAAATAAAAGATGACATAAATTAAAAATAAAAATCTAAGTTCTTTATCAATAAAAAATCGCTTTTCCTGAAAAAGTAGGAAAATGTATTTAAAAGGTCTCCTTCAGTTATCATACAATAGGTGAGATATTTGTAGGAGTCAGTTAAATATTTGGAATTTGATTATTCCCTAAATACTAAAGAATCAGAAAGACTTTTCCTTTTGCCCAAGCAGGTTAAAAAAAATGTACACAATATTCACTTATGATTCAATGATACCACTGAGAAAATTATTTCTAAGATTGTACTTTTTAATAAGGACCAAATAACTATTGTTTAAAATTTCTGATTAAATTTTTTCACTTTAATATAGTACTTAGTTTGTTAATAATTTGCTATTTTTTATGACAATCTATAGTAGAGTATAATTGTTTCTTGTTAAATTCTCCTAAGTTGATCTTACTTGATGTTTGAAATACGTGAACAAAATTTTATATTTGAAATAAATATTTAGTCTCTAATTCTTTTTTTTAAATAAATTTTAAACACTTTTAAATATTTAGGGGTCGTATGAGATAAATACTGGAATATTGGTGTGGGGTCAGTTGGTCCTAGGACTCAATGATAATAATGTTAATCCATTTGGCTGCTGGATCCTACTTGTATCACAGGATCCTTACAGCTTGGAGCCTGTGCCACTTCCTGGGAGTGAGGTTTCGCTGTCAGGTTCCCTTCCATCTTGGAGACTGCTTGAGGACTGTCCGCTGGGTTTGTAGGAATCAGTACTGAGGGGTCCCTGTGACTGCTGGGATTCAAACACCGTGACTGGTAGAGCCACACTAGTTATCCGAAGGCTGGTGACAGGGAGCGTGAGTGGCAGCCTGACAGACTGGTTTTGTCATTACTTTATGGTGAAACACACACAACTATCTTTTGCTGATAAGGCTTAGGAAGCAGATTATTCCAAAGAAGAGATCATTCCGATATGGAAGTGATGATGATAGGGATTCAGACATTCATTCCTGGGTTTTAAGTGAAAGGGTTGCACCTGGTCACTGTGGAGAAAGAAGCTGAGGAGGTAGGAGACACCCAGCATGGTCTCTCGGTGCATGCCGTTATGCAGGTCATTCTTCAGTAGTTTCTCCTCCAAGACCACGTGATATCTGAGTATGTCCTCCTCCTGGACAACACACAGAATTGAAAGTCAACCCATACGTGGGCCAGTCCCTAGTCACTTATTAGGCTGTGCCGGGCACCGTGGGGATTACAGGAGCTGGTTGAACTGAAGTTTTGACTGAGGTATCAGGGCACAATAGATATGAAATACTAAATCTGAGACAGATCACCTGGGAGAACTTGCAAATTTTCCAAGTAGGATGGTTGAGAATTCATTATATGACCCTAAAAACCCAGAGTGAGGGCATAAAAGGTTGGGGGAGATTTTAAAGATTTCTTTGGAAAAAACTGCTATGAAGAGAGTCCCTATGCCCCAGCCTGCTTTTCCCCTCAGGGGTCATGAGAAGAGGTCTGATGAGACATTGTGAAGAGCTTGATCCATGTTCCCTGCAGAGAGTGTGGTCTGGGGGACTGAGGACTCACTCAGGCCTCATGCAACCTCATGCCAGGGACTGCTGGCAGGCAGATCCATCATGGAGTGCAGAGGGTTGTTGCTTCACTGAGACAGGCCTGCACTCCCAGCCCTGGCTCGGGACAAGGGAACACTTGTGTCCTGTGGACACACATGCAGGCTCCTGGGACACCT
>NW_011888797.1:3740607-3742436 GCF_000151845.1 Pteropus vampyrus | reverse complement strand
TATCCACTGGTTAAATAGAGCTGCCGCGGAGAGAAACGACAATTCCTTATTCATATCGTGCAAGGGAGGGAGGGAGAGATGAGAGAGAAAACAAGAGAAGGAACAATGAGAAGCATAATTGCAGTGCGTTTCTGGGTAGCCTGACTTAGCCTTCCGGGGCTGGGCCCCTTTTCTTTGCCAGCCTCCTCGATGCGGATATGAATGGAGCCTTCACCGGCCTCATTGCCAGAGCCATTCAATTCTTTCATGCTTAGTGGCCTGATTATCCTCTCTATATTTGAGTTAAAAAGGTGATTCCAGAAACTACAAATGGAACAACAACCTGAAGTTCTTCCAAATAAGAGTTTAGGTTTGTAAGAACATGGCCATCTAGCCCAAAGGAGGGTCACAGAGGTCACAGAGTAAATAGCCCCCTTTTAGAGCCAGTATTGAGTTGTGGCTTGGAACATGGAGCCAAACCACACGGGTTTGCATTCTGGTTTGGCCATTTCCTAGTTCCTCTGACAAGTGACCTCATCTCTCTAAGCCTCATTTTCTCCTCTGGAAAATGGGATGATAAAAGCTCCAACTCATAGGGCTGGCGTGCAAATTGGAGGAGTTAATGTTTTTAAAGTGCTTAGAATAAAGGCTGGCATGCAAGACACGCTCTGTAAGTTTTAAGTGCTCTTATTTTTAATTCATCCACGATGACATTTATCAATGAACATAATATATTGAACCACCACAACTGGCACCAGGATGGAGTGCAGGGAGGATATAAGATATGAAAGGGGAAACATGGCCTTTTGCTCTTTTACAACTTACAGTTGTTTTGAGGAAGTTAAGACTCAAAAAGATAAACAATAGTGTTAGTATACCAGTGACGTTTGAAGATGTGATTGGGTAAAAAAAGCTCTGGACTCTGAGTTAAAAAAGACTGGGTACTTTTCCTGAGTCTGCCATTTACTAGCTGTGTGATCTTGGGCAAGTCACTTAACCCCTCTGAGAATCAAGTGTCTAATATGAGCAGTGAATAAGATGATGCCTTGCTCCTCAGATTATAAATATTATATGCATTAATGTATGTGAAAGCATTTTGAATGAGATGATGCCTTGCTCCTGGGATTATAAATATTATATGCATTAATGTATGTGAAAACATTTTTAAACTATCAAACACTATGAAAATGGCGATAACAATTATGTGCAAATTTACATAAAGACAATAAATCTCAGAGATGTCTCGATTCCTTTTTGAAAGTAGTTGAGGTTATTAAGTAAGTTAGTAAATACCTGTTCAAAAGCAAATTAGTTAGTAAAGACATAAGTACAAGAGCTGAGATGCTCATGTCATTCCTTAAAGGGGCTGTTTTAAGGGAGGGGAGGGCATGAGTTGGGTCTGAACTGATGGCAGAAAGACCAGAGGCTGAGTCTCTGGGAGAGGCGAACAGAGATGGCATGGAGCTGGGAAAGCCACAGCTAAGCTAAAGCTAAGCTATGCAACTTGCAAGAAAAGCGAGTTGAGCCTGTGTGAGATGCCTGCAGTACCAGGCCAAGGATTTGGACTTTATCTTGTTTTCTGTAGGAGGAGAGAGACATTGTAAAAGCAGGGATTTAGAGTTTTAGGGTTTTAAGGTTTTAGAAAACGTGGCCCATGGAGAGAAAATGTTAGGTCTATGCTCTGTGGTCTGGCTGAGGGGAAGGAACGGTGTGCAGTGAAGGGTGGGAAAGACACTGAATAAGCAGGTAGGCCAAGGATCAGATGCCGTAGCCAGCCCAGGTGGCCAAGGATGCAAGCCTGAGAGAGGCTCTTAGTCTGGGTGGGGTGCAGGTCCTGGAGTTTGTTGACT
>NW_011888797.1:3737901-3740557 GCF_000151845.1 Pteropus vampyrus | reverse complement strand
AGGGAGGGGCATGGTTTATAAGAAGACACACAAACACAGTGTTGGCTGCCAGAACACCAAGCAGAAAAATCCAAATAATTATACCATAGGGCGGTATTCCGTAAAAAGAACTTTTCTCTAGATAACTAACTCAAGTTAGGAAGAATCATAGAGTAGACCAGACAAAAACATTCTTCCGGGACTATGCACTGGTTGACCTGAGCCTTGAGTTCTCTCTGTGTATTGATTTCTACTCTGCTTCGGTCTGGGAAAGGTTTAAGGCTGCTTACAAAGACCTATAATCTACAAGATTAAATTAAACTCAAGTGAGAGAATCAGCCTTGTCACCGTTATAAATTACTATTATCGTGCTCTGAAAGGTACACGAGTATTTATTTTTTGTAATGGTTGAAGTATTATTAAGAGTAGCTTTTACAGTAAATAGCTATGAGAAACACAGATTGGTAATTAATTCAAAGACATCTACCTCCCCCAAGTCTGCCCTCCGTTTCTTAGAGAAAGTTAGTTGTAACTTCGAATGGAAAAGGAAATCAGGCAGGTTTAACTCATCTGGGCTGGATATATGGTTCGGGATATGGACGATGTCTTCTCTGATGAGATGTCTTGCTTCTGTCCTCAAATGGCTACCAGAATATATGGAAAGTGAAAAATCTCTTCTCGCAGTGTGCATTGGTTGAGATGAGCCCCCGTGTTGATTTATTTAATAATTCAAATTTTGCTTTGGTCCAAAAGAAATAAATTCAAGACTTTGAAAAGATGCACACAACATAAGAAGGTGAAATGAAATTAAAACCAGGTGAAGGAATGAGGGTAGTGAAAATGAGGTGCCCTTGAGATTCACTTCCTAATTTGGACCTAGATCTGGAAACTATAATGTTAAAGCAGAAAAAATACTTACTAGAGGTTTACTTCCAAATGGGCAGATCGGCTGCTGGGGACACTTCCCACACTTGCCCTGGAAAGACAGAGGCAAAGAGAACATTTTGTGGTTATACTTTGGGTGCAAAATGATGCTGCAAATATTTCCCAGGCCTTGGAGCTGACAGTCTTTAGGATTTGGAATTGGAAATGAGAAAGATATTAGAGAAGATCATCTGGTCAACCACTTCAGCTACTTCAGGTTTTGGATGTTTGAGCATCATTTTCTCCACCATATTCTTCTGAAGCTGATAATCCTTTAATGTGTGGAGGTCTTATCTCACTTAAATCCCAATTCCTTCAATAACAACTCCCATTTATTGCAAACTCATTATTTAGTGAATTGGGCCAGATTCAGTGGCCAGTTTTGGGATCACATGGTCCAGCTGAGGGGCCAGGGTGGAGGCAATATATACTATTACAAAACAAAGAGTATAAACTAAGAAGGACAGAAACTCTTTAGTATGGCCTGTTCCTAAAATAGGAGGAGGCCAAGGTGCTCTTAACTTAGCACCTACTGGGGTGTAGAGTATAATTGTTCAGAGTTCTGGCTCTGGGGCCACACTGGATTTGAATTCTTCTCTACCACTTGTTAGCTCTGTGAACCTTAGCCTCTCTGTGGCCCATTTCCTCCATCAGTAAAATCAGTATGGAGATAATAATAGCACCTAATTTGTAGGGTGCTGTGAGGATTACATGGGTTAACACATATAAAATGTTTAGAGCAGTGCCTGGCACATAATAAGTGTCCATAAATGTCAGCAGTTGTTAGTATAACAGAAAGATCCTACATCATCCAGTGGGTTGGAGTGAAAAGACTCCATTACTGAAATAATCCATTTCCATGTTTTCTCTTCTAGTGGACCAGGCTTGGCCAATACCTGCCACAGGTGAAGGCCATGGCTTCAGAATCTTGCTCAACACAACCCTCCAGGCAGCCTTTCCCAGGCACTGAAGGTACAACTTACTGTATTAAATTGTGAACCCATCGAGGGCAGAAGTCATGTCTTATTTACCTTTGTGGAGCCACACCTGGGTATGCTCCTTTGCACAACAGGGATGCTCACTCAGTGTTTTTTGAATTGGATTGAGATGTCTTAATAGATGAGTCTTATGCTTAAAAAGTTATAGAAAATAAGGCAGCACTCTTTAGTTGCATCGCCGGCCGTGGATATAACTTACTCGTACAATAGTAGTGTTGCTATTATCACATCTATTCTTCTGAATTTCCAGAACCTTCCCCAAGCCATGGATCACTCCCTTGTCAGTGGCTACATTGGTGTAGTTTATCGGAGCTTCATTTACATAGAGCTGTGAACGAGAGGGTGAAGTGTAAGTTTTTATCGTAGTGATTTGAAGAGCAAGAGGGAAGATGGGGATTGGAAGATATCAATGCCCACAGCCTGGGAGATATTCACGTGGAAGGTAGGACATTGCAGTGGAAAGAGCTCTGGCCTCCGAGAGGGGAGTCTGAGTAACAGTCCTGCATCTGGCACCATCTAGCTGTGTGACCTTTGGCCAGTTGATTTCCTTCTCTGAATCTCAATGTCCTCCTTTTTTTCTAGATAATTTCTACGGTTTCTCTCTATCCCTCAAATTAACTGGTTTCTGATTGAAAAATTCTGAATCATGATCACTTATGTTGGTGCCCATTGGCAAAATGGCTCCACGGATGTGCTCAACTGTGCTGTAGACAGGTGCGAATGCTTCCAAAAATTGAGTTATGAAGAATGGAACT
>NW_011888797.1:3732099-3734136 GCF_000151845.1 Pteropus vampyrus | reverse complement strand
GGACTCACTCAGGCCTCATGCAACCTCATGCCAGGGACTGCTGGCAGGCAGATCCATCATGGAGTGCAGAGGGTTGTTGCTTCACTGAGACAGGCCTGCACTCCCAGCCCTGGCTCGGGACAAGGGAACACTTGTGTCCTGTGGACACACATGCAGGCTCCTGGGACACCTAAATCCTTGTGCATATGGGCCTAAGTGTGAGCTTCCAGGAGTACAAACTAAATACAGTAATGTAGGCAGCTCTGGCATGGGGGAGGTCTGTGTATGAGAGAGCCTCTGCATGAGTGTATGTTAAGTACCTGGAAAGGAAGTTTTGATAGAAGAGTGAAATCATACATGATCGTTACATTGAAAAATGTTGAGCGTTTGAATTTCCAGAAAACAATTTCCCTGGTTATTGCTCCTGATACCTACTAGAGTTGTGACCTTCTTTTCCCGGATGTAATTCTCAATGGCGTCATTGTTTGGAGCAAACACTGTGTAAGCATCAGCAGCTTCGATTGCATTCGCCAGGTTAAATTGCTGTAATGAAAAGGAACAAAAGCGTGTGAAGGGCTTCTGTTCCCAGGTAACCTGAGCAAGGGAGTCATGCTGAGAACGTGGTACTTGCAATGATGTAGCCCCTGAAGATGGAGTAGTCGGGCATCTGGTCCAGCCGGGTGAGCAGGTTTGGTAAGGAGCCAGTTAGACCTCTTTGGGGAAACAGAACCTGGGAAAGAAAGCCCCAGATTTCTGTTAGCATATGCTGGTAGAACTTGCTGCTCTTCGATAGGTGGGTTCATGGCACATAACAATATGCAATTATGAGGGCCACCAATAGTCCCTAGAGTGCCTCTGCAATTTTAAAAAAAGGTAATCTTTCCTCTGATAGTTTGCAATACCAACAGGGTACATAGCTTGGGGAGTGAAGTGGGCTGAATTTCAGCGCCATTCCATCTTTAGGCCAGGAACCTTTATGCGGGGCACAACCTGCACACTGTTGATGGTGGCCCTGATGAAGGTGACCACAGTGTCCAATGGACAGGTATAGAAGGAGCTCTTTAGGGAGCCAGTGCAACCCAGAGGCTAAGCAGAAAACTTGAATAGGTAGACACGCATCCATGAAACTTTTGTGTTCACGTAACTTTTTCCTCAATACAGTTACTTAAACATGAGGACCCTCAGCTGTCTCATTTGGGAGATGAGGACAATAGCACCTACTTTCTCAAGGTCATTGTCAAAATCAAATGAAATAATGGGACGTATGATACTTGGCACAATGCTTAGTTCCTAGCGGGCTATCAATCATTCCTATTATGACTGTACACGAGATGAGGGCTGGTGTTGATGAGGGATATGGAAAAGATGCAGCTCCACTGCTCCAGGACATGCCATCATACTGGGGTTCAGGACCTAGTCCATAAGAAACCAATACCGACAAGAGGACACAGTTATGCTAAGTGAGTTCTGTGCAAAGAAATCCCATAGAATTTCAGAGGAAAAAGAGAATAAAACTGATATTTCCTGAAGGCCCACTAGGAAGCACACATTGAGGGAGGGTGTTGTTTAAGCTTCACAGGGGAAGAAATTTGAGGCTCAGAGAAGTTAGGTAATTTGCCTAAGGTCACACAGCTAGCGAAGTGTCTGAACCCAGATTCTGTATGACTCTAGAATTTGACACTATGTCAGCCTTGGTGATATGGATTGCCGGGATCAGGGAAGGCTTCAAAGAGGAGGTGGAACTTGAACTAGCTCCTGTGATAATAATGCTCGGTATGGAAACTGGGTTGCAGCGCGATTCTACTAATAAGGCTGTGTCATGAGAAGGAGAGGAATTTTATGTGTGTGTGTGTTTTTTAAAGTTTCTTAGTGCTTTGGAAAGCCAGGATTAGAAAAGAAAAATGCCCCTTAAAAGTAATGTTACTTTGCATTGAATGAAGCCATAAACCCAGCATAGCTTCCTGTAAGTGATGAATCACTTGCTCAAAAAATGTTGCTCTTTCTTAATGTCTCTTGGTAATAATACAAGAGAATTGCAACGTGTTTGCAAAATAATGC
>NW_011888797.1:3729756-3732049 GCF_000151845.1 Pteropus vampyrus | reverse complement strand
TTGTGACCCACAGGGCACATATACCATCTGTGAGAAGCAGCTTGCTTCCTATAAGATCCCCTGAAGCAAATGGTTTGTGGAGCACCTGAAAGGCATCTTGACTAAGAACATTAAAAAAAAAAAGAGTTTCATTCTGGAGTTCATCTTGGATGACTTACCACTGCTGCATTGCCATAGCACAGAAAGCCGTCTCCTTCATAGCCCTCTTGACAGACACAGCTCCAGATGCCAGAAGAAGTAAACTGACAAGTTGCCTGATAAAACGAAGGTGAAAGAAACGGTCTGATTTCCTAACTAAAGAGTTAGATATGAGTTACATCTGTGAGACATCGAGCCCCATCTAAGGTGAGAACTGCAAATTTGGGGCTGAAAGATGGTGAAAGTCACCCTTCAGTGTCGCAGTGTCAGGGTCCTGTCTGCATGTTTGGTGCAGCTATAACTTAATCACAATTAAATTCTATCTTTTCATCTCTGCCAGACTTAGCAGGTAAAGGTACAGGAAATACAGCTAATTTGAATTTCAGATAAACAAACACATTTTAGTATAAGTATGTCCCATATAATACTTTGGGACATACTTGTACTAGAAAAGGATTCATTTTGTATCTGAAATTCAAATTTAACTGGTGTCCTGTATTTTATCTGGCAATCATATGTTGGTTCTTCCAAGCTGTGGATTGGATTGAAAGTTGCAATAACTACTCATATTCTACTTAGGGACTCCCTTTGAAAGTAAGAGAGATTTTGTTCATTATTAGGCTCAGATAAGAAATAACCTAACTTTCTTTCTCAAGCACTTTATTTTTTAGTAAGGATAAAAGAAATCAGGTAACTCACCAGTGGATGACATTTCTCAGTTTGTTCTAAGCATGAAGTTATTGGTTCGCAGTCAATCCCATTGCCTCGAAATCCTTCCTTGCACTCACACTCATTCTATAATTCCAAGAACAGAGTCAAAGGGGATCGATTATTAAAAACAACAGCCTTCCATGCCATGCCTTCACGTGGCACTGAAAAATGAACTTTGGAAACCATGACTGTTTGGCTCTTCTTGAGAACAGCATTGATGTCTTTTATTTGTTAATACTTCAGATTCCAGAGCTGTTGGTCATTCATATTCTATGTTAAAATCTGCTAGTCTCTTGGTACTTTTATTTTGACTTGATTACCCTAGAGGGCCATATGGAGAGTCTCAGAGAACTTAGACTCTAAACAGTTTCATCACAGTGAAAAATTGGCCATCCATGTAAGAGGGAAAGGTTAAGTAAGTCACTTGGTGGAGATCCATGTATAGGGCCAGTGCTAGTCTACAAAGCACTCTGTATAGTTTCAGACAGGCATCCCTTCTGAGCAGGCAAATTTGAGGAAGGCACCGCCTCTACACGAACAACCAGTACCTCAGAATGCGACCTTATTTGAAAATAGGATGGTTATTAAATAATTAGCTCAGTCAAGAGGAGGTCATACTGGAGTAAAGTAGGTCCCTAATCCAGTATGACTGATGTCTTTATAAAAAGGGGAGATTTGGAGACAGACACACACACAGGGAGAATTCCACATGAACATGAAGACAGAAATCAGAGTGATGCATGTATAAGCCAAGGAATACTGATGCCAGCAAACCACCCAGAGCTAAGAGAAAGCCATGGAATAGATTTGTCTTTATAGACCTAGAAGGAATCAAACCTGCTGACACCTTGATCTTGGACCTTTAGCTTCTAGAACTATGAGACAATACATTTTTGTTGTTCTATGCCACCAAGTTAGTGATATTTGTTATGGCAGCCTTAGCAAACTAATACAGATACTGAGAAATATTTTTCTTTCTCAAATGCCATCTGGCAACTCAGATGAGTCAAAAAATGAATGCGACTGCCAAATGCTTGGCGAGACATAAGACTGCAGAGATTTTTTGTGATTAAGACTTTTCCATGGCTGCAATCCTGGTAACAGTTGTCATCACCTCCCCCAGAGTCAATCAGTTCTGAAGCGGTAGCTTACTCTACCTCCATCTCCCTTAAATGAGGTTAAGTGAAAATGATCAATAAACTGTCGAGTGCTACAGAAATACAAAGTGTGGTGAAGGGTGGTGACTAAGAGGGCAGTTCTGGAGTCGGACTGTCTGGGTGCAAATCTCACACCATGATTTACTTTCTGTGTGATGTGAGCAAAGTATTTAGCCTCTCCATGTTTCAATTTTCTCATTTATAAGATGGAGTAATAACAGTATCTGCATGGTAACAAAAGCAAAAATAAACAAGTGGGAAAACATCAAACTAAAAAGCTTCTGCAC
>NW_011888797.1:3727113-3729706 GCF_000151845.1 Pteropus vampyrus | reverse complement strand
CACGTAACTTTTTCTTCAATACAGTTACTTAAACATGAGGACCCTCAGCTGTCTCATTTGGGAGATGAGGACAATAGCACCTACTTTCTCAAGGTCATTGTCAAAATCAAATGAAATAATGGGACGTATGATACTTGGCACAATGCTTAGTTCCTAGCGGGCTATCAATCATTCCTATTATGACTGTACACGAGATGAGGGCTGGTGTTGATGAGGGATATGGAAAAGATGCAGCTCCACTGCTCCAGGACATGCCATCATACTGGGGTTCAGGACCTAGTCCATAAGAAACCAATACCGACAAGAGGACACAGTTATGCTAAGTGAGTTCTGTGCAAAGAAATCCCATAGAATTTCAGAGGAAAAAGAGAATAAAACTGATATTTCCTGAAGGCCCACTAGGAAGCACACATTGAGGGAGGGTGTTGTTTAAGCTTCACAGGGGAAGAAATTTGAGGCTCAGAGAAGTTAGGTAATTTGCCTAAGGTCACACAGCTAGCGAAGTGTCTGAACCCAGATTCTGTATGACTCTAGAACTTGACACTATGTCAGCCTTGGTGATATGGATTGCCGGGATCAGGGAAGGCTTCAAAGAGGAGGTGGAACTTGAACTAGCTCCTGTGATAATAATGCTCGGTATGGAAACTGGGTTGCAGCGCGATTCTACTAATAAGGCTGTGTCATGAGAAGGAGAGGAATTTTATGTGTGTGTGTGTTTTTTAAAGTTTCTTAGTGCTTTGGAAAGCCAGGATTAGAAAAGAAAAATGCCCCTTAAAAGTAATGTTACTTTGCATTGAATGAAGCCATAAACCCAGCATAGCTTCCTGTAAGTGATGAATCACTTGCTCAAAAAATGTTGCTCTTTCTTAATGTCTCTTGGTAATAATACAAGAGAATTGCAACGTGTTTGCAAAATAATGCGCCCAGGAGCCTTACAATTACCCTCTCTTTTCCAAGTGGAAATAGTTGATCTTTTCTGATATTTTCTGAGTAAGTACTAAATGAGAACAATTTTATTTAAAATGCAATTAGTTAATTGTCTCTTCTATCGTCTACCTTTCAAAAGCTCCCAATATACCTTAAATTCTAATTTTAATTTTAAGTGAAGATCCTAATATAGCAACTGAAAATTATAGGATCACTTAAGACCCCATTTCCCATTATTCTTTTATTTTCTATTCCATGCCTTTGAATACTGTTGAAATGCATCTTAGAAGAAAATGAATATTTCACAGTACCTTTTCTACCCTTTTCCATTTTTTTCTATGACCTTCCCCATTTCATTATTTTAGCTTGCAACGTACAGAGAGAGGAGTGGAAAAGTGATACATAAGCACTTGCCTCTCCTCCAGTTCTCGATTAGATCCCATCTGGATATATGGACTTCCCAATACTAAGGTTCTTGTGAACCTTGTAAGATGTTCCCATATATAAGAAATATGATATAGGTGGCCACACCTTACATAGGGCCCATTGAAGACTATGGGCTGACTAGATAGTAAGTAAGTCTGCTAGAATGAATAGAGCCTATAAACAGTTTTAAAATAAGAGTAACGAAGCACAATACAGGTTACTTTTATATTAAGGCTAAGTATTCCCCCTCCCTCCCAAAAGATACTGTACGGGAAGATACATAAAGGGAGAAGACATGTATGGGAGGATGAAATTTTGTACCTTGTTGATGATGTGTATCACTCCATTTGTGGCCGCGTTATCACCATCAACGATGGATGCTCCTTCGATTGTGATGTTCTGTAAATGCAAACCGCAGTGGGAAGGTGAGTCCCATAGCGTACACACAGGGACTGACATGATTTCTGAGTTTTCCACTTTCTTGGCAGCAGTGACCTTCACACTTTTGGTCCATGACCCACAATGAGAAATATCTTTAAACTGTAGACATCACATGCGCGCGCGCACACACACACACACACACACATTCAAAATGAATAGTACTTTCTTCTACTATGTGGAAGGCAGCTGATCATCCATTCTATCCCACTCCTTTCTATTTCATTAAAAAAGTGCTGGCTGAGGTCACTACAGTGACCCTGCTATTTGAAAAACACTAGACAGCATTGTGGATTGAACTGTCTTCCCTCCCTGTCCAAAATTCGTATGTTGAAGTCCTAACCCCCAGAACCTCTGAATGTAACCTTATTCGAAAATAGATCTTTCCAGAGGCAATCAAGTGAAAATGAGGTCCTTGGGTGGGCCTTAATATAGTATGTCTGGTGTCTGATAAGAAGAGGAAATTTGGACTCAGACAACTACATGGGAGAACAGCGTGTGAATGTGAGGACGGTCATCTACCAGACAGTCTGGAACAGCTCCTTCCACAGCCTTTAGAAGGAGCCACCCCCATCCCCCACCCCTGATACCGGACTTTCAGCTTCCAGAACTGTGAGATGAAAATTTCTGTTGTGTGAGCCACACAGTGTGTGTTACTTTGCTATAACAGCTCTAGCAAACTAATACAGATAGTAACTGACTTTCCCGATCAGAAACCAACTACTTTTCAAGAGTATTAACTATATGGGGAATGGACCTAAGTAAAAACCCAACCTACCCACCTGCGTAGCCACCGACCAAC
>NW_011888797.1:3725272-3727063 GCF_000151845.1 Pteropus vampyrus | reverse complement strand
CCCCAAATTGAGTTTATAGAAACAGAGAACAGATTGGTGGTTTCCAGAGCTGGGGGAATGAGCGTGAGTAAAATAAATGAAGAAGGTCAAAGGTGAAAAAAAATTACCTACATCATAAGTTTGTTGTGACAATTAATCTATTCTCACTGCCTCGAATGATAAAAAGGCTGCAGCAAATTCTAGCCAAAGTACTTTTGTGTCTGGACGGGAAAAAGCCATTGCAGAAATTCTGCTTCCTCTTTGCTCTCTACTACATCACACCTACCTGCCCAGGGCCTACGTACAGACAGGTAGCATTGTCGTGGCAGCTGCCAGCACCGGGCAGCAGGCAGTTGTTGATCTCTGAGCAATCTCTTCCATTCCCGGTCCATCCCTGCTGGCACACGCAGCTGTGGGTCCCCGTGCCAGTTTTGATGCATTCTGCCTGCAGGAGGAAAAGAAGCAAAACTTCAGAAACCTCAGTCCACCTGCGTGATTCCAAAAGCAAAAAAGGAGTTAAGTGGAAATGATTAAAACACACATTTGCATTGAGATCAATGGAAAAGATGAGATGGTTTAAAGAGCAAAATTGCTTCGAGCTGGCCAGCTATTGGTGACCACCACTAACATCGTTGTCATTTTATTGAGCTGGGGACTATTTTTAATGTTTTATAGGTGTAAGCCACTATCCTGAGGAAGGTACTATTATTATCTCTGTTTTATAGATGAGGAAACTGAGGTTGAGAAAAGTTAAGTAACTTGCCCAACGTCGCGCAGCTACGAAGAGGCACAAAATCAGGGCTACATGATGCTGAAGCCCAGGCCACCAATCACTGTGCCAAGTCCAGCCTCTTGGGTGAACATACCAGGAGGGTGAAGGACAGGTGAGAGGGAGAGAGGTGGAAGGGAAGTTGCTGAGATGGGGCTGTGTGAGTGGCTGGAGCTGGTCTGAGGGGAGTCTGGGGGGCGGGGGCGAGGCATTTGCATCTGATTTCATCCTCAGAGCCAGAGGAAGTTATTGAGGGGCTTTCAGCATGGGAGAGACATGATCTGATCCACTTTGAGCCACTCTGGCTGTGGGGGGACAATGAATGTACTGTAGGTGGGCCAGAGAGGCAGCAGGAAGACCAGTCATTGAACTATGGGTAAGGAATGAGGGGACTAGGGCAGGTGGTGGTGGTGACATTCGAAAGGTATTAGTGAAAGCAATGGTGAGTTTGGGCTACACTCTTGACAATAATAGAACTTAGGGCAAGTCGCTTAATTGTCCCCAAGCCTCCATTCCCTAATCGGTAAAATGGGGATGACAAAATCTGCTTCATGGGGCTGGTGGGAGGAGCAAATGAGATTGTATACATTAAAGCCCCTTGTAAACTATAGCATTTGAATCAAGAATTTATTGCTAATGATCTCGATATCTGCTTCTCAGGCTGCGTTTTTAAGAGCCCACCATCTCCCTGACATGTGCACCTGGGGCACCCCCTGCACGTGTGGATTTAGGAAGTGGAGCCTCCCAGAAGGCACCGGGCATGGTCTTTAAAATGCGAGGTTCAGACAAAGAAATGAAAAGACATCAGACGCTGCCTTTTGGAAGGCCTTGCCTCAGGACTTCCAAACACCCAGGCAGCTCGAAAATGAAGACCACACTCACGTTGCGGCTGCAGCCCCCAAGGGTTAATCCTGAGCAAGGGTCTGACTCCGAGCAGAGGCTTCCGTCCCCTTCGTATCCAGCTTTGCAAACACAGCTGCCAAGAAGAGGAGTGCACAAAGTCAGCCCCCCAATTATAAGCACCAACCACCCAGAAGAGGGCC
>NW_011888797.1:3723089-3725222 GCF_000151845.1 Pteropus vampyrus | reverse complement strand
GATCAGAAACCAACTACTTTTCAAGAGTATTAACTATATGGGGAATGGACCTAAGTAAAAACCCAACCTACCCACCTGCGTAGCCACCGACCAACCATGACATAGCTGGGCTTCTCCCTCTCTGGTTTCTCTGGCTTCCTCCCCTCATCTCCCCACCGCTACCCTTTATTTGAGATTCTTCCTGGGCACCTTGGGTGCAGAGGGGACTTATCTCACCCTGAGCAGCTCCCAAGTCACATTAGCAGAGGTTCTGAAAAAACATTCCTGGCCACCCTGCATATCTTTTTAGGTTAAAGGGAGACATTTATATCAGACATAGGAATGAACTCATTAAAAATGTGTCTTTGATGGTTAGCTCTCCCAGATCAGTGGTCTTGACTGATTGATTGATCTTTGACTCTATGGAGCTTAGGAAAAGCCTGCCAGGGTGGGTGTTCAGTTAATGCTTGTTAAGAGAATCAGCGATTTAAAACAATGATAAAAAATAACCCTATTGTCTGATATAGGTATGTGACGCACTAGAATGATAAGAATATGTAGAGAATCCATGGGACCGTTTGTAGCTCTTTTCTGTTTTCTAAAAGGAATTACCGGGTGCGACACACACATTTAGGCAATACTAGGCACAGAGCCTTTTCATAGCATTTACATTGATGAGTACGAAGGCAGACATGTTTTCGAGCAGTAATTCTCAAACATTTTTGACTGCAGCCCATGGTTCACCGATGTAGCAGTTCTCACTTTCCAGTAGAGTCTTCATTCTCATCTTGTGCAATTCACAGAAAGAGTTTTAAGACACTGCCACATGCCGCAGGGCAGCCAGACTTCCTCGGAGAGGACTGGATAACTAGTCCTTGACATACTGTAGTAAGTGCCAGAAGGTGAGCTTCTACAGGTCTCGGCTCTTTGCGCACTGCCCTAACTCTAGCGCTTCGATCAGTTTCTGGAGCATAGTAGGTGCTCAATAAATGTTTGTTGACTACTGACTCTAACTTAATATGAAAGTTTAGTAGCCTATAATGACTCGATTAGTAGGTTATAGCAACAAGCTCTTAGCTAAGCGTACTTAAAAATCAAAGTTGTGGAATTGCACAGACCTTTGCCCAGAAGAACTGAAATATCTGACCTTCTGGATCAGTCTGTGGTCTGTCAGGAAGAACCTTGTGGCTAACCAGTGGGCAGAGGACCAGATCTTATAGGATCACTGCTACAGAGTAACTGTGTGTGTGTGTGTGTGTGTGTGTGTGCGCGCGCGCGTGCGCGCGCATCAATATATATTGATGATTGTTAAAGCTGGGTGATGCCTGCAGGGAGGTTAGAGGTTATATTCTTGGTTTATTTTTGCTTGTGTTTGGAAGTTTCCATAACACAAAACTTTAAAAGTACAATATGAATGTTAGTGACATGTTCCCACTAAACAAACAAATTACAGTGCACTCTCACCCCATCTTTTTTTGCCAGGTGAAGAAAGTTGCCCTGCAAAGATGTTGCCAGCATATCAGAAGATGACAGAGTCTGTAGGTCTGCCACTCCGTAGGTGCCTCGTAGCGTGTGATATCTAAAACAACAGTTCACAAGGACCACAATAAAATATTGATGCATGAGGAGGTATCGTTGAGTAGTTAAAAAAAAAAATTCAGGTTCCAGAGCCAGACTGACGGATTTAAAATCTCCCCTGCAATTATCAGCCATGGTACCCTGGGCTAGTTACTTAATTTACCCTGTGCTTCAGTTTCCACATCCATAAAATGGGAATAAATAAAATGCCTATCTCATAGAGTCTTTGCAAGGATTAACTGAGCTCTACGTAAAGCGGTTAGCACAGAGCCGGCTGTCAATAATGTTGACGATCGCCGTCCCGGGGGAGGTGAGGGCAGTCTCAGAAGATGTTCCTGGTCCACAGATCTGAAGGACCACGTGGCTTTCCTCCATTGCGCTTCGTTCACTCTGACGCCAGTAAGAGATCATGAAGGAAAAAAGGCATAATACCTACTTTATTAGGGTGGGAATATTGCTCTTGGACAACCAAAAGGCTTTCTCATCTTGGTCCATGTCCTCAATAGCTTGTTGAGAAGGCACCAGGACAGTGAGGTTTGAGGCGGCTGACAGTATGGGTTGCAGAGAAGCGTTCTG
>NW_011888797.1:3710845-3718594 GCF_000151845.1 Pteropus vampyrus | reverse complement strand
AAGTGCCCACGGGCATTTTTGGGGTCTGCAGTCTGACAGACATAGGTGGGAATCCAGGCCTCACCTCTCAGCAGTCGTGAGACCCTGGGCCAATCCCTTAACCTCTGGGAGACTTTGTTTCCTCATCTGGAAAATAGGTCTAACCACACCACTTCCCTCAGAAGGCCATGGGGAAGATGAAATGAGCTAAAGCACGTGGAGCATTTAGGCGGGCGCTTGTACACATCTGTACCTTATAAGGCTCAACGGCTGGCAGCTTTTCTGCTCATAACTCTAGTTATTATCTCTGGTTCATCAGAGAACAATTCTACCCTCTCTTCTATGAGACAGTTCTTAAAATATGGAAAATGAGACCTCCTGTTTCTTTTCTAGTCCCTCAGGTTATGTGTGTGTGTGTGTGTGTGTGTGTGTGTGTGTGTGTGTGTGTGTGTCCAAACCCAATATTCTCGGGTGCCTCATCCCCTGCGCTGACATAGTTTCCTGACCCCTTACCCTCTCACACACTCCTCTCAAAATGTTCTACTATGGTACTTTCACAATTACTTGGGGGCTGTTGGTTCAACCAATATTTACTGAGTGCCCTATGATAGGTAATGGGATACCTTGTGTCTCCATAATACTCTTATGTCACTATTGCAAATTGTGTGTCAGAAAAGTTAAAAATTTTTTTTTCATGTATCAAGGGACTAAATACTTTATCTGGTGCCCAAATGAAGACATAGGTTGACTTGTTCCAACCCTGTTTGACTTGTCTAAGCTTATGTAGTATCTACAGACCCACATCGATAGTCCTTTGTGGGTGATTTAAGAGGTTTTAAGGACAATTACTTATGGGCTTTGCCTTATACTCCGATGTAGATCCTAACTCCTTAGGAAGAGAGAAGATAGTCTCTGGCCCATGCCAGAGTGGGGGAGACAGACCATAAATAGGTAAGCAAATAATTATGTAATTACAAATGAAGGGTGCCGTAAAAATAAGGCCAAGAATTCCAGACTTTCTTTGCATTTTCCAGGATATTTTTTGAGTGGTTACTGACTTTGAACCAGATATGCCTGCAGAGGAAATCTCTCTTCAAGCGTTCTGAATATGTTAGATGGTACTAAGGAAACAAATAACGACCCAGTGACGGACCCAATTTCCTGTAAGGTACCTCTAGCAGAGGAGTAATTCATAATGGCCTTAGGAAGTAAGGTGTTTTTAAAGGGTTGGAAAGTCGGTGGACAAAACTTCACTTCCTTCACGAGTGATGATACTTGCAGTTTCCATTGAACACCTATGACGTGGTAGCCCTGGTGCTGGGTGCTTTTACCTTCGGTTTTTCTAGTGTCCGCAATTGCCCTGCTACGTAGGCAACGTCACCCTTATTGTACTGATGGGGAAAGTGAGTGTCAGAGAGGTTAAGTAACATGCTCGAGGTCACACAGCTGGTACGTTTCAAAGGAGAAATGCTGCAGTTTGAACCCAGCTCTTCTGAGGTTTTCTCTCCACAAAAACCACACTGGCAGCTGGGGAGAACAGGCCTTAGTATTTGCGTTGGGTCCGTCAGCAGGTAACACAGTGGCTATGGGCCATTAAGGGCGGTGCCCCTCCTCCAACCCATAGACCTACCTCGCTGTCCCATTGCTGTATTCACAAGTGGCGTGGATGTGACAGAACTGCACGTAGGGCCCACAGGCTGAGGTCTGCTTGTGGCAGAATCTCCCAGTGGAGCCGTCTCTGCATGTGCCAGCGAGGCAGGCTCCATCACTGTCAATTCTGTTATCACATGTTCCATAAATGCAGAGACATTCTGAAAGGGAACAAAGAGAGACATTCAGGGTTTGGAGACAAGCGTAGGCTTGGGAGACATGGAGCATGGAAGACCACCTCCCGTCACCCCTCGTTCACTCCTGTCAGAGCAGAACCTGGGGCTGAGCAGAGGAAGGCTCTGGATGCTATTTTGTAGGGTCTCAAGTGTTTCTCGGAGTGCCCGGGACAGCTCTTGGTGAGCTTGACTGTCCCATCAAGGATGAGAAGAACTTGGTCTCAGGGCTGCTTTCTATGTATGTGTGTGAGGTGTGGTGGGGAGGGTGGGTTGTGATACTGTGAAAGAAGCCAAGGAACTCAATTTTTATCTTCTTTGTGGTTGGAGACTTTAGTCTGGAAATTTCTCATCTTTTTGTGAAGACACTCTGGCAAAATAGAAGTAGTTTCTCCTGCTGGCATGATCTCTGATGCGTAGCTAACATATTTGTTTTTCACTCTTCATCACAGTAAACCAATGATAACGAGTTGCCTACCGACCTTGTTCTAGGTATCGGGCCAGCTTTTAACTTATACTGTCTCATGAATAGCCTCAGAAATAAGTATCATCCCCATTTTCCAGATGAGGAAACTGAAGCCCAGACAGGTGAAGCAAATTGCTTAACTAGTTGCTAAGTTCCCAAGCATGGGCTTGAACTCCAGCCTTCAGAGTCCATTTCTTTTAGTGACCATGTGTCAGCACAGCAAATCAGTAAATTCACTGGCATTTCCACATGTCTGTTTTCATTTTTAACTTTAGCTGCTTACTTTGCTTTTGATTATAGGTATTTAAAAATTGCAGCATGAGCCAGCTCATCAGACTCAGGCTCCTATGCGCACATGTGTGAATGATTCTCAAAGGCAGGTGGCAAAGATTTGGAGGCTTGAATATGATCAGAAATGAAGGAATCTGTGGTTTTGCCCCAGAAAGGACCGATGGGAGAAAAATTAGTTTGGGTGCTTGGAGCCAACATCCAGGAAAGTAAAAGAGAAACAGTTTGAGGGCTGGAAAAGCATGACTGGATTGAAAACAAAAAGGACTTTTCATAAACTTTTAAGCAAGTCAGGGATTAATTTGCAAGAAGCAAGACCTCAGAAAGGAGGGTCCCCTGCCTGAGATGGTGGAGTGAGAAAGATTCGAGTAAGAAGCCCAACACCATTGCCCCAGCCCTGGCAGCCTGACCCAATTGTCCTCATAAAAATGCCGACGTTGGCAGGCTTTGGCATAAATCCTGATTGTTTTTCCTCAGAAACCCTATTTGGCAAAAAAGAATACTGGACTACGATCAGCAGCCCTGATTCTACTGTGCTCTGGCTTCTTGTCCATCTTAAGAGGTAGTCGTGAAGATCAGGTAAGGTAGGGGAAGGGAAGGGTTGTGCATTTCAAAACAAGTGAGTGAACGGAATAGTAATAGTAATAAGAATGGCTTTATTTACTGATTACTTGGTAGGTGCAGGCTCTGTGCTAACGCCCTAAATTATGACCTAACTTAATCAATGATCTATGAAGTGGGTACCAGTATTATCTCTATTTTATAGATGGGAAAATCGAGGCTCGATGAGAGATTTTTTTCTAAGGTCGTACAGTGAGGATTTAACTTCAGCTGGGTTTGACTCCATAGCCAGCTCTGATCTCTTTCTTTTATTCTATCATTTAAGTTCTAATCCTAACTTAGAAGTGTGTTATCTAAATATATTTACATATATGAATATATACATAATATCATTTTAAAGAACACAATGCATTTTCTCAGATTATATAACTGCATTTTTTTTAAATGTCTTGTGAAACTTTCGACATGTTCTACAAGCTTCCTGACATTTTTGTCACTGAACGGAGAATAATAGCAACAGCAAAAATAATAATGTATGAAAATAAAGGCTAGCTTATTGGTAGTGCACACTACATGCAGGCATCGTTCCAAGGCAAGTGCTTTCCACTTATAACTTCAAGTACAAGGCGGTTAGTATTATTATCTCCATTTTAGATGAGGAAACTGAGTCCTAGAAGAGGTGTAGTAACTTGTCCAAGGTCATACATTTTGCAAAGGGAGAGCTGATGGAAGCAGACTGTTTGCAAGGCAGAGGGCAAGTCTGTCGCTACGAAACCCATTATCACTTCAGGAATGTGTGGAAACCTTGAGAGACTGATTTTCCAAGTGTGGTCCTTGGACCAGCAGTGGTCAGTCTCCCCAGGGAACTTGTTGGCAATGCAAATTCTCAGACGCCACCCCAGGTCTACTGTCTCAGAAACTCTGCGTGTGGGGCCTGGGAAGCTGATATATGCTACAGCCTGAGAACCCAGCGCTTGAGCAATGCCCTATAATGAGGCCATCACCAAGCAAAGGGCCCTGGACACCAGGCCTGCACCACAGACTTGCTGCAGTGCAGCGGGGATCCCGGATGAGGAGCAGAAGGAAGCTCTGAAAGTGCCACTTACTTTTGTCACACCGAGGTCCATATTTATTGGGATCCGAACAGAACTGACACTGGGAGCCTTGGAAGCCATCCTGGCAGATGCACGTCCCATTGCCACCAAGGCCATCTGCGCACTGAGAGCAAAGGCAGGCCCTGGGGGCCGTTAGGACAACACAAGCCCCTACGGGAGTCCCAGACCCTTTTGTTGCATGGCCCGACTTCTTTGAACTCAGACTTGATCCTGCTTGAACTGACTCTCTGGGACTATTTGTGGAAAATGGAGTCATGTTGGTATTAGGTGGGAAGCTCAAACAGGATTTAGAACTTTAGGGAAGTCATTTAAGGGAGCAGGGGAGAGTCACAGTGGTGAACTGGGAACCTCTCAAAAATGCTTACGGGATAGCGTGACAAGCCAGTGACCCCCAGATTAAGGGCTGACCTTTCCCCCAGATCCTCACTTGCTCAGATCCATGACTTTACACTGTACTGTTTCTTCCTGTACTGGTAAATATTTTTTGCTTCCCACCTCCCCAGCCATTTCAAGGTCAGATTTGTAATGATCGACATGCCCCAGAGCTGGGCTCGGGTGCCTCCCTGACCACCCGGCTACAGCAGTTCATGCATACCAGCTTCACTGTAGCCTCCTCACCCGCGTGGGGTCCCCATCTGTGGTCATACAGGTTCCTTTCCTCTTGAAAGAAGCATGCGCTAGATACGGATTTCTTACAAGTTCAGGTCTATACTTTTCCTGTGTGAACCACAGCTACTTTTTTTTTTTCTTTTCTCCTTCATTTATTTAGCTCTGGCCTCCAAACTAGATAAATGAAGTGTTGGCCTTTACTTTTCAAAAGGTTTTGCAGACAGGTTAAAAAGAAAAAAGCAATCACTGGGCAGTGCTATTTTGTTAAATCATAAAATCTTAGTCTTAGAAGGAATCTTGACGATCAGGGCAGCCAACCCTGCTACCTCCCTTGGGAGGGGGTCCAGAGAGCTTTGTTCAGTTGCCCGAGGTCATGCCGTCAGCAACAGAAAAGCAGAGACTAGGAGGACATCACTGCGCCTTTCCCTCCACTCCCCTGCCCGGTAAGGTTCCTTCCAAAGCAGATATCTGTTTTTTCAGTAACTGATCTTTTACTCTTACTTCCTGGGAATAGTGGCTGGCATTGTATCATTTCTTGGTTCGATGGTTTTAAATATAATTTTTTGACTTGCGAAAGGTCAGCCTCAGCATTCATGAAAAAGTAAGCCTTATCACCTGTCCGTTTCCCGAGCACGGGTTCGAGAAGCCTCCTGGACACTGGTTGCAGTCAGACCCATAGAAGCCTTTGCAGCACTTTGGTACCTGAGAAACAAAATGTGCATGGCCCTGGGGAACCCAAGGCAGAGTGCCCATCCCTCAAAGGAGATAATATTTTAATTTCTATTATTATCATAAATAGCATTAGTCCCGGCCCCCTTTATGAGCTAGACTTTTTCTTTGGCAGATGACAGCATGGCTAGTGCCCAGCCATCTGTTCACCACAAATCTACTGAGGGCCGACCGTGGGGGCCAGCCTGGCTCTGGCACCACGTGAACAAGACAGACGAAGGCTTGTGCTCACAGGGTCTATGTTCTATCTAACCAGGAAGAGACAGTAAATAAAAAAGGGGAAGAAACAGAGGGAGAAGAAGAAGGGTGGTCAGTGCTGGGAAAACAGTGAGTGGTCAGTGCTGGGAAAACAAAATACCATAATAAAGTGGCGGCAGGTGGCGACAGAGGTGGGGGAGACTGGGGAGGCCACTGTGGATTGGGTGGAAGTGACAGTTAAATGGAGACTTGAAAGATGACTCAGCCCCAAGAGAATCTGGAGGAGCATTCTGAGGTGGGGAATGGCCGCTGGGCACACTCTGAGATGGGGTTGAGGGTGAGAGACAGGTCAGCGACAGAGGGTGGGCCGTGGTGGGGGGGGTGGGGCGTCAAGAGTGTAGACTCTATGTTAAGAGTGATAGGCCACCATGGGAGGGGTGGACACGGGGAAGGGGGTGGCCTGGCTGCCACAGAGAGAATCTGCCCTTCAACGGCCTTGCAGTAAGGCATTGACAAGGCCCACAGGCAACCCGTGGCTGCACAGAACCTTGGGCCCAAGAGCATGGCCCCATCCTGCTGGCTTCTGTGTGATCACTGGTGGCCTGGATGAGGGCTCCGGCCACACACCCTCCTCACCTTCACAGTGGCATTGCAGTATTTGGCACAGCCACTCTTCAGGCTCCTTGTTTTGCCGGTGTAGACGCATCTGTGTGTGAAAAGTGCCTGGAAGAAACCAATGAGGAAACGCATTGCAGTCTGCTTTGAGGTCCTCTGGGCATTCCTTGGCTTCTACATACACTAGATGTTCTACTTCCATGTCACCAACGACATTAGGAAGCTGCTCCAGACACCAGCACATGTGGGTCCTGGTCAGAGCTTGGTCACCATCTTTAGGTACTCCGCTTCCTCGTTGGTAGAATACAGGCCAGGGTTTGCATGGCGCAGGACACGAGTATCTTTCTGCCTCTTCTCATGCAGTGGCAGATACTGCTAATCGATCAAGGAACACGTTCCTGTCCATTCTAGATATGGCTTAGTCTCCCCTTTTAATGAACTGCCACCCCTAAGCTCCTCTTATATAGAAATTTTGGAGTCAGTAAAGAGTCTATTTCTAATTTATAGAGAGAGCCATCAAAAAGACTAGAGAGAGTCTGAGTTTTTCTCTCAGGAGTAGGGGATAGGGGACAGATTTAAGTGCATCGTTCCATTCTCTAACTCCCATGTCCACTTATGATTACCTAGAACTATAATGTATTGGGAACTTACTAGGGCCAGACACCTTGCACAAATGAGGTTATCGATCTTCAACTCCATGTGGATATTTTTCATCCTTTTTTACAGATGAGGAAACTGAGGCCCAGATAGGTTAAATCACTTTTCTAAGGAACACAGGTAGCAGATGGCAGGTTTGGAGAATGGGACCTGCCTTACCACCTACCAACTTTAGGATATCACAGGCAAGTCATGTCGTCTCTGTGGGCCTCCGCTGCCTAATCTGTGAAACGGGACAATAATACTGATTTCAAGTTTTGTCTTAAGCATTAGTCCCTGGTTCTGATTTTATGTAACATAAATGTTGATGTTGAGCTTATCCCTTCATTAGGCTCTTGTTCAAGAAGATGGTATTGAGAATTTCACAAACTATAAAACCCTAAAATCTGAGATATATTTGTTGAGGAAGGAATATTTGGTTCTTTCGTTGGGTCGGAGAATAATTAACCACGGTAGATCACGGGAGCATGGGAGAGGCAGTTTTGGGGGATTTTGGGCTCCAACCCATGTGTCTCATTACTTTCTTTCCTCTCTTTTCCCTCCTTCCTTGGGGTGAGGCAAGGTAAGGTGGGATCATGGTCCTGCCACGGGTTAGCAGAGTGACCTTGTGCGAGGTGTTTTATGTTACTCTGCCTCAATCCTCCCATGACACACCGTCATGATGATAATATACCTACCTCAAAGGTTTGCTGCATAAAGCATTTTGAAC
>NW_011888797.1:3706052-3710795 GCF_000151845.1 Pteropus vampyrus | reverse complement strand
TAAGAGTGATAGGCCACCATGGGAGGGGTGGACACGGGGAAGGGGGTGGCCTGGCTGCCACAGAGAGAATCTGCCCTTCAACGGCCTTGCAGTAAGGCATTGACAAGGCCCACAGGCAACCCGTGGCTGCACAGAACCTTGGGCCCAAGAGCATGGCCCCATCCTGCTGGCTTCTGTGTGATCACTGGTGGCCTGGATGAGGGCTCCGGCCACACACCCTCCTCACCTTCACAGTGGCATTGCAGTATTTGGCACAGCCACTCTTCAGGCTCCTTGTTTTGCCGGTGTAGACGCATCTGTGTGTGAAAAGTGCCTGGAAGAAACCAATGAGGAAACGCATTGCAGTCTGCTTTGAGGTCCTCTGGGCATTCCTTGGCTTCTACATACACTAGATGTTCTACTTCCATGTCACCAACGACATTAGGAAGCTGCTCCAGACACCAGCACATGTGGGTCCTGGTCAGAGCTTGGTCACCATCTTTAGGTACTCCGCTTCCTCGTTGGTAGAATACAGGCCAGGGTTTGCATGGCGCAGGACACGAGTATCTTTCTGCCCCTTCTCATGCAGTGGCAGATACTGCTAATCGATCAAGGAACACGTTCCTGTCCATTCTAGATATGGCTTAGTCTCCCCTTTTAATGAACTGCCACCCCTAAGCTCCTCTTATATAGAAATTTTGGAGTCAGTAAAGAGTCTATTTCTAATTTATAGAGAGAGCCATCAAAAAGACTAGAGAGAGTCTGAGTTTTTCTCTCAGGAGTAGGGGATAGGGGACAGATTTAAGTGCATCGTTCCATTCTCTAACTCCCATGTCCACTTATAATTACCTAGAACTATAATGTATTGGGAACTTACTAGGGCCAGACATCTTGCACAAATGAGGTTATCGATCTTCAACTCCATGTGGATATTTTTCATCCTTTTTTACAGATGAGGAAACTGAGGCCCAAATAGGTTAAATCACTTTTCTAAGGAACACAGGTAGCAGATGGCAAGTTTGGAGAATGGGACCTGCCTTACCACCTACCAACTTTAGGATATCACAGGCAAGTCATGTCGTCTCTGTGGGCCTCCGCTGCCTAATCTGTGAAACGGGACAATAATACTGATTTCAAGTTTTGTCTTAAGCATTAGTCCCTGGTTCTGATTTTATGTAACATAAATGTTGATGTTGAGCTTATCCCTTCATTAGGCTCTTGTTCAAGAAGATGGTATTGAGAATTTCACAAACTATAAAACCCTAAAATCTGAGATATATTTGTTGAGGAAGGAATATTTGGTTCTTTCGTTGGGTCGGAGAATAATTAACCACGGTAGATCATGGGAGCATGGGAGAGGCAGTTTTGGGGGATTTTGGGCTCCAACCCATGTGTCTCATTACTTTCTTTCCTCTCTTTTCCCTCCTTCCTTGGGGTGAGGCAAGGTAAGGTGGGATCATGGTCCTGCCACGGGTTAGCAGAGTGACCTTGTGCGAGGTGTTTTATGTTACTCTGCCTCAATCCTCCCATGACACACCGTCATGATGATAATATACCTACCTCAAAGGTTTGCTGCATAAAGCATTTTGAACCATGTCTGGCATAGAGCATCACAGCCGCTGTGATGCTAGCCAATGCGATGTCCTATTCCTCCTCCCTCTCCATATCCCCTGGTTGAGAGCATGCGGAAGGACTCAGGGTTTCACTAAGCAAAATAAATATCTGAACACCTGTGTCTATTTAATATTCATGTGTTGCTTTCTTAAATGCTTCACGATAGGACTGCATTAAAGAGCCCATCGCCTTCCTTAGTGACTTATTCTAGTCTTGAATGAAACTTCTGGTTGGGAGTTTCCTTCTTAGGATGAACTTATAGGCAGAGATTTCTATCAACTTTATCTCAGGACGCTTTGCTTTTTGCATGAATACGTGGCATACAAATTATAAATTATTATACAACTGTCTGTCTTCCTTTTTAGATCAAAGCCTCTCAAGACAAAATCAAAATAAAACAAACTGTATCTTATTCATCTTTTGGCCCCTAGAACCAGCATTATAGTCCTCAATAGACGTGTGTGGAATTCAATCAAACTTGAAAGGTTTTGACGGTTCTGGTGCCATTTCCTTGATATTTCTCTCTAGAACAATGCTTGAGAAGAGCAAATATGAATAAAAGGTGACAGAATACGCCATTCCAAAGTATGCCACTTTGGCATGAGGATTATTTTGAGCTAAAGGTAACTGAAAAACAGTAGGTACAAAAGGGACACTTCAATCTCTCCTTTTCTTTCTGAAAACAGGGGATAAAACTCCCACATGAAAAATGTCCTCCCTGTATCAGGAGAAAAGGAATATCTTGTCACCATGGATGGGCGGCTGAAGCCAAGAAAGATCTGTACAAACGGGTCCTGTTAAAATAACTGATCTTCCTTTAGCCTCCCCATACGTTTTAGTTACTTTTCCAAAATTGCCTCTCTTTGTTCATCCTCAACCTGCTATATGAGCACTGGGTTTTGCTACTTCTCTAGGTCTTCATTCTCCTATGGGGGCTCCCCTGTAGGTGTAAAAATCTGTATGCTTTTTTCCTGTTAATCTATTTTATGTCGACTTAATTCTGAGGCCCAGCTGGAGACCCTGAGTAGGGAGGTAAAGTTTTGCCTCTTAAATAAAACGTTGAATTTTATTTAAGAGGGAAAAGTAGAAAAGGAATAAACTTGACAGAATGGCTACTTGATTTATACATTGTGCTTGAGTTTTTACTCTTTGCTAAGTCTGTTGCTGTGGTTATTATTATTACTTAACAGATATAGGAAATTAGTGTGAAAAGGTTAAAGCAACTTACTTAGGGTTCACGAGCAAGGATTTAAACATGGATCTGTGGGTTGTCTTTTTTACCATCCCTCACATAGAAGGCTAAGAGCCAATCTTATATTACCCCAGTTGGAGTTAATATCTTTTAAGAGAAAGGTAGAAAGGATGAGAAACCACATCAGTAAAGTTGCTTGGGTGATGTGTGGTTTCGTGAAGCTGTCACACTCACTGTGGGCTCGGAGTTAGCAGGACATTTGCTCCAGTGCACCAGAGAACAGCTTACACAAGTGCCCTGGAAGAGAAGATGGCAGATCAGCATAGGTGCCCTTGTAGGAGGGAGCAGGGGACTGCTCTCTCTGGCCTCACACTTCCTCTCTGAGAAGGGGGTTCCACTAGAACAACACTTCTGGTCTCCCTCCCACTCCCTACTGACTACTCCCCACCCTGCTCAGCTCCCTTATCTCCTTCTTTTAGGGTCAGACTGTTCACAAGCCTCAGGCTTGTGATCAACTCTCTGCTGCATAGAGAAGCATTTGACCTTGAGGGGACATTGTAGTTGTCCCCCTGTACCAAGGATGAAGGATTAGGATGAAGTCTCTGTTCTCCAATGAGCTTAGCAGTAATGAGGCTAAACCCTGAATCTCTGCTTTCAGACTCCTAGACTTCTTTCTCCATTGGTTCTGAATTCAGGGGGAAGGCAAGGGGAGTGTACATCCAAATCTCTCCAGATCCATTCTCTGACCTTCTATACTGGGTCCTGTGCTCCAGAAAGTAGACTTCGAGAGATGATCTCTCAGGCTCCCTTGTATGCTTCCATTTGATCTTGGCTAATGGGAGGCACTAGCAGGAAATTGGTGGGGAGGAGGAGAGCAAGGTCAAAGTATTTTTTCCCTGCTCTCTCTCTGCTTAGGGGACATCCCCACAGCTCCTAATGATTGTCACTTCTTCTACTCTTCCCACTCCCACTGGGTTCCGGTAACTCTACTCCCCACCCCGCACTCCACTCCCCATGACTCCTTGGTCCTGGGGGCAGTAAAGGTTTCCCACCATCGCCTCTCCCTGGGTGCCTCAGCATAACTTGTTCTTTTTCTTAGCCCGGCCTATCTCTCTGTAGTAGCTTCTTCATTAAAGTCTCCCCATTTGAACCATTGGAATAAATTCTGTTTCTTGCAGGGACCCTAGACACAAACGAGTACAGGGTGCTCTTTATTAAACCTCTAAAATCCAAACACACATGCCCCCAAATCCAAACATACATGCCCAAAGGCAGCTATGGGTTCAGCCTGGTGAAAACTGAGACTTCCAGAAGGTGCCAGCAGTTTCTATTCTTTGCTAGCCCTAAATACTTTCCAGAGAATGCATTTGTGCTTTTAATAGACTTAATCAAAAATACCGTAAATCATACAGAGCAGATAGATTTGACTAAACCCAGAGAAAATAGTAGAGGATTCCATTCAAAGGTAGCTATTGGGAAGCTCTATTTCCAATCTAATCAAAATCCTTTTGGCTATGGCACAAACCCACATCTTGATTCTGTTCTTGGGATAGATGGAGAACAAGCTTTTGAATAACTTGGAACCAGGCAACCTGCAACAAGGCAGGCACTTAGGGTTGTCCTTTTCCCTCCACAGACTTCGTTCCTTGAACTTGAATGGTGGATGCTTAGGGTGGGAACGCCCTGAAGGAGTCTAACTGTTGACTTCTATTGACTCTTTTCTGCAGAGGCCCTATTTTCTGACTATTTTTATCTTTGGGCCAGGGGATGAGACTATTGTCATGTGTCCTGTTCTGAAATTCATCCTGGTCAAAGCCAGGTGATGTACCTGCCAGTATTTATTTCAAGGATGGAACCAAACATAAATCACTGCCAGGGACTGGCTGGGAAAGTGACCAAGTTTCTGCCTCTCTTAAAAAGTGGTGCTCAAAGTTGAATCAAATCCCCCAGACGGTATG
>NW_011888797.1:3699906-3701522 GCF_000151845.1 Pteropus vampyrus | reverse complement strand
GTGAATTTCCCCCTAAATCTGCTCTACTTGCTATGTTAATGGCAACTCCATCCTTGTGGCTGATCAAGTGAAAATCTCAGGAGTCATCCTTGGCTTCCTCTCTCTTCATTCCCCATCTAATCCATCAACACATTTTGTTGGGTCCACCTTCGAAATACCTTCAGGATCCAATCACTTCTAGCCATGTTCGTGCTACCACCTGGTCTGAGTCACCATCATTCTTCTCTTGGTTATGGTAATCGCCTCCGAACCAGTCTCCCAAACTGTGTGTCTGATCATGTCATTTCACTGCTCAAAATCCTCCAATAGCTTTTCATCTCTTTCCAAGTAAGAGCCTACGCCCTTACCCTGAGATCTTAGGCCCTGTGTAACCTGACCTCACTTCTCCTTCTCCCTCTTACTCCCTTGAGCTCCCCTCTGACCTCTCTCCCTTCGGCTCCCTCTGTTCCATCCGTAGTGACCTTGCTGTTCCTCAGCCAGGTCAGGCACACTCCTTGCTTTGTGCCTTTGCATTTACTGTTCCCTCTCCAGAATGCTGTTTATCCAGATAGTCACACTGCTTGTTCCTTCATTTCCTTCAGGTCCTCTGCTCAGGTGTTCTCTTATTCTCCATGAGGATTTTTTTTTTTTTGGCCACTTTATCTAAAATGTCAGCTCCATCTCTACTTTCTATACTCCTTCCTTGCTTTGCTGGTGACATTTTTTCACCTCAGCACTTACTACTCTCTAATATATGATATATTTTACTTATTTCATTTGTTTATTGTCTAACCTCCTATTTACTAGAATGAAAGTTCCAGGCAACCAGGGACTTTTGCCTGCTCACAGGTCTACCTTCAGGACCTGAAATGGTGTCTGGCACATAGTAGGCAGGCAACAGATACTTGTTGAAAGGCTGAATGGTCATCATCATCACCATCAACAATGAATCAATAGGCGACATAACCTCTACGCTGCCAGGCTTTTGCTGATATTACAACCCCAGGGACTCAGCTGAATAATGTTCCCCCATTTGAGTTTCTTAAGTCAGTCACGTTCCCTCCCACCGCAGGGCCTTGGCACATGCTCTCCCTTCTGCTTGGAACGCTCTCATCTCTGCCCAAGTTCACTCTACTCATCCTTTGAATCTTGGCCAAAGCATCATCTCCTCACTGAGGACCTCTGGACCCTTACACTTGTTCTGATTCTTCTTGCTACATGCTCTCATGGCCCTCTTAACTTCCTCTTGGTGGCACTTATTACAATTGTAATTAAATAACTAATTGGTTTATACTCATTGTTTAAAGTCTCCCTTGTTGGGATGGAAGCCTGTCTTTTTCACTGCTTTATCCTTGGCATCTAGCTCAGACTCTCACACATATAATAATGGCTTAGCAGATATTTCCTGAAAGAAGCAATAAATGAATGAAATAATTGTAAAGAGTTTAAGCCTGTGCGTTAGTGTAGAGGTGGGAAAAGCTGAAGAAATATCATAAGAAGAGCAAAAATGCACGCGAGTAACGATACCAGTGGTAGAACTTGTACCTACATTTTCGGTTGTTTTAAACTGGATGATCTGGTTGGCCATGCTCCTAATGTGAGGGGTCGAAATGAGGGAGGCCACTTCAAGCTGCAGT
>NW_011888797.1:3696446-3699856 GCF_000151845.1 Pteropus vampyrus | reverse complement strand
TTTGAGTTTCTTAAGTCAGTCACGTTCCCTCCCACCGCAGGGCCTTGGCACATGCTCTCCCTTCTGCTTGGAACGCTCTCATCTCTGCCCAAGTTCACTCTACTCATCCTTTGAATCTTGGCCAAAGCATCATCTCCTCACTGAGGACCTCTGGACCCTTACACTTGTTCTGATTCTTCTTGCTACATGCTCTCATGGCCCTCTTAACTTCCTCTTGGTGGCACTTATTACAATTGTAATTAAATAACTAATTGGTTTATACTCATTGTTTAAAGTCTCCCTTGTTGGGATGGAAGCCTGTCTTTTTCACTGCTTTATCCTTGGCATCTAGCTCAGACTCTCACACATATAATAATGGCTTAGCAGATATTTCCTGAAAGAAGCAATAAATGAATGAAATAATTGTAAAGAGTTTAAGCCTGTGCGTTAGTGTAGAGGTGGGAAAAGCTGAAGAAATATCATAAGAAGAGCAAAAATGCACGCGAGTAACGATACCAGTGGTAGAACTTGTACCTACATTTTCGGTTGTTTTAAACTGGATGATCTGGTTGGCCATGCTCCTAATGTGAGGGGTCGAAATGAGGGAGGCCACTTCAAGCTGCAGTGAGAAATACAGAGACATTTAGAACAACACACGACGCCTTGCTTTCAGAAAATCCTCCCTGGAAAAAAACAGTCTGCAAGTTCCTGAAATAAATAATGAGAGCTTTGAAGACATACATTTTTGTGGCTTTGAAGATTTCTTTGATAGCAGGCTCATTATTCATTGCTAAGGGTATGCTCAGAACTACAGAAAAAGAGTAATTGTCACATATTTTCTAGTACCAAAATATTTCAGTTTAAGACAAGGTCATATATCTTGAAAGCAAGGGGGAAAATAGGGCAGGAAAAGGGGGGCCAACCTGGGTAAATGGGACAATGTGGTATCTGATGAGTTCTAGAAGCTTCCAAGATCCCTGCAAAGGAATTAAAATACTTTGTTAGTCAATGAAGAAAATATAACACTTCCTCTCCTTAAATGACTTTAGATACGTACTCAAGACAAATAAATAACCCACAATCTCTTTTTTTGGAAGTCCAGGGTGAGAAAAATTCCAGCCTCCAAATAACTAACTTTCATCAAATTCCTGCTCTGGCAGGGGCTGTTCTGAAACCATATGTGCACGTTTCGATCCTTCCGACAGCCCTGTGCAGCAGGGACTACCATTGACTCACTCTATATGTGACGGTACTGAGTTTTAAAGACATGTCCAAGGTCACAAAGCTAACTCAGGATATAAACCTGAGAATTAGCCCAAGCTCTCAGAAATCACTCTGCTCCATTACCTCTCTGAATGTCTAATGCTACATTCCAAATTTTTTTAAGACAACCTTAGTTTTTGATTCTGTTTCACTCTTGCCATAAACATCTGCTTGTCAGATGACATACTGGTTATTTGGGAATATACAATCCTCGTTAGGGTTATCTGGTCAGGACAGTTTCCCTTCTGAGCTCCCATGGTATGTGGTCATCTCTCCTTTAAAGCCCTTTGCAAAGATTTCTCATGCTTCAGAAAACAGAAGCAGCAGTGCAGAAAAACAGGGTCTTGTGACTAAACACAGTATGAGTGGTCCCTGTAAGGGTGCCCTGGAGAAAGGGTACAGATTGAAGAGCACGGGGACCACTCTCTTTGGGGGAAGAAGGAGGTGGCAGTAGTGTTGGTCTGTTGCTGTATGCTGCAGTCTCCAAGCTGAGTCAGACCTGGGAGTTACAAGCTTCACAGCCTTTGAATTCTGCTTCTTAAGTGGCACAGCCATAGTTACAATGGCTTCATAAGGTGACGGATCACAAATCAAGATCACAGTAACTCTCAAGAGGTCGACCATTCTAGGGACGTGTTCTAACAGTGTGAGGTCCCAGGATGAAAGAAAACCCTGATGAACCTGAGTTCCATTCACCCAGACTCTGCTCTGCATTTGGCCTTGGTCCACCTGTGAGGGGAATTACCTGTGAGCAGGGCGACCATATATTCTGGTTTGTCTGATACAACCCTGGTTTATTCCTATTGTTCTGGTAATTCTATTCACTCTCAAAAGTGTCCTGGTGTAAATGATAAAGTGAATGGCCACCATATCTATAAGTCAATAGCATTACATGCAGGGTATGGTTACCAAAAAGAATGTTGATGTTGACCACCAGTTAGTTATCCAGCCCGAGAAGTGATGTTTTCCATAGTACTGATACTGTAACTATGTGACTTTGAGCAAGTTACTTAGCCTCTGGATCTTAACTTCCCCTTATAGCTACTTTATAGTACCCAGAAGTGGGAATTGCAGGTGGAGGCAATGCTATAATAAGCTTGAGTGCTCAGTGGCAGAAAGGGTGAGAAAAAGTGGGGACCTCTGGGAAATGTCAGACTGCCCTGGACTGCAAACTCCTGAAAGGCAGGGACCATGTCTTTCTGGCTTAGTAATCACTGTGTCCCCAGATGGCACAGTATGGGGTACATGGCAGGCCCTGCACAAATGTTTGTGGCAATAAGCCCACATATATATTGGCAAATAATTTTTGCTAAAGGAGTCAAAAACATACAGTAGAGAAAGAAAGCCTCTTCATTAAATGGTGCTTTTACTGGAAAGCCACATGCAAACAAATGAAACTAGACTGTTCTCGGTCACCATATACCAAAATTAATTCGAAAAGGATAAAAGATCTAAAATAAGACCTGAAACAATAAAATACATAGAAGAAAACATAAGTACCAAACTTATGGACCTTGATCTTAGAGAGGACTTTATGAATTTGACCTCAAACACAAGCGTAGTAAAAGCAAAAATAAATGAACAGGTTTATATCAAACAAAAAAGCTTCTGCACAGCAAAAGAAACCATCAACAAACAAAAGGACAAGTGATTGAATGGGAGAAGATATTTGCAAACAACACCTCCAATAAGGAGTTAATATCCAAAATATACAAAGAACTCATAAAGCTCAACAACAAAAAAAACAAACAATCCAATTAAAAAAGGGGAAGAGGACCTGAACTGACATTTCTCCCAAGACATACAGATGGCCAACAGACATATGAAAAAATGTTTAACTTCACTAGTAAGTAAGGAAATGCAAATCAAAGCCATAATGAGATACCTCCTTGGTAGAGCCACTATGGAAAACAGTACAGAGGTTCCTCAAAAAATTAAGAATTAAACTACTATATGACCCAGCAATCTCTCTTCTGGGTATCTACACCCCAAATTTGAAAACATTTATTCATAAAGATAAATGTACCCCTATGTTCACTGCCGCATTATTCACAGTGGCCAAGACAGGGAAACAGCCAAAGTGTCCTTCGACAGATTATTGGATAAAGAAGATGTGGTATATATGTACAATGGAATATTACTCAGCCATAAGAAGAGATGAAATACTG
>NW_011888797.1:3693285-3695681 GCF_000151845.1 Pteropus vampyrus | reverse complement strand
CATTTTCTAAAGGGTTTTAGTGTTGTGGAGAACTTAAAATATTGATTGTGCTCCTGAGAAATATTAGAAGAGCCATGACCAATCAAACCAACCACTTAGGTCTGGAGTTACAAACTGATTTTATTTCCTATGCCTAGTCTGATAGACTAGTCACAGCTACTTGGAATTCTACTGAGGAGATTTAAACATCAGGGTTAGTTCCAGAGTACTGTGATTGATTAATGATGTCTGCCTTGGTTGTAGGCGGATAGGTGGTGATACATATGCTACTTATTTGCCATCTCTAGTTTAGAAAAAGCCTGTACGGAACAGACCAAGGCAGTGATGCTGACATGATGTCATCAGAGTAAGTAAGATGCAATACCTCTGGAGAAAGAAGGTAATCGAGAGTGCCGTCCTTCATGTTATTCAGTGCTTCATTACTTGGAACAAAAATGGTGTATGGTCCACCAACTCCATCCTTATCTAAGGCATGTCCCACATTGGTTTTCTGAATGTGAGAAATAAAATTTTATATCCGCAATCTATCTCAGATATATATTTGAGTAATTCCTCATAAAATATTTATAATCAACACCCTTGCTAATTTTACAAAGGATTGGGCATAAAACGTTCTCCAGAAATTCATGAAAAATACATACCTCTAACAAAGACCTGAACTTGCTGTATCTTGGCTGTAGCATTGTCATTATGGTTTGCTAAAAAAAGATATTTTGTTTAAAAATAAAAAAAGGTAGTTTAGGAAATAGACACCTTAACATTAAAATACTGATGACAGAGTTTTTGTGTAAGTGTGCATAGATATAAAAAAACCTGATTGACATTTTACAAATATTTTCTGTTGTTACTGAAATAGTAATTCAGATCTGCACATTCTGAAATAGCTGTTAGCCATCATCAAATAGGTCAGAGGGAATAAATTTTGTTGAAGTGGGACTGCCCACCTCCATAAAGCATGAGGATAAATTTTCACTGGTCATTGGACTGAATTGTCAGAGGTGGACATAAAGGAGGTCACAGAATCGAGATCTTTGCCACACCTACTGCACGCCTTTCTCTCTGCAGAGCTATCCAGAATTCTGTTGAAAACAAATTATCCCATCTTCCCCATGGTTGAGGTCCTAGTACAAATGAAGGACAAGTACATACTACTGGCATGCATTTTCTTCTTGGATGCGACTCTCCAGGAAACAAAGGAAGCTGGAGTTTGGCTGACATCACTTTTACCTGAAATAGCTCACCTCAGAGTTGCTCTCAAATGTGGGCGCCATCTTGTCCATGGCTCTGTCGAGGATATGCAGGAGCCCGTTGGAAGCAGTTATGTTCCCCTGTATGATTTTTACATTCTTTTTGCCTCCGTAGAGTTTAAGCGTTAGTTGATTGTCCTAAAAATCAAGGAAAAATAAAATAAAATTAATATGGTGTCCTCGAAGGAGTGAGCTCTGGGCTAGAAGTCAGGACTCCTGAGTCCTCGGGTTCTGCCATTTATTGGCTGTGTGATCTTGGATAAGTCACTTAACATAAATCAGGATGATGGTATCTGCTCGGTTGACTCCACATGGTTTTCATTAAGGTCAATTAAGATAGTGTTTGAAATTACTGATGACTATCCCATGCTAAATGTGAATAAGGCATTATAGGTCTCCCCCAATAGACTGTAAGCTCCAAAAGGGCAAAACTATTCAAATTAATATAAATTTGTCATTTATTTTAGTGTCGTGTACAAGGAAGGCACACGGTAAAAAATATTTGTTGAATGAAAAACTGAAGCGAATTCCTCTTCCTCCCATGTGGCTACTATAAGTTACAGGCTTAGTGAATATTTGTTGAATAAATGGATGAATGAATGCATGCATGCATCTCTTTGTGAGAAAGCCAAATCTTCATCCATCCATCCATCCATCCATCCATCCATCCATCCATCCATCCATCCATCCATTCATCCATCCTTTCTCACACACACAGTACAACTTACTGGTTAAGGGCTCAGGTTTAGGAGTCAGACAGACCTGCATTTGAACCCTGGCTCTGGCAAAACATCCTTTATAGGGTTGTTGTGAATCTCATATAACATAAATAAAGTTTTATACTAGTACCTTGCATCGAGTAAGAACTCAATAATCTACCAACTATTGATGTTTGGTGAAATGTCACTGTATAGGCCAACCCCCCTCCCCACACACATTCTGTCAATTAATCACATGTGCCCCTGCTCAGTAAAGTCACAAAAAGAGCTATTTCTAAAAGGGGAGGAGGATGTTTTTACTTAAAAAACAAAACAGAACTAATGGCATTAGGAGAGATGGAATGTTATGCTGGAGAGGATGGATAAACTCCAACAATCTAAAGCAAACATAATCCATTTCCTTTTGTAAGAGGAATGCTGATCTGGCTTT
>NW_011888797.1:3680471-3692095 GCF_000151845.1 Pteropus vampyrus | reverse complement strand
GTTTCTCCCAACACTGTTGCTATTTATGATCATTTTAAAGAAACAAATGACCTAGCTAATGTGCGAGGTTTATTTCTTCCTGTAGGAAGAAAGCAGTTTTGCATGATGCAGATCTTACCTATCACATCCCTATATGTTAAGAACTCTGAATGGTAAAACCTGAGGGAGTACTGATTGGAAGGAGGCACCAGGGGGTCTAGAAGGGAGCTGGTCATGGTCTCGCTGGATGCACAGTATGTTCACTTTGTTGACAGTTCACTGAGTTGTGTACTTACAATTTGTGCACGTTCTGCCAGGATGTTATATTTTACTAAAAAAAATTTACCCAATGATTAGCCCCTCTGCATAGGTTTATTTTAAATACTTACATTGAGTCCTTTCAGGCCTTTGTCTGTCGGCAACAGCACCGTGAACGGTCCCAGATTACTTAGCGGCCAGGCATAGGCTTTGTCTTAGGAGTTGAAATACACAAAGAAGGAAAACACAAATGAGGAATAAAATCAGGCAATAAAGTCAGGCATCGCCCTTGTGGTCCACTGAGGCCCTTGACTCAAGAGCTTCACTGTTCTAATTGGCATGTGCAGGTCCTTTGTAGACTAGGAAGTGGTCTAAGAACGTAAGGCACCATGATGTCATAGCCCCCCCAAAGGGTTCCTCATAATGACAGAGCCATCGGTGGGCACTGACTCAGTGGACATCGGAGAAACAGTTTGGGCCTCACGGATCCCCAGGAGTGAGAGGTTCTGTGAGGGTCATGTGACAAAATCCTCAGATGGCCCCACCCAGTAGGTGCCTGACTCTGAGCTGTCACCATGTCAGTGAACAAGGACGCAGCCCTTGTTCCACCCAGGGCCAGCTCAGAAGAGCTCCAAGCTTGGTTTAATGCCCTGCTGTTGCCATCTTAAAATGCTTAATTATTTTTTATCAAAGGGCTTTGACTTTTCATTTTGCACGCCGTCCTACAAGTTATGAGGCTGGTTCTGCTTCCATGCCCTTGGGGAACCTGGCCCAGAAGAATGAGCTCTGTGCTCTCACACAGGAGGCGATGTGTACCAGCACCTCATAAATGGGGCAAGTGAGAGGTCGACTAAACTTAGTCCTGGGAAAAGCTCGAGGGTCAGGTCTGCAAAGGATAAGCTGTGACTCCAGTGGCTCTCATTTGACGATATTCTCAGAGTTCTTAGAGGAGGGCTGTGAGGTTGCCCCCAAGCCCCAAGGCATGTCAGTAATGCTTGCCTCCAGAAAGAGGAGGGCATTTATGCAGGATGTCCGTTAAGATTTCTGTTGAGAGTCCAGCAATGACCCATGGAGGACATTTACCTCTTTATCTGTGCTTTTTCTGGGAAATCATTTTTTTTTTGGTGACTGGTAAATTCTACTGATATCTTAAGGCTTCTGCTGACTGGTTGAGTCTGTGTTTTATTTTCTGTAGATTGACCAAAGTCATGTTTTACTGAAAGTCTTATCTAATCCTGCTATCAGCTATAATACGTCATTTCTAAGGGAGTGTGGGATAATGACCTTTAGGAAGATGTTTTAGGCCATCACCCTTCCTGGGAGGGCTGGCGGAGAATGTGTCACTACAGACAATTAGTGGTTGGGGACCAACGGCGTTAAACATCCAGTAATGTGCGAGATGGTCGCACACAACAAGACTACTCCTCAAATTCAAACAGCACCTCTGCTGAGGAACACAGACACTGTCTCAGGGGCTTAGTCACTCTCTATTCCAAGCATTAGCTGCCAACCTTGTTTCACATATGGAGCGCTCAGGGTCAAGGGAAAGAGGATGGTCTTCATATTCACATTAGTAGCTGCTCCATCTCAATGCTGTTGTAGACCTGTTGATCTATGGCGACCCCAGGACCCTGTCCTCAGCTCTCTGCCTCCTAATTATTGCATTGCCGGATCTCTTGGCACTAACTCCTGCTTGTCTCCTTGGAAACAGCTGCCTGTGCTTTTTGTCTCACCTACATGACCCTTCCCGAGAAGGGCTGATCCCAAGAGATAAGCCTTGCCTCGCTCGCCTGCCATTTTCTGAATGATTGCATCTTGCAGATGCCCTTGCCTGAAAGAGGGTCGCCCTTAGTGTGGAAATCTGTACCCACAGCCACGTACCCAGGAGCGAGATGAAAGAAGTCAGCCTTCCTTGCCATTTTCCTCTGGGTTTAGTGTTCAATTCTCTGAGTCGCTCCATGATGTTTCCATAACACATTGAGCCATCGCCCACGTAACCTTTCTGGCATGTGCATCTATAGAGAGGGTGAAAACACATTCTCAGGGTCTCAGAGCCATTGATTGGTGAGATCCTACAGTCTAAGTCTCTCTTATCTGATTCGTTGTCTGCAAAAGATGAGGAAAGTGATACCCAGGGGGTAGGCCAGGGACAAGGCCAGGAGAGGGGAGGCACGAACACAGGTGAGCACTCCCACTGCAGTAGCTGACATAGAGTAGGCCCGCGAGAAATGGATACTTAATAAATTATGCACATCTATAAACACTAGATATTTTTGTATACTCCTTGCCTTAGTGTGTTTCAAAGTGTGATCAAGAGATCATGGACACCAGAATCACTTGGAGTGATATAAATGCAGATTCTAGGGCCCCAATGCAGAGCCACTGAGTCAGAATAAGCTTCTGAAGCCAGCTGCAAGTAAAGATTCAGAATTATTGATCTGCCAAGAAGACTCTTCCCCTCCCCTTCCCCCCTAGCTGAGATCTCTGCTCAACTGTCCTTTCCTTAGAGAAATATTCCTTGATCGTCCATCCCCTTCCCAACTCCCCACTGTAGATCAGGTCCCCCTTATTCTGTGCCCTCCTGGTACTACATAGCTCCTCTCTGTGTCACTGGTGTCTGTTGCATCCTAGCTGAGGGGTTATTTGATTAATATCTGCTTCCCTATCTAATTTGAGTAAAGAGTAAGGGCAAGGGCTGTGTTGATTTATTAACTGTTGTAATCCTAGGATCTAGTACAGGGCATAGTCCATAGTAGGTACTTAATTCATAGTTGTGCAACAAGTCATCACCGAATTAAAATATAGAAGCAACGAAAGCCACAGAATTTATGCCATACTTTAGTTTCATAAAAGAAAAAGAGAGTTAAAGATGCAGTTAAAGATGCCAGCAGTGGAGTGCTGGTAAATGTTGCACAATCAGCTCTCCGGAGCCGGGAGTGGGGGAGCCCCAGTTTTCAGCATTTTCTAATTTGCATGGTTCACTCTCTGACCTCGGCCAGTCTGGAACTACCAACGTGATGCCAACCAACTTGCAAAGTCCCTGAAAAATTAACAATCACCTCTGGCAAATCAGTAAGTCCTGGCTCTAGCACACTATTACTGCCCAGCAAAGATGAGCTGACAGCTGTTTGAAATCGGTAAGGTGCTTAGGAAGGTGACATTCATCAGGATCCTGGAGGTAAGTGGGGAACCAAATATGACATAGGGAAGAACATTTCAGAGAAGACAGATGCAGGGATACCTCAGAGATAACTCATCAATCCAGTCGTGTTTATAAATGTGGCCCCATGCCCAATAGAAATATTTTCAACAAGTTTGCCGAACAAATGTTTCAGAGTCTTATCGCCCCTTGCTCGGATTGCTGCAATGACTTCCTAACTGGTCTTTCTGTCCTTTGTTTTCCTCCCTTCAAATCGATCCTTCACACAACCTCCTATGTGGTCTCTCCAGAAGGGAAATATGGTACCTCTGTGCTTAAATCTCTCAGGGACTCCTTTCACCCACAGGACAAGGTATAAGGGCTTAGCATGGCGTGCAAAACCCTGAAAGGGGATCCTGATTATCTCTTTCCTGCCATTCACTGCAAATTCCAGCTACACCAAATTGCTTTTTTTTAGACTATGATGACCTTCTCAGGCCATGTGCCCTTCCAGGAATGCTCTCCCAACCTTATAGCTCAGGTGCGACCTGCTCTAGGCAGCCTTATCTGACCTCCTGACTCTCTCCCCTGCCAGGAGTATCCTGGTGATACCTCCATCACAGCCCTGTCCATCAAAATTACCTCTTGCGGTGTTTTTCCCTCTGCTAGGTGGGAAGCTCTTCTAGAACTTGGATTCTACTCAATTCCTCACTGTATCTCAGCATCTGGGACATTGCCTCACAGTCAAATGGATTATTTTCTAAGTACTTACTTAATTCTAGGAACCTTGAATTAAGAGGGCTGTAAAGATGATAATAACAGATACTGTGCCCTTGCAGCATCTGATGTGCTAGAGATGAACCTGAAAACAAATAATTTATAGCAACATGGTAAGGCCAGTTAACCTCCTGAGCCCCAGTTTCCTTATCTATGAAATAAGTTTAATAATGCCTTTAGGGCTGTCAGTAAAAGAGACAATGCATGAAAAATAGACGGCATACTGACAGACACATAGAAAAATCTCAGTACTTGGCAGATGATGACAATGATGAAGACCACAATGGCGGTGAAGATGGAGATGGTGGCAATAAGAACCACAGTCATGTGGAGGGGCCAGGATATAGCAGGACAAGTCCATAAACAGATGACTTAAATTCCATAGTAAGAGCCATAAACAGATGACTTAAATTCCATAGTAAGAGCCATGAGAGAAGACTGAATAGGATGCCATGGGGCATGGAAGAGGAAGTGACCAATTATGCCTGGAGAAATATAGAACAGATTCTAGGAGAAAGAAATTTAAGGTAATTCTAGAAGGATACATATGAGTTTCCCAGCCAGATAAATTTACTGATTGAGTCTTCAGGGTTTTCATAAAGCAGTAGTTCTCAACCAGGGGTAATTTTGCCCATCCCCCCCCCCCCCAAAAAAAAGGGGACATTTGGTAATGTCTGGAAGCATTTTTGGTTGTCACGACTAGAGTGAAGTTCCTAGTGGCATCCGGTGGGCAGAGGTCAGGGATGCTGCCAAACATCCTACAGTGCACGGGGCAGCACCTACGACCAAGAATTATCTGGCCCCAAACGTCAGCCGTGCTGGGATGGAGAAGCCTTGCTCTAAGAAACCAGTAGGGTAAATCTAATCATGAAGCAAGAGTCTACAACCGAATAATCTAACCATGAAGCAAGAGTCTACAACTGAATAATACAACCGAACAACGGTTTTCTACTTAAACAGCAGCCTTCTCTGTGAGCACTGTGACACGGGATGGTTAATTTAAGAAGGCGAAGAGGGGGACTGGTAACTCCTGAAAATGATACACAGTCATCACTGAAAATTAATCCTGCCCTGAGTTACATAAGTTTCATTCGAAGACAACTGTTAATAGCAAGACAAGTAACTCTGACAAACCACTAAATATGTTTCTCTTTAAAACTTCCCTAAGTTGTTATGAGGCCAATGTTTTGTGTGACGGACTTGACTTGTTTTTCCATAAGGATGGCAGGAGAATTGTATTTTAATGGCCTCAGTGTTGAATGGAATGTCTGAGACATAAATATTTTTTATTTTTATTTAAAATCTTGGTCCAAAGTCTGAGACTTGATGAGATAATTTTCCAACTTAAATGGTCTCAGTTGCACTAATTCTCAGCATTGCCTCTTTTATAAACTGGTTCTTTATTAGGTGTAAAGATCTCCTGTTAAGGCTTTAAAAACACCCATAAGCCATTTGCATTTTATACTTTATGGGATGAGATTAATTATGTTTAATGCTGGATGAGATTTAGTTTTATTTAATTATAGGGCATCTCAAAACTCTTAGTACTGTTGCTTCCTTCATTCCTTCACTTATTCATTTCATTCCTTCATTGATTCATTTGTTCCTCCAAACTTACGTTGTTTCACTGGGGGACAGGAGTTGTTGCAATAAGATGAATATGACATGGACCCCCCCCAAGGACTTTACATTCTAGCTGAGGATTGAGATCAGTAATGTTAATAATAGCTAACATCTATGGATAGTTCCTATGCCAGTTATACTTCTAGAGGCCTTACTATGATATCTTATTTAATACAACATTCCTATGGGGGTTCTGTTATTAGCCTCATTTCAGAGGGTTAAGTATCTCACTCGAGATCACACAACCTGTAAGTGACAGTGCTTGAGCTCACCACCACCATATTACATACTCATCACAGTTCAGGGTGATACCTGTAATAGATGGGTGCCTTGGGAGCCCAGAGGGTGTTGCGTCTGAGTGGATGAGGGCACAGGAATGGCATCTTGGAGGTAGAGATACTAGAGCTGAACGCTGAAGAATTGGTGTGTTAGCTTGACTCAGAGCTGGTAGGAGGGAAGGGTGACTAAGCAGGGAGGATACTGTGGTGTATTTGAAGAATAAGAGGTAGTAGCAGAACTAGAGTCAAGGATGTGTTCATGAGAGTGATGGAGATAATGTTGGCTCATCCGCAGCCTCAGCAAACTGCCACCTTTGCCCATACTTTGGGGGAATGGTCCCAGGAAAAGCCTGTGCATGTCCTGGACGTGCTTTGGGCAGAGAATAATAAGGTTATTCTCTGGGAGAGCATGTCCCCTGGGTCCTTCAGACTCCTTGCCCTGGTGTGGCCAGCAGAGGGCCAGCTGGGCTCTCTAAAATGTGGTGTCCCTGGAAGGACCGTCTGTCACTCAGGTCTAAAGGCCGTTTTGCTGGAAGCACATCTCGGAGTAGCCGAGCTGGGATTTAAACCTAAGTCAGTCTGAAAAAGCCCATACTCTTGCCTCTGCATCATGTTGTCATGGACAAGATTCTTGGTGTTCACATCAAGAAATCCCAGCCTGTACAAGTCTTATACAAACACTGAATGTCATCAGCGTCACTAGTGTTCCAAGAGTCTTTAGATTTCAATGTTGTTCACTGCACATTTGTACAGTTGGAATGAGGACCAAAAATTCTCAGTCACATCTAGTCTTTTCAGTTGAACTGAATCAAATAAGAGAGGAAGGACTTTTTCCTCTGTGGCTCTGACGTGCCGCCTCTCCCGAGTAAAAGTAAAAATGAAGCTATTTGTTCTCCTCAGTGATAATCAAAATGGAGCTTATAGTTGAAAGTGGTAGCTCTTCCCGGGGAGATACTCTTGGTGTCTAGCTTGACTGGTCAGGGGAGGGAACTGTGGTTCTAAAAATACTATGACTTGTCCAAGGTCACCCTGGTGGTGAATGGTGGGGTCCACATTTGAACCCATTATTGTTCATTGAGTAGTCTTCTGTGGCTAACACAGTATGATTCTGAAGACGCTACATAAACTGATTGCCATATCGAGGCGGCATAAACAAAATAAGCCTTTGTTTTATAATTGCTTATCCTGGGTGAACTAAATTTCCTAAACTAAATTATTGACGGCCCCGTATTTTATCAATGTAACTTAGCCAACCTTTACCTAGGCCTCTTTTCAGCTGAAGATAGTCAGTTTTTGGCGGGGAGGGCAGTGGGAGGATCAAGGAGGTTTGTGAGTTACACACACACCCCTAAAATGCACTGTTCCATTGACATTCTAAACACAAGTTTTAATGCAACTTATATTATTCCGATGTTCCAGTTTCATTTTTCAATTTTATCTTCTCAAACACGAAGGAAAAGAAAGTGTTTGGAGTATTCTACTCAAGCTCTCTCAGAGGACGGTAGAAAGAGTGCAAGCAGGCTTGTTCGGTTGTCACTATTACCCGAATCTGTATTTCAGGAGGGGATGTGCCTTTACGGCATGCGTGTTGGGTGCATATGTGCCCTTTTCATGGCCGCGACATGTTTGTGTGTGCCTCACACGTAGGGAGTGACTTCCAGTGCCACGCGCTGCTCAGAGATTGATGATTGTAGTCCCACGTCATCCCCCTCACAGCCTGGTTCTCCCCCTTTCATGACAGAGGCAACACCATTTGAGAGAGGTTAAGGTAAGTGACAGAGCTGGGTTCTGACACCCAAGCTCCTTCCACTCCACCCACGGTGAGTAACAATTTACTGATGCGCTCAGATAGAATGTGATGATTGTAAGACTGATCTTGGCAAATCCACATATTCAAGACCCAGCTATAAAAGGAATGAATTCCAAAGGAGAGAGAAGGGAGCTCTGGAACCACAGAAACTATTTTATAATTACACGCTTCGATGTCTTTTATGGTTTTGAGCTCTCAATGGGAGTCTGATGACGATGAGAACTGAAAGTGGCATTGAGATAGAAGCCTTGGTCTGGGAGTCAAAAGACTTCCGTTCTAGCCTCAGTTTACCCGCTAGTAACAACATAATAAGCTGTATAGCAGTTTCCAGAATGTTCTCTGACATAATCTTCACAACAACTTTAAGAAGTAGACATCGTTGTGCTCATTTAATACACGGAGAAACTGAGGCCAGAGAGATGGTGTCATTTTTCTCAAGGTCACGGGGCTGATAGATACCAGTGCAGAGACTCAAACCCAGGTCTTTAAACTCTAAGTACCATCTCCTCCCCACCATGCAAGCTGCCTCTGCCTCAGGAATTGTCACACAAATATTTTTACTCACAGCAAACCCTTTCTTTAGAAACCTGGAGTCCAGGAAACACCACTAGTGTTTATTCACTTTCTCTCGTCTTGTTTTGCACCACTGACAAGCAATATTTCATAGAGGAGGAAACAGGCATATATACCTTAGAGGTCAAACCCTTGCAATTGCAACAGACATTTGTTTTCCCAGTGAGAGTGGTTTCCTTCTCCCAGGCTCTGACCACTTAATACCATGTTAGCGGGCCAGGTCAGTACTTCAGATTGTTCTAATGGTCACCGCAAAGGAAACCATTTTTGAACGATTCGTTCATTAAATGAAGATTTATTGAGTGCCTACTACGTTCCTTGCATTGTGCTATGTGGTGTTGGGCGTAGATGCAGGGCTGAATAAGACACATTTCCAGCCCTTCAAGAAGTTACAGCATCAACTGGCCACTTAGAAAGATGGTGGTAAAACTGTAAAGACTTACTTGGTTTGGCCCGGTGCGATGGTGGTGCAGTTTGCATTCCTATGACAGGGGTTATGAGATGCGCAGATATCGGTCACACTGCACCCCACTCCAGGTTCAAAGTTGTGGTAATGTTTCTTACACTCACAGTGAGACTGCAGTGGACAGGGAGAGAAAAACAATAGGGTTCTAGTTAGACACTTAAGCTGATATTCTTCTTTTTCTTCTTCTTTTTTTTGCTCACAACACTCATTTATTATCTCATAGTTTCTGTGGTCAAGAATCTGGGCACAGCTTAGTTTGAAGATCCTTTGCCTCGAGATCTCTCATGAGGCTGCAACAGAGTAGCCGACCAGGGTAGGGGGGCTCCTCTGCAGGCTCAACTGGGAAAGGACCCATTTCTAAACTTACTTACATGGATCTGGGCAGGATTTTGGGGGATGTAAAGTGCAGCTTAGAGAATACAGACAGTCAATAATATTGTAATAACTATATATGGAGTCAGGTGGGTTCTAGACTTGTTGTGGGGAATCACATCATAAGTTATATAAATGTCTAACCACTATACTGTATACCTGAAACCAATATAATATTGAATGTCCACTGTAATTTTAAAAGATTAAAAATCAAGCTTATAGTCTTCTTAAATTCATATCTTTATTCTGCCATGAAGACTAACTTGGGGTATGTCCCAAGTGGGAGCTTAAACTAGAACTCTGTCAAAGGATCTGGAATTGGAAACCTTGTCTGTCCAGCTCATCTGCTGGGAAACTCATGGACCTTGTTGATAGGTGATCTTCTCAGTTTCCTTGTTTGCTAGCCCTGGGCCTTGCTGGCACCATAATTCCTAGTTTTAGATCGTCTATAGGTGAGTAGAGATTGAGGTTCAGATGTTGCTTTAGAATAGTGGTTTTCAACTGGGACATTGGGCAATACCTGGAGACATTTTTAACAATGGGACAGGGAGGCAGTGCCACTAGAGGCCAGGGATGCTGCTAAACATCCTACGATGCTCAGGATAGCTCCCCCCACCCCAACAAAGAATTATCTGGTCCAAATATTATTAATGCTGAGGCTAAGGAACCCTGCTTTAGAATAATGGAAATAATGAATGTGCTGTTTTTGTTTGAGCAATGGAGGGTTTCTAAGACATGAAAATCTGCCTTGGGACACATTTTTTTAAGAGACAAAGACTATTTTTAACCTCACTCCCAAGGTGCTGGGACCTTGGTTCAGAATATAACATGACTCTGCCTATGAGGGACCTCACTTCGGGGATGAGAGTTCAGCCCTTTGAATTTCTTGCACACCTGTCTCAGAACTTGATAGCAGAAATGTCATGTGATATATTCTTTTTCCTCGGAGATAAGATTGGGTGGATTCTCTGCAGGGACCACTGGAAGCATTCCCAGGGGGTGCTGTTTAGACTGTTGGGAACCCATGACTGTGCGTCAGGAACTTCAAACCTCTCCTCTCACCCAGGCAGCCGATGGCCTTCTGTACGGAGGGGTTCCCTTCACTGACGTGCAGTTATGGGTGCAGTAGGCACTCAGTAAATATGTGACAGATGAATGCTATATTAGGGAAAAGGCTCTTTCAACTAAACTCCTCAGCAATAGCTCCCTAACCAGGCTAACTTTTACCAGTTGAGGTTGTGATGTGATTTAGAAGGTCAGGTTCTCACCCCAGAAACGATCCCTACCATCTGTCAATGCTGCCTGACATTTTGTCAGTGTTCATCCCTTAGGACAGAGAATTTTTGGTCCTCAGACTGCTCCGTTATCTTGAAGAGAAATGATAGAGACTAGAGGATTGCTGCTGAATGTCAATTACACACTCACTCTTGGTAAACAGTTAATTTGTTCATCTAATTTGAGTTGTGTATATATTTTGTCAATCAACATATAGGGCTGGGACAGAAGAGAATGTAGGACAGTTAAGTTTTGACTGGCCAGCTTGGAAAATGTGTAGAGGATGGACGGGGGAGGGGACATGTTAAAATCTGCACTGAGCACATGCAGGTCTGTCTGGAGAGGAAGCCCAAACCGAACACTGACAGGGAGAATGGAGGGCACAAAGGACTGGCACGTTTTGCCTTCAGTGGGTTGTCCTACTTCTGTTCTCATCAGTTCCGTGCACCATTCGCTCACCTGTCCAGGCCCATCATATATGCACACTGTAGACTTCGTAGGGCAGTTTCCAAAGTTAGTTTGGCAGGGGTCGACTGGTAAGCACACGCGGCCATCCCCGTGGTAGCCTTCTTGGCATGTGCAACTGTGCCGATTTGGTCCCAGGTATGTGCAACGAGCATGAGGGTGGCAGATGTTTTGTAAGCATGGATTGATGGCTTGAGAGGCAATGACAAAATAAGAGACGGTTACTACATTCAGGATGGAGAAGGAAAACTGAACTGTGAAGGGACTGCCAATCACAGCTCATCAAAGCCGCAAAGGCATTCAACGGTTTAAAGAGAGGGAAAAAAGAAACATTTCGTCTTACCCTACCTGATCACCCCTACCTGCCACACAGATTTACGTATGGCCATCCGAGATTAGAACTACAGATATTGTAGTAATATATTATTATGCCATGTTATATATGGATGTAAATATAAAATAGCATGAAATAAAGCACTAATACTTATAGAATTTATATGTACTGGGCTCTGTTTTTAAACATTTGTCACATATTAACTCAGTTAATCCTTATAACCGTCTAAAGTAAGTACCATATTATCTCCGTTTGACAGAAAAATAGAGGTATAG
>NW_011888797.1:3672582-3679441 GCF_000151845.1 Pteropus vampyrus | reverse complement strand
CACTCAGGATGGAGAAGGAAAACTGAACTGTGAAGGGACTGCCAATCACAGCTCATCAAAGCCGCAAAGGCATTCAACGGTTTAAAGAGAGGGAATAAAGAAACATTTCGTCTTACCCTACCTGATCACCCCTACCTGCCACACAGATTTACATATGGCCATCCGAGATTAGAACTACAGATATTGTGGTAATATATTATTATGCCATGTTATATATGGATGTAAATATAAAATAGCATGAAATAAAGCACTGATGCTTATAGAATTTATATGTACTGGGCTCTGTTTCTAAACATTTGTCACATATTAACTCAGTTAATCCTTATAACCGTCTAAAGTAAGTACCATATTATCTCCGTTTGACAGAAAAATAGAGGTATAGACAGGTTAAAGCATTTGTCCAAGGCTATGTAGTTAGTAATAGGCAGATCTGGGATTTGAACTCGAGGAGTCTGGCTCCAGTTTCATGATGTGCATTTTGCTTAAAACTGTTTATATATTTCATTCAATGACATAGAGAGAAATAGCAGTGGTCATTGCATTAATATTAGGGAGGTCGTAAGTTGTGTTTTTTTTTTTTTTCTGTTGAGTAACCAAAACATCTCAATCAATAAACTAGCAGGATCTGCATTCTACTCACGCTCGCAGAATTGGCCATTGCCTTTGTAACTGGGAAGGCACTTGCATTCCAGTTTTGTTTCATCTTCACTGGAAGGGGAACATCTGGAATTTTGTGGGCAGAGCAAAGCTGCACATTCAGGGATGGCTGCAAAGGAAGATCGCTGAGGTAACTGCACGAGTAGAATAACCAGTTACAAAACGCTCGACAAATGCAGTATTTCCTATTATTAAAAGTAAGGTAGATTTGCTGTAATAATTCAAAAAACACAGAAAGCATAAAGTAAAAATTAACTGTCTTCTAATTCTCACTCTCCCATCCCATTCCCCAAATAACCAATGTCAACAACTGGTATAATATGCTTATTTATAAATTTATTTACACATTTTTTTAAATAAAATGGAATCTTGTTAAAATATTGAGAAACTTGATTTTTAAGTTGACAATATATTCTAGAGGTCTTTAAGGATCTTTAATATCTAAAAACTGAATAGTATTTTATAATATCAATGGAATATTGATGGTTATATATATCTAATATCTAATGATATCTAATAACTGAGTAGTATTTTATAATATCAATGGGATATAGATGGTTATTAAAAACTATAGAGTCTGCCATATCAGACTCATGTTACAAAGCTAACAAATTGGGCTGATTCAGTGTCTTGGATGCTGGTAGACGATGACGTGAGATTCCCGGGTCAGAGATTAAAGACAGTTCATTACTCACATCAAGAGCAGTACTCAGAGTGTCTGCATTTTCATTCCTTCTAAGCTCCGATTCCCAGGGGGCAATGCAAAGGGGGCCGGACTGAGATCTGACTGTTTCATTACAGGAGAGGAGCTCGAATCTTAGGAAACCTATGTGTTTTTTTTTTTCTTTAATTTAAAAATTTTTATTTTTAATTTAATAATAGGCAATGTATTAATCAGGGCCCACACAGGAGACAGAAACCACACGAGAATTTGATTAGGGAAAGTTTTAGTGTAAAGAATTATGAACAGAGAATTGGAATAATGGGGAATTGGCTTGTGGGGGTTAAAAAGAATTCTAAAGAATAAAGGAATACCAGAAATATAAAGAACGATCACTGCTCTAGGGTTGAGACAGTACCTAAGCTAAATCCTCCTCCCTCCAGAGCTGAGATTCTGATGTCACCAGAAAGGGCATGGCTTTGGTCACTGGATGGTGGAGAAGGTGCTAAGGTGCCTTCATGGTGCGATTTGCCGGAAATCTTCCTTCTAGGGCTTCAGGGAAGGTCATTCCCAGAGAGGTGCCAACACTCAGAACTCACTTGGTACTCGGGGAAGCTCCTGGGACCATGAGGTAATAACCACCCTCTCAGAAGTGTAGTGGACTTCTATATGTGCCTTGGGCCCGGGTGGCTTCTGGGGCCAGCTGTGTGGAATGAAGGTGGGGTGGCCAGCTCTCCAGATGGCCAGCCCTGTAGGGCTCTTGTTGTGCACGGAGCTGAGGAGAGGGTGCGCAGGACAGCATGCTCCTGGGTCAGGCACAAGCCTGCACTGTCTGGGACTCCTGTGCTGCTGCTGCCCGAGTCTAACACTAGACAAAATAGACAGTGGCTGGATGCTGGAGGAAGTCGAGCCCCACAGGGCTGAGCTGTGGAGAAAAGCTGTTTCTCAGGAGCCTGGTGAGTGAACTAAACCAGGAACAGGAAGAGAAAACCCTTCCTTCTTTAGTGTCCCTCCAGCACCCTCTATTGATAAGGCATCACATCTTATTGGTTGGCAAATGAGAAATATTTCCAAAGCCCACCACCATTATCACAGAGCAGGCAAAAGGGGCAAATTTGGGCTGAGAGGTAATCTATCGATAATGGGCACAGGCAGTAGGCACGCCTGCACTTTGCCTCCAAAGAAGACTCTGTATTTTCCAAGGTTATTCACTATATGAACATCCTTGGAAAGGTGTTGGAGCAAGGGCAGCCAGTGAGCTGCTCTCAGGATATACACAACCATGAGAGGCCCATGAAGAATTTCTTCCGGCAGTGGGTAGTTGAATAAAATATTTGTAGAGAACATCCCCACCCTTTCCATAAAGTAGAATTGTTGCTGCAAAGTGGCTGCCTTTCAGGATTACATCTCCAGGCCTCCTTTGCGTCCAGGAGGGGTATATGACTAGTTTGCATTGATGGAGTACGGAGTGGAAGTTCTATGTGTTATTCTGGACTTTATAAGCAGGTGCTTCTCCATCCTCTCTGGTTCCTTCTATGGTTCAAAGTAGAGTACTCTGGGGTGCCACAGAATGGCAAAGACACAAAATAGAAAGACCTGGATCCCTAATCACTATGTAGTGGGAAGCTGGTGTCAGCCAGAAACACCCACAATGAACTGTGACAAGACTAAAAAATATACCTCTGTTGTGTTAAGCCAGAGGTTCCCCAAATTCTCAGTGCCCTTGGTGTCTTTTTCATGGCACCCCAGTCCAAAGGAAGTATCTACCAGGTCCGTTTATTAAGTTGTTAGAACCGAAGAATTCAGTAACTATGTCATAAGAACTTAGTAGCAATTTGGAAAAGTAATGTGGTTAATAGAAAGATAAATATTTTTATTTCATTCTTAAATAACCACATTTACTTATTAATGGGATGTGTGAACTTGTTGGACACTACACAAATTCTTAATCCTTAGAACCAGACTGGAAACTACACCTTCGTTCTGGCCGAAATGATTTTTGCACAGTCCTTGCTTTTTAGCACAGTGGCCACTGAAAATGCAACTTTGTAAAGATGTGATATCATTGAAAGGAATATAGTGCTACCTAACATTGAAAGTGTGATCTAACTGAAGCTAGTAGTTTGAACAGTATTCTACAGATGCATCACTGTTTTCCTCAGATATTTAAAGTATCCTGTAGCAGCCTTGTGAGGGTTATGTGGTACCCTGAGATGCCTTGGGAGCAGTTTTGAAACCATCCTGTTAAGCTATTGAACTTTTGTGTTTATTTCTGACAGCAGCTGGCATTATCCTAACTAGCATAAGATGCACCATAATTTATCCAACCATTTCTTACTGATGGACGTTCAATGTTTCCAGTTTGTTTTGTTCTTCAGACAACACCGTCATGAGTTTCTTCGTACATATATATTCCTGACTCCTGGCGCTTATCCCTCCTTTGCTCTGGGTAAATTCCTAGAATTGGGGCCACAGCAACGAACTGTGATCATACTTTAAAATTTAATAGATATGTTTTCTTCACAGGTTGTAGCAATTCCTATTCCCACTGACAGTACTGTAATTTTTCCTCACACCCAGAGATAGATATTATCTATCATTTCAATCTGTGTGACATAGTGGGCAAAAAACAAAAACCAAACCAAAACATCACCTCCCAAACTCCAAAACACTACTTCATTACAGTTTCAATTTGCATTTCTGTGATTCCTAGTGGGGTTCAGCACCTTTTCCATGCTTCTTGGTGAGTTTTTATCTCTTGTGAGAATTAAGCTGTTCCTTGGCCAATTTTAAAATTGAGTTCAGGGACTTTACAGTATTATAAACACCTTTCTGCCATGTGGTTTGTAAATAGTTTTGTGCCAGTCTATTGTATGTCTTATGATGCAACAGAATTATTTTGTCATTTGGAGGAAAACATGTCTATGTTCTCCGTTAAGCTGGATTCTGGCCTGGGTCTCCTGTCTTCTTAAAAAGCCCTTTGATCATGAGCGGGTGGGGAAGGAGGCTGACTGAGGATTGCAGAAGGGGTCAGCCAATCAAACTTGTTGTCTGCATGTGTGGCTCCTCCATGGGAAGATGGCAGAAGCTGTGTTTTATTCATCCCTTTTACCATCATTGCTCATAGCTCCTCACTGGTTTTCAATAAAATGCGTTTAAATTTGTCGAATTTGAATCTCGTCCAATCCCTTCATTTTACAGACCAGGAGAGTAGTATCCCAAGGATAAGTTAAACGAGTCTAGTGTCAGGCAGAATGTCCAATTTCTTAATGTCTAAGCTCCAAAATCACCCTTCTTCACCTGCTCTGTGAGAATGGACAGGACTCTGAACATTTCTTCTTTACAGTGCTATGTTAAGCTTGGCCAGTAGAGGGCACTAGAGGCCCACTGCAGGAGGAAGGGGCTCCTCTTCCTGGTTCTGTCCTGCGTGTCATGCTTCTGCTGTTTGCTTTCTTGCTGCTGCATAGTCTGTCAGCTGTGTGGCTATGTGAGGACATCCAGCGATACTCTGCCCCAGCCGTGCACTCAGACTGCACAGTCCATCAGTGACCTTGCAATTTTGGTCTGGACCCTGTGACCACCTTCCCATAGCCCTTTCCACACACAGACGTTGCATACTCCAAGTTTAGCACCCACAGTGCCCCAACTCCCTCTGTGTGCTCGCCCACCAGCCGCGGTTCATCAGTGTCCTGGAGGGTCGCCGCTCGCCTGCCAGCTGACTGTGATCCCATGCTGGCTTGGGCAAACCAGCAAACTTCTCCTTCACCAAGTGGGCTGCAACAGCACCTTCTTGAACAAGATTTGAACTTCTTAGCCTTGGGGATGGCCACCCCCTTCCAAGTTCATTCTTCCTTTGTTAGGCTCAGTCAGCCCTCGAGTTCACTTTGCATTTTTATAGTCACTCTCTTATCATAGCTTACTAACTCTCAATATTAAACTTCCTTTGTTTCAATCACTCTGTGGCTTCTATCTCTTGATTGGATCCAATATGATAGTTTGTTTAAATAATTTCAAGTGATTTGAGCCCCAGCTCTCCTATTTACTAGTTTTGTGACCTTCGGTGTATCCTTTAGCATCCCTGGAGCCTAACTGGCGAGCCTCTGTTTCTTGTTAACGTGTTCTGTTTTTGAGAACTTAATTTTGAGAATTAAGAACGCGACTTACTAGGTGCCTACCTTGTGATGGCCTCGATTGGTTTCCCAGTCCCAATGTCTTCCTCTCCATTCTGTCTTTCACACTGCCACCAACTTGCCCTTCCCAAAACATAGCTCTTAGCCATGTCACCATGTTGCTCCCCAAACTTTCTAGACTTCCAATCTTCTTTACGATTTCTTCTCTTCCCTTCTCCTTACCTCTTCCCCTTTCTTTTCTCTCTCCTCTTTTCCTTTATTTCCCTTTCCTTTTAATTTTTGGTTTTCTTCCGGCCAAACATTTGGTGTTGAGCCCCAGTATGTGAACACGAAATCGAAATGCACACATCTGTGCCTATTCGATCTGGTGGCGTGAAGGAACCTAGCAGCACTTACGCTTGTCACAGTTGGGGCCCGTGTAGGCAGAGTGGCACTCACAAGTTCCGTTGCCGGCTATCCCACTGATGCATACTCCATGCACGCAGCTGCACACTGCAGACAGAAAATGGAGATTTTTTTTATCATGACCTGACACAGAATTCTAAGCATTCTGGAAGGATAATGTTTTCAGATCATGTTTATCGAGAATCTGTACGATGAGGTAGGGATAACCATGGGCTTGAAGTCCTAGACCCCCTGGCTTGAATCTTAACTTCGTTTTCTTTTTATGAGCTTCAATTTATTTGTGAATAACCTGTGGATCATGATGCCTCCCTCATGGGATGTCTATAGCATTAAATGAGAGAATATATATAAAGCAAACCTGCATACCTGGCATGTCAGGTGTATTCGAGTTCCTTTCTCTACTTTCAAACTACTTACTTCATCCTTGGGCAACACAACAAGAGAATTAACTTAGTTTCTTACATATACACCTGTCATGTTTAGAAGAGAAAAAGCCGCCACTGATTCGATCACCACTGGTAACAGGAAATATATGGAAATAAATCCTACTTCCTGAATGATGGGGCGATACATGTATAAAAAAAAAATAATTCAAAAGGGCAGAGAAAAACTGTGCCATACTTTCTAGCTTGAAATAGATATCTTTTCAGCCTGGTGACAGGTCATTTCAGGAATGAGAAATGAAAGGCCTTTGAAATAAATGGTAACCCTTTAGCACCCAGTTTGTGGCTCATTTGAAGCAAGATTTACTACTTGGATGTGTCGCCAGCATCCTAGCCTAGCTCTTTACAGTGCCTTACAACAATACCAACAACTGCACAACTAAAATTCCAATGAAGACAGCATCCTGCAGGGCCAGAATGAGGAGGGCGAGGCAGGGAACAGGGTGAGAAGAAGGAGGTAGGATGGCACAAAAGTACAGAGTTGGATCCTGCCTTTATTTAACATTTTGATGTTTTGTTCAATAATTTAAAAATATGATTGTCGTGGGTCGAATTTTGTTTCC
>NW_011888797.1:3667827-3672532 GCF_000151845.1 Pteropus vampyrus | reverse complement strand
TATGAGCTTCAATTTATTTGTGAATAACCTGTGGATCATGATGCCTCCCTCATGGGATGTCTATAGCATTAAATGAGAGAATATATATAAAGCAAACCTGCATACCTGGCATGTCAGGTGTATTCGAGTTCCTTTCTCTACTTTCAAACTACTTACTTCATCCTTGGGCAACACAACAAGAGAATTAACTTAGTTTCTTACATATACACCTGTCATGTTTAGAAGAGAAAAAGCCGCCACTGATTCGATCACCACTGGTAACAGGAAATATATGGAAATAAATCCTACTTCCTGAATGATGGGGCGATACATGTATAAAAAAAAAATAATTCAAAAGGGCAGAGAAAAACTGCCATGCTTTCTAGCTTGAAATAGATATCTTTTCAGCCTGGTGACAGGTCATTTCAGGAATGAGAAATGAAAGGCCTTTGAAATAAATGGTAACCCTTTAGCACCCAGTTTGTGGCTCATTTGAAGCAAGATTTACTACTTGGATGTGTCGCCAGCATCCTAGCCTAGCTCTTTACAGTGCCTTACAACAATACCAACAACTGCACAACTAAAATTCCAATGAAGACAGCATCCTGCAGGGCCAGAATGAGGAGGGCGAGGCAGGGAACAGGGTGAGAAGAAGGAGGTAGGATGGCACAAAAGTACAGAGTTGGATCCTGCCTTTATTTAACATTTTGATGTTTTGTTCAATAATTTAAAAATATGATTGTCGTGGGTCGAATTTTGTTTCCTAAAAGGCGATATTGAAATCCAAACCCTCAGCACCCCGGAATGACCTTTTGTGGAAATAGAGTCATTGCAGATGTTAAGTAGCTCAGTCGAGGTCGGACTGGAGTAGAGTAGCCTGAGTCCAGTACGACTGGAGTTCTTATTAGAAGGGGAGAGGACACAGACGTACGAGGAGGAGGCCGTGTGATGACAAAGGCAATGACTGGAGTGTGGCTGCCACAAGCCAAGGAACACGTGGGGCTACTAGGGGCTGGAAGCTTCAAGGAGGGATCTTTCTCTAGAGGCTTTGAAAGGCACTGGCCTTGCTAACATATTGATTTGGAATTCCTAGTTTCCAGAACTGAAACAATAAATTCCTGTTTTTCAGCCACCTAGTTTGTGGTACTTTGTCACAGCAGCCCTAGATAACTAACAAAATGGTTTGTCTCGATTACTGAGGACTTGATGCCTCCTTAAATTCTGGCCCCGAGGCATGTCCCTCACTGGCCTCATCCTGGAACTGGCCCTGTACTTCCCTTTACTGAGCGACTGCTACCTACCAAGCAATCTGCCACGTGCTTTGCATGCATTATCTCATTTAACGCTGACAGCATCTCGTTAGGTATCATATACAAAAAATGAGAGATAACTAGCTCAAGAACTTATTCGAATAGGTGAAGAATTAATCAGATTTGCATTTGTCACCCTTCCTTCAAAAATCGATCTGCCACTATTTCTATTTCGGTGAAGCACTCCGACGTCCACCTATGGCTTATTTTTTGGAACAGACGAGTTCCCAAGAGAAGTCAAACTGGTCATGGAGATAACTGGGGAGAAAAGGGGGTGAACCACAGTCTCAGCAGAAAAGACTCAATTCAATTCAAGTAAAAAATATCACTCCAGCTCCTACCTAGTGGCAGGCACTGTATAAAGCATGGGGTATACAATATGAGTAATGCACAATATCTAAATTCAAGGAGCTCACAGTGCAGTGCAGAAGCCAGACTCGCTCTAAGAGATACAGTGACAGTACGTGTCCTAAGTGTTGTCATGCGGTCAATAGAAGGTGAGGAGGTGGACGGGGGGAGTTAAATGTGACAGCCCCTGCTCCTAATTTAGATGCTCACTGCAAGAGCTGTCCTGTTGCTCATCTCCCCGTCCTGGCGTGAGCCTCTCCCTGCGTCCCGCCTTCCAGTTCAGCCTCTGTACTGGATGAACTGACTTGGCACAACTTCCGGGTGCTTCTGACACGTATTGCAGGGCTGCTAGCTGCCGCCAAGAAAGTGTCCTTGGGAAGGAGAAGTGAGTAGCAGAGGGACTCTCAGATGTCATTTCAAGAGTCCTTAGTTTTTGCTGCAAATCTCTAGAGACATATGAAACTCGGGGTGTGTGACTTTAGCGTGGTCAAAGGCCCCTGGGCCAGGCGCCTTGGCAGAGTGAGCTGCTTGCTCGCCTATGTTTCCATAACATCCCGTGGTGCTGTACACATTAGATCATAATTGTCCGCTGTGTTTCCAGCTCCTTGTGGGTGGGGACCTATTCTCTCCACTCTCTGGATCTCAGGGGTCTAATGGTGAATGCACTCCAAGGGAAGAATGATGCAATTCTGCTTAGGGTCACTTGGGGCCAAATCCTGCCTCTGTCCCGATAATTGCTGTGTGACCTAGAGAAGCGTCTCTGCTTCTTCATCCATAAAAGGAGGAACCCAGCTTGAAGGATTGCTGTGAGGATCCAAAGAGACCATGTCTGTCAAGCCCGTTCCCACACTGTCTAGAACACAGCTGGTGCTCAGCAAACGCTGGCTTCTGTTAATTAATGAGACAGGACTGTGGGACTGATTTGGGGGTCATGTCAGAGAGAGTGGGCTTTGCATGCTACCTCAACCCAGGAGTGAGGCACTGAGCAGGCTAGGGCCTTGGCAGCAGAGATGAAAACTCATGGCTGACGCAGCTCTAAATCACATCTAAATTAATCACCAGTCGGGTAGGAGAATGCTCTGGCAGCAGGTTAAAGTCAGTGTTAAAAATAGACTGCATCTAATAGAGCTGTCCTACTTACAGCAGACTCACCACCTCCAAGGGACCAACAACTCGCTGGATGAAACAACACTGGCACCCAGTGGATGTCCGGCTGAAAAGGTTTGCCAAGTTCCTCTACTCCTTGCCAGTGGAAAATGACCAGCCATTGCTGAGCCATTCATTCATTCTCCACCCATTCGTTCATTCACAAGTGAATGAATGTTCACTCATGTTGGATTGCTTTTGTCTTCTCTTAATACTTGCTCCCATTGATTGAGCATTTGTGCCATGCTGCTAAAAGCATTGCTGTGTTGTCAACCCAGTGAGGCAAGTATTATTATTTCTCTGTTACAGGTAAGGAAGGGTTAGGTTTAATAGCTTGCCCCAGATCACGCAGCAGCTGCTTTCAAATTCAGGCTCATCTGACGGCAAAGCCTTTTCTTAGTCATCATATGTTCTGGAGCCAAGCTTTCCAATATGGCAGCCACTAGCCATATGTGGCTATTTGAATTTAAATTAAGTAATACGAACAAAAATTTAAAATTCATTTCCTCAGTTGCACTAGCCCCATTTTGGGTCCTTGGTGGCCACAGGTGACTAGAGGCACCGTGGGACAGCGCAGATACCAAACATTTCCATTGCCACACGAAATTCTATTAGAGTCTAGAATGTGGATTTTTTTTCTTCCAACTCTCAGTTTAGGTTTCTGGTTTTCTTAATGCTTTGGGTTTCTAAATCATTTCTCTTCTTTTCACTTGCTCTTTCTCCACGGCACAAACAAGTGTGAAGAAATGCCATTTTATTTAGAAATGTTTGGACTTACTATGTACATCTGTGCCCACTGGCAACCAAAACCATCTCCTGGAGACAACGTGGACTCATTTTCTTTCTAAATTTTCATCCCAAAGCAATTTCTTGACTTTTTTTGGGAAGCAAGCAATGCTAGATATGGTTTCTTCCTTTCCATTTCAATATTTATTTAAAATGTGTGATTTAAATGTTTGAATTATGGTAGAGAAAGGCCAATTTAGGAGGCATGTTATTTCTAGGCAGTTGATTGACCATATTTTAGTTTAATTTCCTTTAATCAAATGTGTAATCTTAAAAACACGGGATTCCAACATCTGTTTTAAATTGGCTTTTGCTAACACTCTTATGAAATAATCTCTTATGGAGAGGTAGATGAAGAAAGTCCTAAGACTGGGGGTCACTAGGAAATAACAGGTAATAATAATAATTGCTAACATTTATTGCACACTGATTGATCTCGTTAAATTCTCATAGTAACCCTAAAGGAAGCAATATTATTTCTATTTTTATAGATGAAGATACAGAGAATGTGCTTGTAAATTTAAGATTCCCACAATTAGCAGCTTTGGGGCTGAAACCCAATCTGAGTCTAAAGCTGGAACTCTACATGTTGCTTCTCAAAACCCTGCTTCTGAGTCAGGACAATATGGCCGGAGCAAAATAGATCTTTTGTTTGTTCGTACACTCACTCATTTATTCATTCAGCCAACAGAAGTGGAGTGAGTGTCTACCATGCAGGTAGCGCTGTGGAAGGCAGATAAAGAGGTATAAGAGCATCTGCCTTCGAGGAGCCTATGGATTAGAATGAGACGATGCGTCTGCTATTGCAAATGAAACTTATTACGAAGTGTGCACACTTATGGGGGTGGGATACGTAATTTTTCTTGCAAAAATTTTTGGATCAAGGAAGTATCTGCTGAATTTGATTTTTCCCTAAAAGTCAGAACTAAGGTGGTGTTGGAGAAAGGCCACCTGACACACATCCTTTTTGGGTGACAATGGATCTGGCAGACACTGTCCTTACCATGCCCATATTCTCTAGGCCTTACCAATTCTGTGCATTGCAGCCAACTTCGAGTATCCTGCGAACACTTCCTAGGAAGGCTGCTCCATATGAACGCTCACTGGGGGCTAAGTGCCAGGAAAGTAACAAGTCT
>NW_011888797.1:3638825-3667047 GCF_000151845.1 Pteropus vampyrus | reverse complement strand
ACAAAAACCAGACATACCTGCTGAGCAGTTGGGTCCAAATAAATTGTCATCAGCACAGGTTTCACAGGCTGTTCCACCAAACCCTTTCTGCAAAACACCCCAGGCAGATGTCAGACCCAAAGTGATCTGCGTTACCCAGGAAGCCCATTGATTTTTCCCAGATGGTTGGATCAGTGTTGGCTTCTCAAATATACCTTCCCTCTGTGCCTATATTAAAGCTCCTTCTTTCTATTTCTTTCCTTTATTCTTTGCTGTTTTTGTGTCGTAATGCGTATGTTAATCCCTGTATCATTTTTTACTGAGTCTGGAGCTCTTCAGAAGAAAGATGCTTTGTCAGCCCACAGATATAAATAGAGAGCCAGTGCTAATAGCCACACTATAGTTCAACTGAGGATGAAATAAAAACTTTCAATGTTGAATTTCTGAAGACAGTCGAGCTCAAATTTTTTCCGAAGGATCTTTGCACTTCAATCATCTAAGGCTTGAAAATTGCAAAAAACCATTTTCATGGGATAACAAAGAAATTCAGTGGTGGACCCAGTGTTTGACATGGGTGCTGTGCACAGCACCGAAGAGTTGTCTGCTAATAGCGGTGATTATCAATAGGAACAACAACAATTTCTATGGTTCCAGTATAGTTTCACAAAGCATTTTACATATATGATCTCATTCCACTTTCTCAACCAGTGTAATTACATAGATATTACTAGCAAACCCATTTTACAGACGGATATGCAGGTAAGGGGCGGGGGTAGAGTCAGGGAGGTGGGCACGTTTCTGAACTTACTTGGCATGAGCAGCTTCCATTTCCTCCCATGCCTTCTGCACAACTGCCTCTGCCGCTGCAGGGGGAACTCGCTCCTCCTGGGCACTCTAGGGAATCAAAGGACTCAGATTCATTCATTTGTGCCTGCACACGAGCATTCTGCAAGGATGCATTAAGCACCTACTATGTGCCAGTTAGTGTGCTGGTTGCCGGGGTAAGAAATAATTGAAGACTCTGCTGGTGTCACTTAAAGTTACATGGGGGAGGCGAGTGAATCCCAGTGGAGTCAGGGGCCTCAGACTGCCTGCCATTTCTTGAGCATTTGCTATCCACTTCACAGTTATCTCATTAAATCATTCCCATTGCAACCCTCAGGGTTTGCTATTGGTGCTAGTTAGCACGCAAGAAGACTGAAGTTCAGAGGGGTCACGTAACTCGCCCAAAGACTCACACTTTATAAAATGCACAGCTGGGGATTTAGCTGGGCCTTTAGCAGGACTCTAAAGCCAGGCCTCTTACTTAGTGTACTAGACAGGATTTGAGGGAGACCAGGAAAAGGAGCTGTGGATGCCACCCTGGGGAATCCAGGAGACATCCCTGAGGAGGGGTCATTTAAGCTGGGGTTTTGAAGGCTCGGTAGGAGCTGACCATGCTTAAAAAGGAAGGGCGATTCAGGAAGAGGAAACGACAAGTATGAAGTCTCGGAGGTGTATAGGGCCATGGCCGGTTCTGGGAATGATAAAAAATTTGCCGGGACTGGAACTTGGGAGTTGGGGTCTGGGAAAAGTGGTGGTTGATGAGGCGTAATAGGATGGTTGGGGCCAATCCATGAAAAGCTTTACATGGCAAGCAAAGGAATTTAGATTTCACTCAGAAACTGATTCCAAACAAGCACAAAGTTTGCACTTTGGGGCTGTGCTTGACCTGAGTCGGAGCTTTTATGAGCATTTATTAGAGGATTTCACAGTCATTCACTAAACGTTCAGAGAATACCTACTACATGATAAGCCTTATGTTACATGCTGGGGCAAAGGGACATTTAGCTAGAAAGTCAGAAATCACAAGGCCCAAAATCAAATAGAGGAGTTAAAGTAATAATAAGTGATAGGAGTTTAAGATACTACCGTGATGAGGATGACAAAAATTTCTGTTTCTTTTTATACTTGCTGTTGTTCTGCATTATGAGTGCTGAGTCGACACGGATTTAATCCCACTTTGGGTGAGTTCCATCTAAATAACAGATCGAGACTAGCGAGCACCAAGCAGAAACCCTACAATGGCCCTGAAATGTGTTTGTGTGAATGAGGCAGGATCAAACGTCATCCCAAATTTAAGTTAGCAAGGCAAATGCCTTCTGCAAAATAGCGAATGACATGGAGTTCTAGATGATAATAAAGGATGCATGTATTGACTACTCCCAGCAACCTCCTGAAGTTAAGTCCTATTTTTAGCCCCATTTTCTAGATGAGGAAACTGAGGCACAGAGTAGTAATGTGGCTTGCCCAAAGTCACCCAGCTGGCAAGGGGTAAGGAGAGGCCTCTAGTGGAGTGTCCACCTTCCTGCCCACCCATCCCTCCTACCCCCATCCACAAAGACCTTTGTTCAGAGCTCTCCTTTGTCACAAGCTTGCTATACCACATATTTTCCGAGAAATCAGCATTCATAGAAACCGAAAAGGTAGTTCTTGGAAAAAGAGACTTCTAAAAAAGAGACCACAGGGGAAGCCATTCTCTCAGAAGGCAACTCTTATGGCTCACTTGAGTTACCGGGCTAATTCTTTAGAAGAACATGTGTTTCTTGTTGATACAGGGAGGAGAGGGAGTTGAGTTGCACACCTGTAGACTGTGTTCTCCCTGGCTCCTCTGTTTCTTCCCTGCAGAATATTAGTAAACTGAAGGGTGTAAACTGTACACTTTGGGACTGTGGTCAGGCTTCAAACACAGGCAGGTGCTTCAGTTTATCATCATGCTATATACAAACCAAGCACTACTGCACACCAGAGCCACAGCACAGATAGCAGAAATGTTTATAAGGTGGGTGAAGGAGAAGATGCACTGACATGTAGCTGATCTCTACAAATCACTCTGCAAACCAATTTGTTAGTTTGGGCTGCTCTCATCCGCTAGGGCAGTGGCTACATGAGATGCGACAGTGTTACGAGAGAGCAGGGGACTTTGCAATCAGGATGTTCTGGGTTCGAACCCCGCGTCAACTCTTTGCTAGCTGTATCCCTTTGGGAAAGTCAATGGGTGGCTCTGAGATTCAGTTCAAGTGTCATCCTGGCAGGTGGTGGTAGGGACTGGAAATATTAGGTGCTCAATAAATGGTGGTTGTTATTATTTAGAGGGGATACTCTCCATCCTCATCAGTTTATGTTCTTTCTGGTTGGCAGTGTAACAGGAAAAAAAAAACACTCAGAAATAAATTATTGGGCACCCATTTGAAACAGGAACAAGTAAGGTGAGCTCACAGACCAGGTCTCAATTTCCATGGTCCTACCAGTCCAGTGCGGGGAGAGAGTCATGGTTTAACAGGCAATCAAATAAATACTGGTTGACAACCTGGGAAAAGGGTTGTTATGGGAGAAAGAGACCTAGAGCTCTCATCATTCCACCTACTGGAGGTTAAAACATTTATCAGAAATAACCAATCATGGTCCAGTTGACCTAGCTCTGAGGGCAATAGCCAGATCCTTATGGAAGGGCCTTGTGAGAGACTTATTTTTAAAAGATCAGCAGCAGGTGAGGAGAAAGAGGAAGGGAAAGGGCCTCATCATGCAGGTGCCAGGTCTGCACTTTGAAGTTCATGCGAAAACCAACTGAAGGACTTGAGTTCACAGATGCCGGACGTGAGGTGCCATGAGTGTTTCCGCAGGTCATTGACTATCAAATAGCTCTTCTCCCATTTCCTTTTGATACTACACCCTTCTTGGGCTGAGATGGTATTTTGAGAACCAGGCCAAACTCTGGGCAGGACCAGGAAGATAGAGAGGTGACAGCTCTGCTGCTGTTTACTTCTCTTGGTCCCTATGCCTCTTCCTAAGGCTAGGCAGGTAAGGGGCTCTCTGAGAGACCCCAAGCTTGCCTTCCGCACTGGCTCAGAAGAACAGAGAGCCTCCTCCACCCTGAGGCTCAGCAATCAGTGCCACCTTGCGGAAATGACGTCCCAGGCATTTTTACTTTTGCAGGCAGTGGCGCCTGAATTCCAGTCTCCCACGCTCATCTTAGAACTACATGTAGTCTGAGACTTTTCCGTCTAACGTTCCTTGGCTCCCTATCTTATTCACAAGGGTGAGACCTCTATGCTTGTTGGATTGCTCCCCCTGCGTTTCCTGGCTTCTTTCTCGTTTTCCTTCTCAAGCACTCCTTTTCATTAATCTCTTGCATCTGTAGCCCTGTCTTGGTATCTGTTCTTCACAGGACCTGGACTAATCCAACAGGGCATAGAGAGCCTTTGTGCAAATTTTAAAAAGCTTCCCCAACTCTCACTGATCTTGTCGATATATCCCCAACATATATTAGGCTTGGCAAGAAGTCGGAAACTAAAATCGAGAGGTGGCCCTTTCTCAAGATAGACCAGGAGTGTATGATTTGGTGAGACAAGGCTGGGTTGGATTTCAGTCCATACTCACCCTGTTGGTCGATAATAAACTGTTACAATTTTATGTCAAGTTTGGCCCTTCACACCTATTGAAAGAGGATTTCTGGATGTAAGACCCAGGGATATGCATCTTCACAGGGATGTTCATTTCTACTGCACGTTAATGTTTGAGAACCACTGGGAACGCTGCAAAAGGTAATGTGAAGTCCCCGGACAGGGAGGAAGTGAAGGTTTTTATGCAAAAGTGTAAATTTCTTTCCTGCTTCTCAAATCATTTGCTATCACCTCAGGCCTCCATTAAGTAAAAAAAGACGGTAAAATTGCCATTCTCAGCAACCACACTTGAAAGAGAGATTACAGAATCTGCTATAAGGGCACATTTTTTGATGCATTGTGAGGCTCGAGGAGCTGATAAGGCTATTTTAGGTCATCACATTTCCCTTCGGGCACTGCTCCTCTGGTGGTCCCTTGCATTGTGACTTTCCTTATGCAGGAGGCTTACCCTTTATAAGCTGTCAGCAAATCATTAGCTGTTCTGTTTCTTTAAAGGAAGATAATAAACTTCCTGGCCAACAAAGGCCAGGGACTTCCCTGTGTAACTTATCTCCCAAGGAACTCTAGAATCCATGTCACCACCTTTGTTTAAAAGCTTGGGTCACAGTGCTAGGCAGAGAATATGTCCTGGTATACAATTTATAGCTCTGGTTGAAATTGTCTGTCTGGGAAACTGATGCGAAATAGGTTCCTCAGGCGAATTTGGCATTATTTGTCACTCAAAGCCAAAAAAGACAGGCCTAAGAGAGTGGCTCCAAATCCACATAAATCTGTTATTTGCAACCTGTTCAGTGAATGGCAAGGAACATACAACAGAAAAGAAAAAGAAGCCTAAAAAATGCAAATGACATGATACAAAAAATAAATTGTTTATAATTTGATGACACTGATCTCAAAAAAGAAGAATCAAAGTCATTTCCCTTTGAAATAATCAGATTGTTTTGCCACATTCTTTTTTTGTTACTTTGAGTTGTAGCATAAATCTGTTAACATTCACAGTGGAATAACAAGAACCAGCATGGACAAGTAAAACAATCTATTTCATCTCAAATAGAATATTGTTTGTTCAAATGTATTATGTTTCGAGGTTAAAAACATGTTTTTGTGCTAATGAGAAAAGGCTTCCATATGCAGATCTGAGAAAGCAGTACAAGTTTTAATGAGGAAGAAGCACATTAAACATCTTTTTTATGCCAGGATGATATATATATATATTTTCTCCAAGTGAGAATAATGCCTTATTCTTAATTTTAGAGGATAATGAGTAATTTTTTTCATTGTGCTTTTTTCGTGTTTTCCAAGTTTTCAGAATTGATTATAGAGTTATTTTCTAATTTGAATAAGGTACTATTAAAATAATTTAGGACATAACTCAGAAGTGTTGAGGATGAATGTATTTCTCGATGCATTAAAAAGGAAGTGGATACTGTGCTTGCATTGGAAAGAAGGCCATTTGAGAGCTTGTACTTCCTCCAGAAGAAGGATGGACACATGTCAGCAGCCTTATCCCTGAGGAAATATAAAGTGATAGCCAAGATCTCTCTTGTCATCACCACAAAAATGTGAGGGGCGAAATAACACAGCCAAGCAGAGGATTTATCTCTTTCCTGAACCAAAGGAAGGAAGCCTTTTGAGACAGTGAGTATGTTTGGAAGATGAAGACAAAGGGAAACGCACTTTTGCTCCCAATGAGAAGACAGAAAGAATTTCCAGGCCTTGGTTTTCATGTGCTTTGCTTCTCTGGCCTTGAGACCAATCAGAAGGAAATGCCCGACTGTTCAAGGAATCCTCAGCCTCCTTCGATGGCAGATGTGAGCCTTGCCTCAGTTGCTCATAGCACAGTGTGCTGGCATGGACACCCACTGAAGGTTTTGAATCTTGTTTGCCTGCTTGTTTTACGAGTTACCCACTGTTTAAAAAGGCCTCGGAGGAAGGGCGTCATTTTATTTGCTTTTCATTATCAGAGGTCTCTTTTAATTATGATTCACTCATTTATTTATTCATAAAACTTTTATAAAATGTCTTCTTCATGTCATATACTTTGCCAAGTACTTTCATTCATATTAATGCTTTAAAATCTCTAATAAAGTTTTATAAAGGAGGACTTTTTACCCCCGTTGAGAGCTAAGAAGACTGAGGCATAAGTAGGAAATATCTTAACCAAACCAGTAATGATGGAATCAGATTCAAACCTAAAACTCGGTAGTAGGCCCAGAGTTCTTTGCTCTCCTGGCTGTGGTCTGTCATTTGTTATGTTGGAGATACTGACTTTCATTACTGCGTCTTGAACAAAAACTTTTCTTGTCTACGGTGTGTCTGATTAACAACTTGTCATCAGATTAATTTTTGTGGGTTAGAAAGAGAAAAGTAAATCAAAAATTTCTTTCTATTGTATCAGGATGTCTGTAAGAACAGGATGTGATTGTGACCACATTTGGCACTAAAAAAAATTCTCGGAATCTGTAAGTCTGGGTTAATTGCTTGATTCTGATGTAATAAACTCTTAGAAACACATTGTGTCAACATGCTGGGGTGAAACTGAGAGCAGAGCGGTTAACAGAGAGTAGGGCCAAGCGATCCTAAACCCCAAGCCTTGACCTTTCTGGGTAAGGAGCACAATCCAGGCATTGGCTAGGAGGGCTGAAGGGACTAACAATCAAAAGAGAAATTTAAAACAAAAAAAACATGTAGAAGATCTCTCTCCCTCTTTTTCTCAGGTTTTGGTGCCAGGCAACCCTGAACTTGAACTTGTTTTATCACTTACCAGCTCCAAGGAAATAGGCAAGAGATAATCTTCCAATCTCTGATTCCTCATACACGAAATGGAGATAAAATTGTCTAACTCAGAGATTTGTTTTAAGAATTAAATTAGATAATATAGGCCAAGTACCTCTCTAGTAACTAATGTCATTGATGTTGAGTGAATGGAAGCTATCATTCACTTAATCATTAGTTACAAAAAGAAACAGGAGAGAACATTATGCATATACTATGGGCTCAACTATTTAGAAGCCATATGGAAGAAAAGACTACGGAAATAAGCCAAACTATTTATGGTTTCCTACGTGTGACAGAATATAAGTTGCTGTTTTTTCTTTCTTTATACTTTCCTAAACATTACAAGCTGTGTATGATTTGCTTATATTATTTTAATTAGAAAAAAAACAAAGCAAAAGAGAACTAATCTCTCCCTTTAAGTGGATGCTTACGATGTTTTTTATTACGTTTTAGAAGATGGAAAACAAATGGTAAATTCACGAATTAAAATGCCTGATTTTTTTACTCTCCAAGAATTCATATAATTTGCATGTCAGAGCAAGTACAAAGTCACTACTTGAGTGTAAACATTTATAATTGGGATAGAAGTTCAATTTCAGCCGTCAGATGCTATGCTTGACCACAGGAGTTTAACTGTACCATTGACTCAGACTAGAAAAACTAGTAGTTTTTCTTTCAGCGGAATGTGGTCATTAAAAACTTTGCTATTGCATCCTGAGAGTTAAATTTTTAGAAGATTTAATGATTATTTTGGTTGCCAAACAATAATGATAGACTTGAGAGGTAATACAATTTCTTCTTAAAGAAAATTGTATTTGGGGTCATAAGATCCCAGTATTCTTACTTCCTCTCTATGGTCAGTTATCTTTTTTTGTAAAAATGGATTTCCTCTCAATCGTCCCTTTTTCTGAATTGTAGAGGAGTTCTTTCAGAAGCGAGATCTCTAACTGGAGGAAAGCAGATTTCTTTAGAAAAGCTGAGAGGGCAAGAAAGATTTTCTACATATAGACGGAAATGTGACTTTCTAGAAAAAGATGCTGATGTTTTCCTTTTATTGGGTCTCCTGCCTCTCAATTTTCTGTCAAATGGGACACCGAGAAGCAAGTATCAAAATCCAAGAAAAGTGATGTGCCACTTACCCATGCAATCTGGGCCCCAGTGGCCTGGACAGCACTGAGGCTGGAGATAGGTCTTCCTACAGATGTGGCGACATCCGGGGAGAGACAGCGAGTACGTTCTGACCTCAAAGGTATACCTTGAAGGGAAAAGAGAGGACATTAACCCCATAATCAGAGCAATACAGTTAATTATGGGCAGTGGGATTACCCTAGATTTTTATTTAGATCCTTACACTTGCCTAGATTTAAAAATGTATACATCGAACACATTTTACTTTCTAGGTAGAATAAAGCATAATCGCAACATATTTAATGGTAAGAAATGGATGAAAACAATCAAGGCACAATGAAAATAGGGGTGAAATATCTAAAGTGATGTCGAAAGTGAAAATAGCAGATGGAAAAAATCATGTTAGACTCTAGGCGCAGGCTAAAAGTACACTTTGTACTCATCGCTGAGTATCCTAGCAGCCAATGCAAGAAGAGAAAGATCATGAATTATGTGATGCACAGGATATGTGGATTTAAAACAAACTGACTGCTCAGGATTAGCACATTTTTATGTAGATACTGTAAACGTAGAAATTTCTGTGAGAAATGTATAGTGTAGTGAGTAATATTTGCCAGTTTCCTCGAGGGAGATATAACGAGTTCCTTAGAACAGTTTTTCTACCAGCTGAGATACAGATCTGGAATAGCAGTTCTTTAGAGGCTAAACACCATTGTTTATATACAGGGATCTCTGCATGGATGGCGTATTCCAGGATTTGACTTTAGTATTTCTAGATATAACAGTGTTAATGCTTCATTTTATACAAAATAAGAAGTCATTCTAGTCCTTTATCCCTGAATCGAAAACAAACTCATTGAGTACTATTTAATTTTTAAATTAGTAGACGAGGAAATAAAAAATTGTGTTTGCACTTGAGCTGCGTGGCTGCATCCATTAAGCTAGTGAGCAGAACTGCTTGCCATCCTTTGCAAGGATTAGCTTTGAATTATGAGAGTTTTGAATCGTAAGAGAATTTCAGGAATGCAGCGCTCACATAAAATGCAATGAAGCTGTAATGCATTTGTCTCCCTTCTTTGGATTCTAATTAATATCAGGGTCCATAGCTGCTAGTTAGTAAGATGAATATGAGACCCAAGGCTTTATAACATGTTCTGATTAGAATCTTTTCCAAGTGAAACGAAACCCAGATTTTCACAAAATGAAAGGAGAATGTGTATGTGCAATTCAACATAGTCAGTTTTGTATTGAAATGTGAATCAGTAATAATACATTTTTTTAGACTCAAGGTCATAGGTGTGAGTTACCTAGGTTTGAACTCATGTAGTGTTAGAGTAAGAGAAAACCATGGAAATGCTTGGTAGTTTTTAAGACGAGAAGTTTCTATTTAGGCTCACAATCCCTTGAGTTCCAAGACGCAAGCACACTTATTTTCTCATAATGAGTACCTGCAGTCTCGAACCCCCATGGAGCCATTGGTGACCTTGGTGTAACCATCTGGGCACTTGATTCCAAAGTTGAGTGAGCAGGATTGGCACTCAGTCCTCATTATAAGCAGAGACTTCTTATCACATCTTTTCGTCTGTGAAAACGTAAAAAAAAAAAAAAAAAAAAAATTGAGCCTCATTAGCAGAGCCTTGCTTGGCCAATCTTCTCCATTGACCTTATGTCAATGGAATGATAAGGATGGCAATGAGGTTGATTGGTAATGACTAGCAGGCTGCTTTCAATCTTATTTGGAAAGAGTGTTGGGATCAACAAGCAATGTCTGACATGGCTCTGCAAGGCGCGGCTTGTATGACCCGTTTGCCATCCCTGATCTAAGGTCTGGAGTCCAGCAAGGTAAGATAACCTCATTACACACACTTTTCCTAATGGGAAACCTGAACTAGATTGTATTCTTTTCAAATGGGAAATTGTTAAGGCAGGTTATTCAAGGTCAACTGGGCACAGATCAACAAGTCTTGAGGATATCATTTCAGCATTAATTCCACAGGAATAGTCTAGTCTGGGTGCTAAATGCCATGGAGCATACAGTTCTTGCTCCAAGATATCTAAGACTGCAAACATCTTAGAGCAGGAACTGTATGGAGCTCTAGAATGTGGGCTCTGTGAGGGCAGTGATCTTTTTCTGTTCTGTCCTTTGCTGTTTTGTCTCAGGCACCTAGAACTGTGTCTGGCACACAGCAATGCTTAGTAAATATTTGTTGATTGAATGAGTGAATTGTAAGAAATCAGACAGTTGCACCAGAAACCGTCAATTAGCAACATCGGGCAGCAGAGAACTGGTAAAATGAACGATGCAGATTCACTTGGGCCCTGTCTTCAGGATCCCTCATTGCCCATGATGCTGGTGCTGATCTTCCTAACTGGATTTCCTCCCCTCTTTCAAGTTCCCTTCATTTCTCCATTGAGCTTAAGAAATAGCAGCTTTGTACAATGAAGAGAGACTGAACTTGGGAGCCAAAAGATGTAAGCTGGGAATCAAGCTCAGTATCTTGCTAAATACCATCTGGAATGAATTCCTTACTCTTTGCCATCATCGGTAAGGGGGAGATACTGATAACTACTCTCCAGGTTACTGAGAACTTTAAATGATGTAACATGTACAAATTGCCTGGCCCAGTATTGGGAATATTGTAGGCAGTAAGCACTAATGCCTGTATTGCTTCTCTAGCTCCTTCTCTGTGGTTTGGCTTGTTGCTTCATCTGATAGTAATGTTCTTTCTCCTCCCCTTATCGACCTGAACCTCATATCCTTCAAGCCCTGTTTAACAACACCACACCCACAAAACCGCACCCATCTCTCCTCCTTTTCTCAATGGTTGGCCATTGAGTGCATTTTGTTGTCTTTGCTCCTCTTTTAAAAACCCGTTGTGGGAGAGGGCCACTTCTCAGACTTCTTCATCACCTCATAGCACATCCCATGGGCCCAGCACTAGGCTAGGGGTCATGGGAACGTCATAACTACTTCTAAGTGTATTGAAATTTGTCAAGGCTGTATGAGAAGAAACCTTGCATTTACAGACCAGTTTGTGGTTATACAAACTTCCAAAGGCATCATCTTATTCAATCTCGACCACCCTAAAGACAAGTAGGGCAGGTGTCATCATTCTCATTTTAGAGAGGAGACTACTGAGGTGAGGGGAGGTTCAGTGACTTGCCCAATGTCACACTGTAAGTTAGTGGTCTTCTTATTCCTTGGTTAGCTATTTCTCTTCCCCGAGCGTGCTATAGTACTGTATAGGAAGATAAAATCTCTGTTTTTACTGGCAGCTTTCATTTGGTGATCATTATGAACCAAAAGAGCACTGAAATGTTCTTTATGGATTAATAATAAAAGCCACCTTTAGATATAGTTCGAATCAATCCCCTTCAATGGTCATGACACCTCCATATTTCTTTAGGCAGGATTTTCTTTACATTAAGGTTTCCCAAGTGGGTTAGTATATAAGGCAACATCACTTTGTCTTTTCTTTCTTAGCAGGCCAAAGTTAATATTCTCTTTTCAAAATTCCCTTGACCCTTGAATTGTCCTTTTCAAATGGAATGGCTCATTCTACTTCTCATATGATCACTTCTTGAAAAGTAAACTCAGCTTTAAGCATCAGTCAACATTTCTGCACTAAAAAGCAAGCACTCATGATGATGATGGTGATGGCGATGTTGAGAAGGATCATTACTGCTGCTTGTGGAGCACTGTCAGGGGAGAAACTGAAGCTTAGACAGACTAAATGACTTGCTCAGGGTTGAACAGCTAGTAAACTGCAGAGAACAGTCACTGGTCCTCAGAAATATTTGTTAAACAAATGAAACCACAGTCAAACTCACCCCTATCTATCCTCAGAGCTGGAGCACGTAACCATTATGCCATCTTCCAACGCTTTCGTGAAAAGCACTCTCAGAAGACAGCTAATTGGAGTTACATTGGTGTTGATGCACATTTGCCTGGCGCGGATGCAGAATCATGTTTAAGTTTTATTCTTAATAGAACGGAAATCATATCTCGTGAAATGCAGTTTAGTCACTTGGACTGCCTCTCACATACCCCTTTAGACTGACCTTGCTGCAGATCTGACACTGAACTTACTCTATGATGACAATTCAAGTGAACCTGCTTGACAAGCTACTGTGCTGATGTACTTCACAGGGGCTACCACTGCAACTGCCCTGGGTACTTTCACTGCAACTTGTGAGGTGGAGGGACGAGAGAACACCTAACGCATTTTGTAATACTGTCTTTCTCAGCCAGATATCACCCAAACTGAAAATCCCCAGAACATCTCTCTACAGCTCTTGTTATTTTCTACATTCGGAATGGTGCAATGGAAGGTATTCGCATAGATGAGACTAAAACAAACAAATGAAGAAAACTCCAGGATTTCAAAATCCACATTAGAAAGAAGAATATTAACACTAAAATCAGAGCCCCCAACAATGGTGTTTTAGCACAGGAATAATCAACTGGGTTAGCACATCTTCAGAAAGATGGTTTGCCATTAGGATCCTATTCTCCACAGGCTTTCTCTTTATTTTATGAAGTCCAGATAGTGCTCTTTATCCATGACAACACAGAATAGCATAAGCTTTTGAATACATTGTGAAAATTAACAAATTAAAAAAAAACAAAAACAAAAACCTCAAGTCTCATCTTACCTGCTCTGCAGTTTCTGGTGGAGAGCAGAAATTTTGAACCACCAATCCAAGGAAGAAAAGTATTAAATTTTGTAGCATGGCGAGGAAATATTTGCTCCTTCTCTGTGCCAGGCACCCGCCAGAACTATTTACCTATTTTAACTTCGTCTGATGAACTTCCAGTGAATTCTTTCTCATTTCAGTGTTTGTTTTTAAATCTTTTCCTCTCCTTTCCCTGTATTGAACCAGATGACATGTGAGATCTGCCTCTAGACAGGAAAAGTGGCAAATCCAGGGGTTGTGGTGAGATTGGCTACTCTCAACTGTATATGTACCCTGGCTGAATGACAGGATATCCTGAAGGGACACGATCTGGAATTTCTGTGCCTTGTGAAACTCCCGAGCATAAGCTCCTGCCTCCCCCTGCTCTGCCCATTCTGCCTCCAGTCCTGTCTACTCCTGGACCCACAGCCCTGCCAACCTTTCCACAACCACACCATGGAAAACTGCAGGCCTGTCTGTCTAAATCCAAGCTTGCTGTTAGGCAGTGTTTGCGGGAGTGCCTCTAGACAAGTACAATCCTGTGCAGGGAATGTGGCAGAAGCCCGTGTCCTTGACTTTGAAGACTGGGGGTGTCCTCTCCTGGTGTGGTTGATACACTACTGCAAATAAATGTCTCTTTGCAGATAGCAATAATTGTTTTTTTTTGACTCATCCTTTCCCCTCTTCCATGTCACTTCAATAGCAAATGACTCGGCCTGTCGAGTTCATCTTTCCCTGAAAAGCCTCCTCTTCAAGGATCTAATGCCACCTCTTCAGGGAAGCCTTCCCAGTTTGCCTCTCTAATAGCATCTTGGTGGCCCTCCTAGCAATATGCACATAATACTACGGAAGTCCAGTCATATCTGTCACAACCCATCCTTCACCCATGCCCAATTGTAAATTCCTTGAGGACAGGGGTATAGCTTTCATTGTCTCTGTAGCCTTGGCAACCTAGAGCAGAAACCTGCATTTGAAAATAAAAACAAATTATAATAGCCAACATTTGTTGAAAACTCAGTATGTGCTAGTCACTATTCTAGACCTCTCCATGGATTAACCTGTTAAATCCTCATGGCACTTTGTGAAATGGTTAGGATTATTGTCTCCATTTTACAGATGAGGAAACTGAGGCAGGGAAGCTAGGCAACTTTTCCAAGGTCACACAGCTAGTGGGTGGGGATCTAGTTTCCAAAGTATGTGGCCCCAGAGCTTCATTGTTAACCCCTACCCTCTACTGACTGAAATAATAAACATTTAATGCATAAATAAATAGCAGTGGTCCTCCAGTCCCACTGAGATAATGGCAAAGTACCAGGCACAGAACCAGAAAGGACAAAGTCTGGGCTTATCAACAAGACAGGCTTATGAGGGTACATCTCAGAACGCTGAGTTAACTGGGGATTCACCTAGTTATAGATAATAAGTTTTGGTTAAATAATCCTCTTTTCTCTGTCACCTCTCTCTCTTTTTAATTTTTGAAACATTACATTACACTGATCAATAATCTAAGCCTTCAGAGACTAACACAGAGGTCTGAATGGGAAGATGCCAGGTGAGGAACCTCTTATAATCCCTTGGTTCAGTGTATTTCATCCATGGCTCAGAATCCTGGAAGAGCTTGGAAAAAATTCCTCAGTGTTCAGTCCTGCTTCAGAACCATAAATCAGAACTTCTGGGTGTGGAAAATAGATGGAGTATTTTTCAAAGCTTCCTGGGCGATGCCATTTGCATGGGACCATCGCTCAAGGAAAAATTAACTATATTCTGTGAAGCCAGTGAGGTTTGAGGTTTATGTGTTATAGCAGCTATGTCACTTTTACTGATACTAAGGAAAGGTAGTTGGAAGGTTCCTTCTGATTCTTTTCTCTCTGAGGGACATGGATACATATCTGGGGCTTAGAATGAGCTAGATCCCTGGGAAAATAATAAATGAATCCATACTTGCATTTCCTAAACAGTTCTGGGAGATGCTGCAGGGGATGCTGGGGAAAAATTCTCTCATGAGATAATTTGGAAAATCCTGCCTCTGGTGTCCCTGTCTATGTACTGACCATTCTCATTTGCTCATTAAAGGTTCTGAGAAGTCCTGCAGTAAAACGTAATGTAACAAAACAAAAGAAGAAGTTCCACTTTGCTTAAAGCAGTATTTTCCAATTATTTGTAGACCAAGAGTTGCTTTGTCTCTTTGCATACTAACCTAGCAAACCTCTGGATTTTGTGCTCTATCGATCTCTTAGGGAAATACCGTCCTAGACTTTAGCAGGTTGAATATTCTACCTTTAAGTAGCCAGAGCGTATAAGTTAGCTTTCCAGTGGCTATGAGGACTCCAATGACCTGTCATACACTTTATCCATTAGCTGCATTTAAAAAATACATGTAACTCACATGGCTTTGTTTAAAATATTATCCGAGTAGTTTTGTTAATTTTATTTCTGTTCAGCTCATTTTAACAGAATTCTTCAAATTATTTCAAATCCTTACCACTGCTTCCTCCAAATGTGCCTTCAATCAGCAAGTGCTTAGCATGGTGCCTACCACATCCCTCTTAATCATTATTAGTAGATAGTTAAAATAAGCCTGTTTCATAGATAACAGCTACACAAATCTCTACGCTTAGCCCAGTGTAGCTCCGAGCTGGGTCTGGATTTCCTGTGTCCTTGGTTGCCCCAGTCTGTGTGTCCTTCACGAGGTGGGGTGTCACTTCCTTTACTGTGGTCCATATTCCTTTCTGTAGATTATTTCTCTGTCTCTAATCATTCAAAGTTGTTTTGAGACTAGTGTTTTTAATCAACAGTATTTCCTAGGCAGTTTTGCTCTTCCAGTGTCCCCTGTGGTGTTGTTGTCAGTTACCTGGCAACGGCTTTCCTCAGCCGGAGTCTGCCTTTCTGCTCTCTCACTGCTTCCCCCTTACGTCCTCCTCCTTTGCTCTTGTGATCTGTCCTCAGTGATGGCAACGTGAGAAGTGATAGTTTGCTCTTGGGTGACGGGCTCAGTATCTTGATTGGAATCTGCAGAGATTTTTTCCCATATTGAAAAGAGAAAAAGAAAGGCTAGGATGCTTCCTGAGTAACACGGTTGAGCATCTCCTGTGGCAACCGGATTCTGCGTTGTTAATGTTCACCCGCTCCTTTCTCTACAGCATGCCAGTTACTGAGATTTAAGTCACTTTGAATAACACAGCGGTTCATGTGTGCTTTGAGTAGCATTCTGAGAAGGGGGCATCAGCATTTTCACCACCACCAGCATCATCGTCTTTATCATCACAAACTCAAGCATAGCTTTTAAATGTGCCGGACTCTCTTAATCTTTTAACTCACTTATTTAAGCTTCACCACAAGCCTATGACATAGATGTTATTATTATTATCTTATTACTATCCCCATTTTGCAGATGAGAAGACTGAGGCAGAGAGAGGATAACTTGTCCGAGGTCGCAAGGATAGTAAGTGATGGAGTGGGGATTTGAATCTAGGCAATGGGGAGCCAAAGGTTGATGCTGAGGTACTCACATGACCTGCTCTGGTTCTTGAGTCTTGAGCAAGGTCCTTTTGGACCTTGTGAGATGGCTGACAGGGTTAGAGTTGATGCTTCCGAAGTAGAACTAACCTGTTTACATGGGGATCCATTGAATCTTTTGCTTTGCAGGAAAAAAGAAAGGCCACAAACTGGTATCTAAGGTTAATTTTCTGGTTAAAATTTATTTTTTGCTCTCAAAGTAGTTTGGGCTAGAATGAAGGGAAAAAATATCTCAGAACAGCAGCTAGGTTTTGATCTTTCTTGAGCATATACTTAAGAAATTAAAAAAGTTGCTTTACATAGTTTCAACCGATCCAACAGCTCCTAGAACATTTCCAAAGAAAGATGACGCTTTGGGAAGCGGAAAAAAAAAAAAATAGAAAAAGAAAAACAATAGTAAGTCCCTGAAAACTTCTGGTAGGAGAAATCATTAGGGACTATTTGGCAATGCTTCCCAGTCCTATTCGGACCCCTCCAAGCCTAATGTGGTCCTCGATAAAATTTAGATTCTGGTCAACATGGAGCAAATGGAGCTAACAAAACAGACTTTTGAATCTCAGTTCATAATTTCAAGTAGCCTCCAAGTCTGAGCAATATTGAATTTTTCTTTGCCTGTCTTTTTTAAAGGTAGCCTCTAAGTCTGAGCAATATCGAATTTTTCTTTGTCCGTCTTTCCCTGCTTTGGGTAAGAATATCTTGCATTTTTCCAGATCAAAGGACTTAACAAGCTAAACTGAGAGTAGTCTATATTTTTCTGTCATGTTTTGAAATAACCTGTTTAAAAAGTCTTCAAGTAAAAGTCTAAATAATATTTTAATTTGGCCTGATTTATACAGGTAGCTGTCCCAAATACCTACCTTTACTTTGATTGTGTAGATACAAGTGATATCTAACAGGGTGATTTTTTTTCTTGATTGCTATCACACTGTAAATTTTACTCATCCGTTCATTCATCCAACAAAGGTTTATGGAATGCTAAATGCTATGATGGGCTCTGGGGACAAAGTGCATTATAGCTTCTAACATACTTTTTCACATGTTATCTCAGTTAAACTTTATTACAACTTCGTGAAATAGACTGGGCAAAGAGAGGTATCTTGATTTGGTAGGTAAGAAAAGTGAGACATAAAGAAATCGAGTGATTCACATAGAGTTAATAAGTTAGTATAAACTAGTAATAGATGCTGGGTAATCTTACTCTAATCATATGCTCTGCCTGTTACAGTAGACTACCATTCCAATATCAGATGCCTAAGCCAGTAAATGGATTATCTGTGGTTCATCTAACTCAGTCATTCAAATGCTGAACTGCATTGGCTGCTATTTGTTGTTACATTTAGACAAGGCCATGGACACAGAAGTCTTGAAGAATGAATATAAAGAACATGGTTGAGATTCATACAAGCTCAGGCTACTTGGGCCAGAACTAAAAGTGTTGAGTCATCAGTTCCTGGTGGTCTACTGCATGATCTACTAGGCTTGCTGTCCACAGCATGTATACCACGGGCAGACTGGATGGATTGAGACATCCTATTTTATGTAAAAGAACTTGGCTTTGCCCTAGGAACTGGTACCACCCCAGCTCTACAGAACGCAAGATGAAGCACACACCTGCCAGACATGCCTCTACTTAGTGACTTGTTTAGGTCTGCAGCAATCTTCCCCCAAAGATCCACTCGACTAATTTATTTCCTTCAAGTCCTTGTTCAAATCCACTCTCTCCATGAGACCTACACAGATTACTCTGTTGAAAACTGCTCCATGCATCCCTCCCACCCTGGTACTCCTGCTTCCTCTTATTCTGATCTTTTTCCTTCTCCTTGGCATGTATCACGTTCTAAGTCACCACACGATTCACTCGCTTATTATGTTTATTGTTTGTTGTCTGTCTCTCCAGTTAAAATACATGTTCATTAAGGGTAGGGATTTTTGTCTGTTAGCTGACTGATATATCTCAACTATCTGGAAAAGTGCTTGATATATAGTAAGCACTGAGTGCTAATGATTGACAGAATAACTCATTGAAGTGAAAATTCTCAGCTATATAGATAAGCAGGTTAGATAATTCAAGTAAAATACTACCATCCTCAAAAAAACTTATCGAAACATACTGTTGTTTTTTTTCTTTATATTCCCTGAGCCCCTTACAAAGTCAGTTCTTTCTGCTCTTTATGTCACTCAGCTCTGCTATAGCACCTTCCTCTAAACGGATCATTCTAAAATCTTGTTTCTTGATGAGTTTTTCCACATCTTATTCTGTTGGATTATTATTTTGACACCTGGGCAATCAAATTCTTGTAACTTGGGTTAAATATTTTTCTGTTTCTTACAAATGAGGTAATTTTCATCCACAAAGTCCTAGACTCTTTCTGTATATAATGAGTATCGGTTCAGAAGAGAGTTGGTTCAATATGTACAAGGGTCTGGCTCCAGTTCTGCCCCAAACTGCTGACCTTGACCTTGAGCAAGTCCTTGAGCTCTCTGATAAAATAAGGGGGTTGGATAACATGATATTCACTCTGCTCCTCTACATTTCCAGCATTGTAAAATATTTCTTTTCACATTTCTCACTCTAGGGAGATTTACCCCCTCCAAATTTTTTTAAGCTTTGAACATTTTGGTGGTTGGCTTAAATTTTAGGTGTATCCTGGAAGAATATAGGTAAATTATTTTCTTTCCCAAGTAATCTGAAATTGCTTTAATCCCTTAAAATGATTTTCTCAAAAAATAACAGAACATTTTAAGGTTTTGAGAAAAGGGTAGTGGGGATGTATTTAAGCTAAGATTCATTGCCATGGTATTTTACCTAAACTATTTCATCAGTCTGCAAAGGCGGATATCAGATTGAATCACATGAAACTGTCATTCTTTTAGGTCAAGAATGGACTAATACTAGCAACTTTATATGGTGTATCCTAATGTGGACTTGTTTAGCACTATACGTGATTAGAAAATAGTTTAAACTTTTATTTTTTAAAAATTTTTATTATTATTATTTTTTATTTTTTTAGGGAAGGCAACCCTTGGTTGACCTCACAGATTGCAAAGACCTTGTCAGTTTACAATCCTTATTCTTTATTTTTTATGCCTACAGCCCCTGGTCTTCCTAGGTGGTCTCCCATCCAATATTAACCAGGCCCGACCCTGCTTAGCTTCTGAGATCAGACAGGATCGGGCTTGTTCAGGGTGGCATGGCTGTAGACAAGTCTAAACTTTTAATCTTCATAGACAGGAACCCTTTTAGTTCATTTCTCAAGGACCGAATTTCCTAAGAAGGTTGTTATTGTGAGCATAAGATACCAGGGCTCAGGAGACTACTGGTTTTGGTTGGAAAGTTCTCTCTCCAAGTAGCACTTACACTGGGGTCATGGCATTGCCTCTCTGTAAATGCTTCCCATCTTGCAGAAAGGACGGAACAGATGCAGAAATGTCCATGCCTTCACTTGCCCCGAACACCCCTCCCGGTTCCTCTGCGTTGTGCTTTGACAGGGTAAATAAACGCACCTACTCATTCTTAGGAACTGACAAGGCAAAAGGGTTTCCTGCACACTCATCAGATCCCGGCTCTCAGGAGTCAGCTTTCCCAAGCAGGGGATGTGTCTAAACATACACGTCCCTGTCCTCCTGGCCCTTTCCTTTCCTTTGTTAGTGCAAATCTTTCCACGTAGCAAATGTGTGTGTGTGTGTGTGTGTGACTTTGTGTTTCCTTTTTGTGGAGACCAGTCAGCAAGTCCTACTTTAAGCAAAATTGTAAAGTTGGCAAAATTTCTCTTAAGCTTCCCCCTCTACTTCCCTGTCAGCATCCTTCCTTCCTCCATTCTTTCTTTCATTCATTCAGTCAATCGGCATTTATTGGGCATTCAGCATACCCAGGGCACCTTTCTGTTTAGGATGTTTTTTCATGGTAACGAATTAGGATTAATTGTTAATTCATTGATTAATCGATACTTGGTATTAAACATTTGGTATTTACATAGTAATCTCTGATATTTACGTGATCATCGTGAATATTTATCCACCCAATTGCTCAAGAATCATTTTTGTTTCTCCTCTTTTCCTCACGAACACACGCGATTCTTATCAAGTCTACCTCTGTGGGTAGAATCCTATCACGAATCTGACTACTTCTTTTCATCCCTGCCACGGGAGTCAAGGATGGCTCCAATGTTTTTGGCCTAATTCAAAGAATGAAGCTACCATCCACTGAGACAGAAGGGTGTGAGTAAAGCAGGATTTTGTTGGGGGATATTTATGAATTCACTATCGGATATGATAAGTTTGAGATGGCTAGTACATATCCAAATGGAGATGTCAGTGAGTAGTTGAATAAAGAGCAACTTCAGTGGAGAAGTAGGGAAGAACGCCTGAATGGAGGAGGTTTAAGAAAGAATAATAGGAAGAGAGAAATTGGAGATGGAGTAGATCTTTTTTTCATTGGGTTCTGCAGGAATGGAACAAAGACATAAAGCAATAACTGTGGAGGGTGGGGTTGGAAAGGAGCCAAGGAAAGATTTTTTAAAAGATGAGAGGAATTAACAGCATTTTAAAACGTTCTTGGGTATGTTCCAATAGAGAAGGAAAAATGGATGATGACCATGTTAATTTCAATATTGAAAAAAACTATACCTATCTATATCATGCTAATTAATTCACTACTTGGTGTTGCTGGCACATATAGATACTGAAGTGGCGGTTACTTCTGGCCTGTAGGCTTCTGTTGGGAAGCTTTCAAATGTTAAGCAACTATTCCTAGTGTTTGTATTCCAGATGGAAGGTCGATAAATTTTAACCGAGCTCCATGATAAAGGTCAAAATTAACATACACGCACAAATACACCCCACATTGTCTATCCTAAGTAACAATGTGATACCCACAAACCAATGACTTGCGCCCCAACTCCACTCACCTCTCACTTTAACATTCCCACTCCTCGCATTTCCTACTGGAGACCCAGCCCCAGGGCTGGTCCTTAGACTGTGGAGCATTCAATGGCGTGGGTGGCCTATGCTACTCTCTAGGACTCCTTGCCCTGTGGCACTTTGCTTGAATGAATATCTTTGCTGAAGGCGGAGGGAGGCATTGTGCTGTCACGGACTCTCAAACAAGACCCCACAACCATTTGAAACAGATGTTTCCCAACTTCTTACTCCAAGATGTGAAATCGCTAAACCATTGCATATTCTCCAGGGTTTTAGTTTTAGCTCTCCCATTAATGAGCTGCATAATTGTGGACAAGCCACATACCTGATTAGGGTCCTTGAGTTCCTCAACTTGACTCCATTTTGGTTTTGATTTTTTATCATCCTAGCTTCTCTGAGTCTCTTTGGAGATCTGAAGCAGAAAATTCCTTTTCTTTTTTCATTTTCCTTTCGCTTCTCTCTCTTTAGTTGCGGACCGCTAGCCTAAGAAAAACACAATCCAAGGGCATATAAATTAAAAGGCAATTAATTTTCTTTTCTTATTATGGTAAATATACACAACACAAAATTTACCATGTTACTGATTTTTACGTGCACATTTCAGTGGCATTAAGTATGTTCACATTGTTATGTAGCCGTCACTTTTATTTATCATCAGAACTTTTTTATCATCCCAAACTGAAACTCCATACCCTTTAAGTACTAACTCATTTCCTCCCTCTCCCAGGCCCTGGAAACCGTCCTTTGTCTCTATGAATTTGACTATTGTAGGTACTGCATATAAGTGAAATCACAGTATTTATCCTTTTATGTCTGATTTATTTCACTTAGCAGACGGAACGTCTTTAAGGTTCATTCGTGTTCAAGCATGTGTCAGATTTTTCTTTTTTTTCAAGACTGAATAATATTCCATTGTATGTATATACCACATTTTATTTACCCATTCATCCTTCAATGAACATTTGGGTTGCTTCTATCTTTTGGCTATTGTGAATTATGCTACTACAAACATGGGTGTACAGATATCTGTTTGAATCTCTGCTTTCATTTCTTCTGAGTATGTACGTGTTCACCTAAATAAAGAGGTAAACTGAGGTGAGCTCAAATGACCAGAAACTGACTTTATTCCGGACTCGGAGAGGAATTGCAATTCAGGAAATGCATGCTGTGGCAAGCCACAGGCGACTCCACTGAGGGTTTGGGGATGGCTGTATTTATATGTAAGGAGTGCAAAAGAGGGTGAAGTCCAGCCAGATCCAAGCAATAAATTCATTGGTTTGAGGACAGGGAGGGATTCTTGGTGGAAGTTTATTGGTCAGGAAATAAGTCTCGGTCTTCTGCAAATCAGGCATTTACGGGAAATGAGCCTCAGTTAAGTTGTGTTCCTTGTGAGGGCGCATGCGTGAGATTCAGCTTTGCATACCCTCCGGCACCGTTTTAGATTGAAATCCTTTTACATACTCGAGTGAAATTGTTGGTGTTGGTTCACAACCTTGGAGGCTTCCTGGGTGAAATCTGAAAATGGTCCCGTACTCAGAGGCAAGGAGAGGCAGACCACTCCAGATGGGTAGGTGGCAGTTTTAATAAGCATGGGAACTTTTTTGTGAGTCTTGTCTTGGACGGCTGCACGCGCCTGTCAAAACCTTCAAGTTTACATAGAAGCCTCACCTGGGTTTGGTCACATATTCTGTCCAGATGATCTTAACAACACTTGACTGTCTCAAGGCTATGTATGCCCTTGAGACAGCTCCCACTGTGGGAACAGTGGGGGGTGGTGGGGTGGGGTGCGGGGGGCAGTGAGGAGCCTCTGACAGCTTGAATGCAGCTCTCAGTTCAAATGTTGGTCACGTTCTCTCGATGATCTCCTCTAACAGCTGAATCACCTGGTAATTCCGTTAAATGTTTTGAGGAGATACTATACTGTTTCCCACAGTGGTGGCACCATTTTATAGTCACGCCAGCAGTGCACGAGCTTTCTAATTTCTTCACATCCTTGCCAACACTTGTCATTTTTATTTTATTTTTTATAGTAACCGTCCTAATGGATGCAAAGTGGTATCTCGCTGTGATTTTGATTTGCGTTTCACTAACACTTAATGACGTAGAGCATCTTTCTATGGGCTGGTTGAAGATTTGTGTATAGAGAAATGTCTCTTGAAGTCCTTTGCCCATTTTTAAATTGGGTTGTTTGTTTTGTTGTTGTTGTATTGCAGAAGTTCTTAATGTATTCTGGGTAGTAATTCCTTATCAGATAAATGATTTATAAATATTTTCTCCCATTGCCTTTCCACTCTGTTGAAAGCATCCTTTGGTGCACGCTTTTAAATTTTGATGAAGTTTAACTTATGTTTTCTTCTGTTGCCTCTGCTTTCGGTATTATATCCAACAGATCACTGTCAATTCATGCCCTGAAACTTTCTCCTTATGATTTTAAAAAAGTTTTATAGTTTTAGGTCTTACATTTTCATAATTTGGTATGTTTGTGTCTGACATCGAAGTTCCACTAAAGCTGTTTCTTAAAGAACAGGGAACATTACATTACATGAAATAAATACATTGATTAAAAAACATTTCGGTTGAATATGGCCAACAATCAAGGGAACAAAAAACTGAAAGATCAAAAGGTTAAAAAGGGTAAAACAATGAGGGAGGGGAGAAGACAGAGCAGGAGGACGTGGAGACAGGAAAATGGGGAAAAACCCTCTGGTAGTTAAAAAAGCGAAGGTCTGATTTATTAATCCTACTCTCAAAAATCTACCTACTGCCAGCATTTATTATAACACAGTATAAATTTTAACGGTTCCCTAAATTTTGTGTGCATACAGGTTGTTGAAAAATTATAATGAAAAAAAAATCACTACATACTTTGGGAGGCAGATTAAGTGGAAAACAAAAGTTAAAAAAAAAAATCTAGTGTCCTTCAGTTATGGTTCATTTTGTGGTCTTTTGTGGCTGCTCTAAAGTCAGAAGAGCCACCACCCGATAGTCCACAAACTACCCAAAAACGGTGCAAAAAAGAGAGTCAATGGGATTTTAGCAAAAATAAATATAAAACTGTAGATTTAATAAAACTGCCCAGAGAAGCTGTATCAGCAGACACAGGGCAAGCAATCTCGAAATGAGAGAGCACAAAAGTCTGGGTAGGGGTGGGGGCGTGGGGAGGCAGAAGTTGAAGGGGCACGTATCTGAAGGTCCTTTCCTTCTCTCACGTCCCTTCCCGCCAGGGACCCGCTTTATCCCGCGCGGGCCGCACTGCCCTGATTTTAAATGTGATGTGTGCTCCCTCCTTTTTAAAATTAAAATTATTGGGGTGACATTGGTTAAAAAAAAACAAATAATAGATTTCAATAATATTCGATAATACATCATATGTCTATTGCATTGTCTGTCCTGAGAGAAGTGCCTTCTGGAATCACTGAGAGCAACTTCCCATCTAACCGCACCATCCCTGCGAGCCACTAAGGAGGGTCCTCTCAGGGAACGCGGGTGGGGTGGGGAACTTAATGCAACTGCTTGGAAAAAATGGTCACGTTGTGGAGGGAAAGGGAGGCGGGAGGCGATTCTGGCCGTGAAGGGGAAGATGCTCGAACAAATACCTGATTCCGTGAGCCTGGGGTTGGCTGATGTTCTGGAAGGCGTCTGGGCACGAGAACTGAAAGAGCCAGACCCTAAAAGTGGCAGCCCTGGGAGCGCAGCAGGCCCCCTTGCTGCCCTCCAGCACGAGGACAGACTTCCCTCTGGGAAGCCAGGACAGACAGCCTGCGCAGGAACGAGGGCAAGCGGGCGCCACCTCCCGCGAGGACCTGCAGCGTCTGCCTGTGGCAGTGACCCCGTGTGGCCGTAAGGGGCAATGACAGTACCCGAGGCTCCAATTTTCTCCCAGCCTGAGTGCGGGAACCACTTGGACCCTCCTTTTGGATTGTACGATCCCTGGGGTTTGTGGACAATCGGGAGGTGGAGTGAGGCAGAATCTTCTAGAAAAAGATGATATATTTCATGTCAAATAACTTTCATGGGGCCTTGAGAGGTAATTCAAATCTAGGCAGTTTGGCTGAAAATTCTGAACTCTTCTTTTTTTGCTGCCTCTTTGTCATCGACAGATTTGGGAGGGAGAAGAGCAGAGTTCATTGATAGCCAGCAATAATGGTATAACAGACAATCTCAGTAGCGAGTAAAAGAAAACTCGAGTCAGACTGGCTTAAACCAAAAAATGACCCACAGGGCAATATGCTGAGCTCTGTGAGTAGATGTAAAGATCAGAGAAGAGCCTGGGCCTGCACAAAGCTCACATTCTGATGGAGGGAGACCAAGCATTCACATAGGAATTTTGACAGAAGTTTTCGCAGACAATTGTGTTCAAATAACAGAGTCCGATCAAAACCCTAGCCATATCTACACTCGAGTTTTTATCTTATTTTTGTTTTCAAAATGACTGTGCTCATTGATCTCTCTGAATGTACAGGTTTGCTTTTCTTATTGCACTCTGTAGAGTTTAGCAAGATTAGGAATCAGATGCATCCTTTTCCTTTGCTACAACTAAAGACAAATGTGCTGTTTTAGAGTCTGCCCCCTTTGCTCTATATCCTCTGCAGTATCTCAATGTAAAGTTCTGTGTATTTTCTGTTATTACCAATTTCCTCTCTCCCTCTCCTGCTTGAATAGGGCAGAGGATGGAACACTTGGAGCCGACTGGCAGGAACCCAGTACTGTTGTGTCTGATTTACAAAGTGATATTTATGCCCTATTCATTCCCGACAATGGCTCAAACTGTTCCCTGGGACAATAATAGAGCTGACACATCAATATGAAGTGGTCCTGACTCCATGAAGACCTTGATAGGTCAGGACCAACGATAAATCAGCTACTTCCTGCCTATCCATTTATTTAGTTCATTCATTTTTTTCAGCACGTATTTACTGATGAACTACTATATGCCAAATGCTGTTCTAAGCCTGTTCTCTTCTTTCTAGCTCAAGGATCAGCAAGCTTTTTCTGTAAAGGGCTAGAGAGTAAACATTTTAGGCTTTACCTAGGTCATGAGATCTCTTTGGCAACTACTCAGCTGTGCCACTGTAATGCAAAAGCAGCCATAGACAAGGTAAACTAGTGAGTGGGGTTGTGTTTCAATAAAGCTTTATTTACAAAAGCAAGCAAGAGGCTGAATTTGCCCTGTGGGTCTGGGTTTGTTGATCCTCACTCTAGCTTAATTCTAACCGGAGTCCATCTCCATCCCTTATAATAGTTTATCTTCCTTTTCAAAAATTGCAGAGCAGAGAAACCCATTACTTAATCAGTGGGTCACGCCAATCGAGTTCTGGTTCCAAAGAATTCAATTTGTAGTTTGTTTCTTCAACAACAACAATAATAACAACAATGTGATCAATAATGATAATAATAGCTGACAATATTATAGCACTTATGTGCCAATCAATCACTGCTTGTAATCACTTTCCAAATAGTAACTCATTTCCACTGACTTGGTAGAAAAAAGAATTAAAACATGGTAAAGAGGAAGAGGTTTAGGTTATAGTGAGATACACACACACAAACAGTTATTTTTGGCTACCGTTTTCCAGTATCACATATATTTTGGTAAGATAGATAATACTTAATTTGTTGAGCTCTTACAAGATACCAGATGTCAGGCTGAGTGTCATCCATGCACTATCTCATTCAGCCTCCCAGTAGCCCTTTGAGGAAGGTATGGTTTTTATATCCATTTTATAGCTGAGAAAGTTGGAGCTCCAAGTGGTTCAGTAACTTTTTCCAGGTAGCAAGTATGGACTTGGGACTTGTTGATGCCTCCAAATCTTATGCTTTTAACAGCTCTGCCCTAATGACTTGCTTGGGCTAGAGGAAATTAATAAATTAATACATCCAGACGGTAATGTGTGTTTCACTAGGGTTGCGTTTTATTTTTGAATAATAATAAAAAAAAGAATTTCCTTTAATGGTGCAAGCTTCTCAGATGGCAGAACACAAGATGGTTGTACCTCTGCTGCGTTGGCATTTTGATGACTGCCATTTACAAACACAGTGCCCAAGAGACCTCATTAAATCAACAGGACAATGGGACGCGTTAAAACCTAAGTGCAGCTGCTCTGCGGAGGAATGTCGTCTGTGGGACGAAGCCAAGCCTTTATCAGGCTGAGCCGGGTGGCGCTGGGCAGAGGGCACAGGCTGCTGCTCCACCCTGGAATGTGGCCCTGCAGTCGACAGCTGACAGCCACCCCGTTTGCCTGGGAAGGGGTGGTCTTACCCATAGATTAATCTTGAAAGCTGCCTCTTTTCGTGTCTTTTTGTTGTGTGGCTCAAAAGAGTTGCTCAGCTGGCGCAATTGCTGTCAACAAAAGGCAGCTCTATTTAAACAGGAGAAGGGCAGGCCTGCCTGCCCGGGGAGGCATGCTGAACGAAGTGGGCTGTGGGGGTGTTGAGTATGAACTTGAGAGCTCGGATTTCGCAAACGAGGGTTGTAGCGGGTCACGCACATGTTTTGAGGAAATCCCCCGTCTCCACGTAAGCAGATCGTTTTGTGGACGCCTTGCCCCTCTCCGGTGGAGCATGCATTTAGTGTTATGTGGAATGAGAAGGATTTCTCTGTCAACGCAATTTAAAGTGCTACAAAGTCAGCTCCAAATGACATCCCTCTGCCCCCGGGATTATTAGATTATTAGAGAAATAGTGGAAATTACAATTAGGTTTTAGGAAATCTGAACTTTAGACTCAGGTCCGTCCCAAAGCACTATGTAACCTTGGATTGGTCTTTTCAGCGGAATCCGTGC
>NW_011888797.1:3623578-3638035 GCF_000151845.1 Pteropus vampyrus | reverse complement strand
GTATCTTGTATTTTATTTGGTAACCCTTCCGCTGGAGAACCAGGTCTTTCCTGTTCTGAGTCTATGAGTTTGGGTCACAGGATTTCCACTAGACTTGGAGCTGTGAGAGATAACTATGGAGTGAGTCCCAGAGGTCATTTTGAAGGAAACCCATGCCTGAGGAAAGCCACTGTGCCAGAAACAGAATTAAGGAGAGAGAATTGGCCTTGATCATTCTGGGTCTTAATAAGGTCTTTAATAAGATCTACCCCTGGATTTTCAGTTGATAAAGCCCATAATTAATTTTTTTGCTTAAGCTGCTTTGAGTCATGTTCTCTATTTCTTGCAAATGAAACCTTTCTTACAGATCCATCCCTCTTATTTTCAATACGTTCCCAGCTCCTCCTTGTGGAGAGCAGAGGAAATGGAGAGAGAGGGTCACATTTTTGTGGTACATGTTGGGCACTTACTGCGTGTTGTCTCATTTAACATTCACAACACTCCTCCAAACTTCTGTCGTGCCAGATAAGGACGTTGAGGCTCGAAGATGTGAAGTAACTCGTCCCTAGGCAGCATGGCTTTTAAGTGAATCAGCTGAGAAGCCAACCAAGGGCTGTTTGATGCAAAACCCATACTTTTCCTAACACACAACATTGATCAAAAGGGAAGTCAGAGAGAGGTGCCATCCAAGGAAATGACTTAGAAGGGGAAAAGGACATTGAATGCACCAAAGAAGACTTCTACCGCGAATGCTGCGTCCCTCTGCAATGCCCCATTTTGTGTTTCCATATCTGTGGTTCTTGTAGAGATGACAGACAGATATGACAGGGACAAAAAACTGTAATAGAATGTGGCACCTATCTGACAGGAGTAAGCAATCTTGAAAAATGCAAGAGGGTCTGTTTTCTCGTATTGATTTTTCAAGCAAATTGTTTATAAAATCAAAACCCAGAGATTGAACCTCATGGGATGGACTTTTTATGCGGAGCTATACAGAAGCATGTGTTATGAGGTGGACGTCTGGAGAAGAGTCCATTGTCTGGTCCCTGTCCTTTATCTTTCCTTCCATCCTTGTCATTTTCCATGTAACTTTGTAGCTCCCCCTCCCCCCACCACACTTAACTCTGAGCTCTGGCGTGTGACTTGCTTTGACCAATGAGATATTAACAGATGTGATACAAGCAGAGGCCTAAATTGCCTTGAGCACTGGGACTTGATCTCCTGATCTACTGCCTGAGCCATGAGAACGTGCCAGAACTAGTCTGCTGGAGGATGAGAGACAAGTGGAACAGAGCTGAGTCTCCCCAGTAGCCTCCGCTAAAGCAGGTCTAGATCGGCTGACTGGCAGCAGACTCCCAGATAGGTGCGTGAGCTGAAACAAGATGGTAGAACCCCAGGCCAAACCTCAGCTGAACTCAGAAGTGTGAGCAGTAGATGCCTACTGTTGTATGACAGTGAGGTTTTGTGATTATTTGTTATGCAGTAAAAATTTCCTGATACGTGGACTCAGGGAATTTCACTTCTGTCCCAGCCTTTAAATATCAGGAATGTTCTTAGTGCAACTGGGACCCCCCAAAACAATTCTAGATCTTTTTTAGGATGGACTCTTCAATCGCTGTAGTATATTATGGTAACTGATAAGGGAACTAGAGAAGATCTGGGATTAGTCCAGAATTTATACTCCTGGGCTGAACCAGAACCAGATTGACCTTGAGGCAGAGGCTCCAGAGATGCACTTATTGGTGATTCACTGCTTGTTGGACACAGATACCTGTGAAGTTTTATTTGTTCAAAGGGGAATATGGATACGCATTGGGAGCATCCACTTGATAAATGAGAAGCCGGGGATTGACTGCCGATTCTTAGAAGAGACTGTCAGAATAACCTGTTGATAAAACAAATCCAAATGCGATGCTTATTGCAGTAAGAGAGACCAGTACATTGTTACACAGTTTCAGTAACATCACAGAGGAGGAAGCAGCATGTCAAAGGCAGGATATTTATAGTGTTTCAGGAGTCTGGACAATGTGGGTCTTTCAAAGCAGGGCCCTGAATGAGACTGAAACCACTTTGAGATTTAATGGGGTACGACTGATGCACACAATGGGGTGAGGTTTGGAAAGTGAGCCTTGAAGAGCAAGTAGGGATTTGATGACCCCAGCTGGGAGTCCTGAGCGATGGCCTATTCACCTTGAGGTGGGCTAGTTAAATAGTCTGTTGTTTGGATAAATGGATTTTCAGAAAGTTCCTGGCACAAACGGTGCAGGTATTTGGATCTTCATCTTCTTGGACAAGAAATTTCTGAAATAGTGAAGTCACGTTGGTGCCGAGTGTGGAAGGAAGGGTTGAGTCACGCTAGTGGAGGTGGTAAGCTGAGTCTGGTGGACGCCATCTGTTCTCAAGAGTCAGTAAAACCTGTGTTCTCACCCAGTGAACTGGGAATTTACCTGACTTCTCTGAATGTCCCTTTTCACTGGTCCAGTGAGGATAATGATAGTTCCTTTGGCGACATGTTGTTGTGAAGGCTGAAGGAAATAAAGCACAGGATATGCTAACACAATGCCAGCTATACAGAGCGTGCCCAGTAAATGGGAGCCATGTCTAGATTCCAACTGCCAGAGCAGTAAGTGACTTTAGCAGCAGTTCTGAGGTATAAGATTTCAGTTAATCCAACTGCTGGAGTGAGAAAGGGAAGAAAATACAGCATCTCTACGTGGAACAGACACTCTGGCATCAGCAATTGAGTTTTAATGGAGTGAGGCACCTGTTAAGTTGAAAAGGCAAATATTAAAATTAAGTACTTACAGTGCCACAAACCAGTTTTACTGCCATCGTGCTGTCCAAGTAATTACATTTGACTAAGCAAGCTGAAGTATTGAGATGTGATCGTGGGTAATGATTATCAAAAATAATTATCTTTGCTATAAGCATGTAACGTAAAACCCAGATTCATTCATTAATCCATCCATTTATTTGTTCATTTGTTATTTATTTATTTAACAAATATTCTTTGAGCATCTATGATGTGTCTAGTATCATGATAAGTGCTGGTGATGCCACGGTGAATAAGAATGGCTGATGTTCACCCTTATGGAGCTGCCATTGATTGGTGAAGAGAGAATTCAAATGCCAGTATCAATCACACTCCTGACTGCTTTGGTTAAGGCTGTCATGTTATGCTCAGGGCTGTCACAGGGCTTTTGGGCCTCTGCTTTGAATGCTCTTTTGGCCCTGTGTCTGGGGCCCCAAGAAACCCTCAGTCTGGGTGATTTGCTAGAACAATTCGCAGGACTCAGAAAAACTGTTATCCTCATGGTTACGGTTTATTAGAATGAAAGGAAACAGATTAAAATCAGAAAAGGGAAAAGACTCATGGGCAGAGTCCAGGAGAAACTAGGCACAAATTTCCAGGTGTTTTCTCCCAGCAGAGTCATACGAATGCATTTCGTCCTCCCGGCAACAATGTGTGACAACTCAAGTGAGGTGGTGCCAACCGTGGAAGTTTACCCAAGTGAGTGTTTGGGGTATTTAATTAGGATTGGTACGCAGGTCTGCAGTGCCTGCGTGACTGACCTCAGCTACTCAGACTCCAACCTCCCAGAGCAAAAACTTGGGTGTTCACCATAAATCTCATCGTTAGCATAAACCATATGATCAAACTGGTACCTTGTGGCCCAAGGCCTGCAGCAGACAAATCCACTCTTATTAGACAGAACATTCCAAGGGCTCAGAACTCATCTTCCAGGGCAAATCGTGAAGAGAGCCCTTTCCTGGGAATGTGCAGGGTTTGAACAAAGCAGGTCTGTCGAGTGAACCCTTTGCTGTACAGATCCTCAGCTCATTTTTCTTCCTTGGGGATGCCTTCCATAACTGAGACAAATTTTTCTAGTTTGAGCTCTCGTGATACTTTGTACATACCACTTCTCAATAAATGTCAGCTTTAAAATCGCATATTATTTGTTTAACAGTTGTCTCTCTCTTTCCTTGTGATGATGGGGCTATCTGTTTTTGCTCACTGTACCTCCTACTCCTGCTGGGGGGACTAGACCTGCCATGTAATAGGGGTCGAGTGCATACATTTTTGAATGAGTAAATAAAGAAATGAAACAATGATCACTTATTATAGGTTCTATGAAGGGAGTAAATAGGGTGCAGTACTAGAGAATGACAGTGGGCTATGTGGGTGGATGATTTTAGATAATTGGAGATCTTCAGAGAAGGAGATCTAAATGGTGAGGAGGAATCATGCACACAGAGTCTGGGCAGAGTGTGTGAGGAACAGGGAAGAGCAAACACGAAGTCCAGAGGCCGGGAGAAGCTGGGTCCATTCTAGGAAAAGACAGGAAAATCGAGGTTCTGGGAGCAGTGTGAGTGAAGAGGCCAGTGGCTTAAAATGGAAGCGGGAGAAGTCTGGAGGCCCAGAGAGGGAGTTGGGGATTTCATTCTGTGTGTGGAGGGAAGCTACCGGAGGTTTTCCTGAAATGAGTGACGTGAACTGGTTTGTTTTTGAATAATGTTTTTAGCTTCTATGTGAAGAGTACATTGAACGGGTCGAGAGAGCAAGTGGGGATGGACCACTCAGGAGGCTATTGTGACAGTTTGGTAAGAGACGGCCAGTCCAGGGGGAGATGGTGATGGGATGGACCACGGGGGAGGCAGTGGGAATGGGGAGAAGGGGGCCGATAGAAGATACAGTTTGAAGTTAGAACTCAACGTCTTGAGGGAGGGTAGGCTTGGTGTTGAGAGAAAGAAAGGAGCTCTGGAGCTCACTGTGCATCTATCTCCTTGGAGTAAATGTGGCAGATGTCGACATCAAGAGGTGCCCGTTTACCATTTTAGATCGTTTTCTAATATTAATGGGAAACTGGCAGGCAGTTCAGAATGAATTCTTAAAGAAGACAAAGACTTCGCGTTAGACTTTTTGGTTCTGAATTGCTTCCCCCTCAGGGCTTTTGCAATCTGTGTTAGTTTCAGTTTCTCTTGAAGCAGATAGTCAGACAGAAACTCAAAGGGAAGTGATTTATTTGGGAAGTGGTCCCAGGCGACATTGTTAGAAGAGTAGGAAGGGAAACATCCATCGTGGAACAGGCTAGTGCTCTGGGCATCTGGGGCTTTGTCCTGTTGGGGCCTCAATGGCCAGACAAGCCTAGCCAAGGATTGGAGTGCTCAGGTGTATATGCCTTTACTCGGGGCGGACTTTATTTCCCAGCATTTCACTTGCCATATTCTGAGGTGGAGCAGGCTCTGCTGGCTGGAGGAACCCTCCAGGCGAAGAGGTGCAGATGTTGGCAGCTGGCAGCTGGGCTGAACTGCGCTGTAGGGGTAAGGCACACATGACGGGGTCCCCACAACTTTCTCCACACAGTGGAAATAACATGAGCAGTTACTGGACGTCTCTGTAAACAAAATGTGCTGTGGCTTTCTTTCAAAGGATTAGATGATTGCACGTCCAAGCACAGATATAATTTATTTTTGTTTTGAGGGTGTTTTCTTTTTTTTTTTTGAGTCAAAAAACTTAAATTTTTTAAGTTAAAAAAATTTTGACGTACTTTCTGTGATTTCTAAACTTTGCGTCCTTCACTATGCTCAAAGTTTCTTCCTATCATTTTATCTTTTTCTTTGCGCTGGTTTGGATAAACTCAAATGGTTTCTTGGAATCGAATATAGTTTCTTTTGCTCTTGGATGCTGTGTTAGTTTCCTAGGACAGATTGCCACAAACTGGGAGACTTCAAGCAACACAAATTTATCCTCTCACTGTTCTGGTGGCCAGAAGTCTGAAATCAAGGTGTTGGTGAGGCCACGCTCCTGACGGCTCTGGGGAGAAGCCCTCCGTGCTTCTTCCAGGCGTTCCTCTGCTTGTGGCTGCGTAACTTCAGTCTCTGTCCGTCTTCATGGCTTCTTCTCTTCTCTCTCTGTCTCTCCTCTGTGTGCCTCTTAGGATATTGTCATTGGATTGAGGGCCCTTCTGGATTATCTAGTATGATTTCATCTTGAGAGCTTTAACTTAATTATATCTGTAAAAACTCTTGGTACAACTAAGGTCACATTCACAGGTTCTAGGAGTTAGGACATGGACGTCTTTTTGGGAGTCAACATCCAACTCACTGCAGACCCTATGAGGTTTGTTAGTGTAAACCCGCTGACATTCACATGGGCCAAAAGTTCTCATCTAGACGTAGCTGATACATATTTTCAGGTTTGATTTGCATGACCTCTCCATGACCAGGTTAATTCTGTTAGGCTGCAGCTACTCTGATGTTTCTCAGAACTGTTGCTCCAAAATATAGCTGGGCACTTTCCAAATAGAAGAAGGGATGCCCAGATGGCTGGTAAAACCTTATTTCTGGGTGCGTCTATGAGGGTGTTTCTGGAAGAGATTAACACTCTAACCCATAGACTAAGTAAAGATCACTGTCACCAATGTGGGTGGCCATCACCAATATGATGAGGGCCTGAATAGAATAAAAAGGTGGAGGAAGGGCAAGTTTGGTCCCTGCTTGTGTTGGGACGTCCATCTTTTCTTGCCTTTGGACATTGGCGCTGCTGGTTCTAGGGCCTTTCGATTTAGACCGGGAATCACACCATTGGCTTTTCTGGGCCTCCAGCTTGCAGATTGTGGGACTTCTCAGCCTTCATAAGCGTGTGAGCCAATCCCTTATAACAAATCTCTTTTTCTATGTCTCTATATATTCTATTCTGTTTCTCTGGCGGACTTCGACGAATGCACTTGTTTTTCTGAGTTCTTATCCTGATATTCATTATGATTACGCCCTGATTTTCAGTCTATGAGATTTCAATATTGAGTGATGCTAAGTGATTTCAGTGTTCAAAGTTCATAACTTGGCAGAAATAACAAAGCAATAATAATAGGTATTATTTTTGAGTATTTATGTTCCTGACAGTAAGAAATCAATGAGGGTTTGTTTGTTTATATTTTTCTTTAGATTCTACATGTAAGTGTAATCATATGGTATTTGTCTTTATCTGTTATTGGGGGGATCACTTCATAAATTTTATAAATGTCTAACTACTATGCTGTACATCTGAAGTAATATAAAATAATATTGAATGTCAACTATAATTAAAAAAAAACAAAAAGTAAGCAAGCAGAAAAGAACAAAAAGAGAAAAAATTGATCACAGCAATAAGAACATTTGTTGTAAAAAAGAAAAAGAAATCAATGAGGGTTTAAATATCCTCATTTGCAGGTGAAGACTAAAAATTAGGTTACAATTCTTCCTTGTAGACAGTGTCGGTTCCAAGAAGTTTTTCTTGTTTTAAGGACCACAGTGCTACTTATACCATTTCCAGGTGTAACTCACCGAACTCAATCCTGAGAGTCATCTGCTTTCTTATATTATCCAAATTTCCACTTTTGCTGTCAGAAAGAGATGGGATTAGACCAGTGGTTCTCAATCAGGGGTGATTTGGGCCCCCTTGGGGACATTTGGCAATGTCTGGAGACACTTTTGGTTGTCATAACTGTGTGTGGAGACAGGTGCTACTAGCACCTAGCAGGTGGAGGCCAAGGACGCTGTTAAACACCCTCCGATACACAGGACAGTGCCTGCAACAGAGAATTGTCCAGCCCGAAATATCAGTAGTGCTGAGGTTGAGGAACCCTGGATTAGACCCACATGCTCACCAGCAACATTTTTGAGGGTATAAGTGGACCCAGTATTTGTTCTGAATGCCCAGTATTCCCGCCTTGAACTTCGATGCTTCCATGAAGCCTTCCCAGATCTCATCGGATCCCCACAGAGACTTCTTTTCACCCTTTTTTTTTTTTTTGGTAACAAGTACTTACCTCTTTTGTGACATCAATCACATTCTATGGCAATTATTTTTTTTCCTTCATTCAGAGTTCTCCAGAGACACAGAACTAATAGGGTCTATATAGGTATATAGAAATAGATTTATTATGAGGGATTGGCTTATGATTATAGAGGCTGAAAGTCCCATGATCTGCCAACAGCAAACTGGAGGCCCAAGAAAACCAATGGTATAGTTCCAATCCAAAAATGGTAGAAACAATCAAGAAATTGATTTCTAAATTCTTGAGAAAAGAAGCTATTTAGGAAAAATGAAGCTATAGCAGCTCACTGCATACCATAATAAGTTCTTATGTGATCAAATTTGAACATAAAAAATAAAATAATAAGTGAAAAAAATATATAAATATTTAAATGTTTCTATACTATGAATCTAAGAATAAAAAATAAAAAATATTAAGAAAACTGTAGATAGTTGTCAAATATTACTAAGGACAAAAATTGAACTGCAAATATAACAAGGGTTCATATCCAAAATTAATAAATAAATATGACATTAATACAAAAACATTAATACCCTAATAAAAATAGGCAAAGAATAGTGTTTAAATATAATACTATGTTATTTGATAAATATGAGGTTATTTGGTAAACACATAGAAGTTTAACTTTATTAGCTATGAAAGAAATATGAATAAAAACAAAGATAATTTTTCAACAATAAAATTTTAGGCAAAGTCTTAAGAATAATAATTATTCTAGCAGAAGTGTAATGAATGTATGCACTTACACTTAGCAGAAATGTAAACTGTAACTATCTTTTTGGAATAATTCACCAGTATAGGCTTGTATCAAGAGTCTTAAAGAAATGAATAAACTTTGACCCAATAATCACACAAACATGTTCATATCAGGTTTATTCATAATAGAAAAAGAGGGGGCAGTAAATGTCCAACAATATGGAAATGAGTAAATATATTAACAGTATATCAGAATTTTGTGATCTGTGGCAATACCATCAGGATAATTTTTTTTTTTTTTTAGGTGAAGCAACCCTTGGTTGACTTTATAGATTGCAAGGAGCTTGTCAATTTACAATCCCTTATTTTTCATTTTTTATGCCTATGGCACCTGGTCTTCCTAGGTGGTCTCCCAACCAAGTACTAACCAGGCCTGATCCTGCTTAGCTTCCGAGATCAGACGGAATTGGGCTGGTTCAGGGTGGCATGGCCATAGACATCATCAAGATAATTTTAATAGAAAAAGACACACAACCCAAAACTTCTAGGGATCCGATAGCCCCAGAACTTCAAGTACATTTTGATTCCAAGATAGGTAAATATTCCCTTTCTGTAGCTATTTCTATGTATATATAGGGATATATAAAACAGGGTGAACAAGTATAGAAAGAACTAAAAGGATAGGAAATGCTTTGAAATAGTAATATTGTATCATCGGTGGATGAGATTATAGGTGATTTGAATTTTCTTTTTCAATACATTTTTTTGGCATTTTTATATCAAGCAAATATTTATCATACTTACACGTAATCAAAAGAGTCGTTTTGAAGAGAAAGTTCTAATAAAGTACCATAGAATTACTAGAATATAATCTCCGTGAGGAACATTTGCCATTTTTTGGATTAAAAAACTTGAGGCTCAGAGAATGAAGTTACTGCCTGAAGTAAAACCGGCCGTCAGCAGCACATTTTAGACATAGTTTAAAAAAAGAAAAAGAAAAAAAAAGATGCCTCTCAGAGCCTCATAAGCCACATGAACACAAGAGATTCTGTAATTTGTGTGACTATCATGTGCATAGATGTCTTGAAGACCAGCATATTGAATTATCTATTGGGTGATAATTGAAGGAAAAAAAAGACTAATTCTGAGTGAAAATCTGGGTTTTAACATCATTCTACCATGTTATCTCCAGAAAATTCACTTAACTGCTATGTAAGTACTATTTTAAATTTATTGATTGTTTATTTTAATAATTGACAGGAGTCCTTTCTTCCCTTCCCTCTCTTCATTCTTCCTTTCTTTCTTCCTCTCTGCTTCCCTTCGCCAACATATAAGGAAAGTCATTTATTTGCCAGGCACTAGGAACCGGAGAATCTAAAATGACAGAATACATAAAAAGAGCCTACACTCATAAATAAGTGATGTAATACTGATGAAATCTCAGTAAACTCCGTGGGTTCCTTCAATGTCAGTTACCTGGTTTTGCTCATGCACTAGGCTGATATAAGATGCTACCACGGCACGGGGAAGGTTGAGAAGTGTGCATGGAATCTTGTACATTTCCCTCCCAATTTCCTGTGAGTGTACAATTATTTCAAAATAAGTAAATGAAACAAGCAAACAAAAACAGCACCCCTCCCCCCTGCCCACCAGCTTACTGAGAACTGTAAGAGACAGACACATGTAAAATGGTTAAAGAAGACAGTTTTGGTAATATGAACAAACTTTATTTAAGGCTTCATGGCTCAAGCAGACTCCATATTAGAAGGTCCAGAGAATTGTGAAATGGGGCAGAAGGCAGGAAGCTTTTACAGACAAACAGTTAAGAACAAGGTAGAGGAAAATTGGAAATTGATTAGGGACCAGGGAGTTAGTTGGAGACCCCGGGGTTGGTTTGGCTTTTGGGGTTTGCTGACTGGATGTACAGTACTGTATTTATGGTCTAGCGTAGCTTTTATAGGGAGCTGAAGGTTATCTAAGTTTGGGTTTGCTGATGTGGCCCCCTGTTAAGAAGCAGCTCCATCCTGGGCCTAGAAATGTATTTCAAAACGAGTTCACACAATGTGATAGAAACAGAGAAGGAGGGACCAGCTCCTCTGGTGCTGTAAATAAAGGGTTTATGAGCTAATAAAATGAAAAGTGACTCGATTAAAATCATTGGGCATTTTAGAACTGGAGGTATATATTTTTTAAATTCACTGAGTGTTTAAAATTGTGAACATTTTACAGATACAGAGAGGCGTCCAAAGGAATGAGCTAATCTGCTAAGGTTCTAGGACCTTGATGTAACACTGGTTTGAGTCGTCAAATTTTCCAGGTGGTGTGGCAGTGACACTCATGAAAACTCAGATTCTGTTTTGGGTTCTAGGATCTCTAAAAGTTTGGAGTTTACTGGTCCAAACCAGTCCTTCCTACTGTTCCCAAAGGCATGTTCCCAGTGTGCTTGCCACGAGGTGGCAGTAGAACATAAGCCACGCACCTCAGGGGTACCGCTGACGGCCTGTGGTTGGTGATGGAGTCCTGTCCATATTATGTACATTACAAAATACACCAACAGATAGAATTAAAATGCTATGTAAAGATAAAGTGAATAGGTCATTTGATGTGTTCATTCTATCATTAGCTAATATCTTAAAATAGAATATGTACTTACAGCAAGGTTCGCAGTTAAGGATAGTGGATATACGTCCATGCTGCAAATGTTATTGGACAATTTCACCTTCTTTGGGCTCACTTCTGTCAAGTCTCATTAGATGGTCATCGTTTTTGCTTTATAATGTGGTTGATTGGCGGCATGAGATATTTGCAAGCATTAATTTGAACCATATTAAATTGCTATTTTCCTTAAATAAAAACCGAGCAGATATTGGCAGTTTTACATGGTTTACCTTTAGATGCATTTTTGCGTTACCTTCAGTCTGCATTTTCTCTGGCAACATTTTTTTTTTTGTTGTTTTTCCTTTTGGAAGAATTGATGATCTAATTATTATAACATCTACATCTCTTAATGGTCCTCAGTTGCAGTATGTCATCATTCATTCAGGGCAAGGGGCTGTGATCCCTCCACGTTGTGGAGCTCTCGCTCCTCCCTCTGGATTCCTCATACACCTTATGTGACCACAGACACTCTGACACAACCCCCAGGTGGGGGCCTGGTGTCAACCCAGATTAGTAAAACCTTACTTCTTTCTCATATTTTCAGATAAAGAAATATGTTGTTCGAACATGATCTTTTTGAGACTGCAAAGGATTATCTAGCAGTTCAACTTGCTCATTTTACAAATGAGGAAATAGCCAAGACAAGCCTATTTACATTTTTCCTTTGGAGGAATGCGAAAATATAGTTTCACACAACACCGAAGCACTTTGAGCATGTGATGCCACCCCAATGTGCTCCATTTTACTCTGAAAATGAGACAGGAGAGAAAACTTTAAAAGAATCTCAATCTTGGATTTCCTAATGGAGACCTATGTTGTCACATGTACAAATCTTTTCCCATTGTGCCCAGAGTCCCAGAAACCTTCTCTTTAACTCTAAAATTGGAGAAGTTGGAAGATGGTACCCTTTACAGTTCCAGCCTTGGAAGAAATTGTGCTTAAGGAAAAGTTTCATGAATTCTTTCATCCCCTGAGGCATATCAGATATTTTTTTTTCCTCTCTAGGTTATAAACTCCTCGAAGGCAGTGACCAACTCTAATTTGTTTTTCTATCTCCCACCCCAGTGGTTGGTTCAGTCTCTTGCATCTAGAAGGTGGTTAATAAATGTTTACTGAAGTGGATGGAATTTCAGTGTAAGACATTTAACTTTAGACAGCCCCGACCTGCATTGCAAATTTTATCTGTAAATATGTAGTGGGGCACTAGAGATGGCTCCCCTTTCTGAGCTATAGTTCTCAGTTCAGTCCGATAGACCTTTCTACAGTAATGGAGATGTTATGTATCTGAGCTGTCTGATACACTCGCTGCTAGGCACAAACATCTATTGAGCACTGGAAATATGGCTAGTAAGATGGAGGAATTTAATCTTTAATTTTATTTAGTTTAAGTTTAAATAACCATATGTAACTAGTAGCTACACATTGAACAGCACAGAAAATTAAGTCATAAATTAAGTTACAGTAGCTTCAAACTTCCACATTCTTTACTTCTCTCATACTGACCTCCTTCAAAACACCTCGCCATTTTGTCCCACCTCACCTTCAGGTGACCTTCTATTTTCTCCCTTTCTCCCATATCCCTTAAGATCCCCAGGAAATATTCTTTCTCTTAAGTGTTTATTTTGTTAACCCATCATTCTAAACACCAAAAAATTTAAAAACATAAGACCAACCAGAAAATTATGCTAATTAAAAAATAGAATTGAGAGGTGGCTTCATACTGTACTGGTTAGCACATCTGCTTTACATGCAGAAAGTCCTGGGTTCATGCCCCAGGTGGAGCCACGGACCATACCCTGGGTGCGCCAGGCCCCAGGTGGATGATGCGAGAGTGAGGGAGGAGATGCCCCGCTTTCAGTGATCTAGTTCTTAAGGGGAAATGGAAGTGGGAGAGGGGAATTAAAGAGGGGGAAAAAAAAATAAAAGATAGAATTGATTCCATTCAAAGATAGAATTGGGTCCTTCCAGAAGGAGCAACAACAGGACCATTTTACCAGAGCCTCAAGCTCAATGGGACTCTAAATATTGGCTCCTCTTTAGTGGCATATTTATATTCTGGTCTTTAAAAAAAATCTGTATAGTTTCTTTTTCCAGTTAAAGGGTTAGTATTGAGTCGTTCCATGCTGAGTTTCCTGGATTCAATCCCTTGGATATGCGTTCACGAGTTTAACTTGTACCCATTCTTCAAGATGACTTCCCTGATCTCTCCTTCACTATTCAGATTTCCCTAGGATGCTTCTAGCTTCGAACCTCTCCTCACAGAGTTGTTGTAAAGACATAAAATAATGCACAGCAAGTACTAATTTAGTGCCTGACACATAGTAAGTGCTCAAATATTACTGTCCCTATTTCTGTAGTAGTCACCCTACCCAGATGGAGAATCTGAGCCATAGTGAACTTTGGGTCTAAGGATCAAGGCAAAATTGTAAATAAAAGAAAGAATTCCAAGGTCATGAACAGGCCAAGATGGGTACTATGGATGGTTTGGAGTGTAAATATAGAATAAGGCAGAAGAAGTGGTTCAGGACTGAGTCTGGAAAAGAGAAGAGATTGTAACTGGTTCATTGTAATTCGAGGCTACCTAAGCACTTGAAAGGATATGTGCAAGATCATCTGTCAATCAATTTATAGTTAGGCAAGGTTACACCAAAACCATTGAGACATTCGTCCATGTTATTTTTTAGTCCCTGTCCATAGACTTATTAGCCTTTTACATATTTGGAAGAATATTTTGTTGTACATTTTATTAACTTGTAATTTTCACTCTTTTTATAGGACTTTCCTTCTTATTTTCTCACACTCTGTCCCAGACATTCCGAAGTCACCGAAACAGTTTTGTATGCAGCCCTTTACATTTTCTTTACGTTCATATACAGATACAAATATATATTTAAAGTTTCTTAATGTTTATTTTTACAAAAATTGTGTTATACTATATACATTTATTTGCCACTTGCTTTTCACACATCATTTTTATACAACATCTGCTTGAATGCTCATAAAAACCCGGAATGTGTGCTAGATTTGGTGTCTGTTTTTTATTCCCAATTTAGAACAAACCAGTTTTCTATTTTCAGAAGAATGGTAGATAAGATACTCTGACTTACCCTCCCAGTGAAATCCTCAAATGCAGAATAAAAATTTTTTCAAACCTAAAATGCATTAATGAGCTGTTAGGAGGGAAGGAATCCAAGGAGGTAAACAGATTCCTTAAAGACACTTTCATTCTGAGGACACTTGCTGAAACCTCAATGAAGATGAGTTTGGACTGTCATGGCCTCTTATAAGTGGGAGAAAGGAAAAAAAA
>NW_011888797.1:3620661-3623528 GCF_000151845.1 Pteropus vampyrus | reverse complement strand
AAAATAAAAGATAGAATTGATTCCATTCAAAGATAGAATTGGGTCCTTCCAGAAGGAGCAACAACAGGACCATTTTACCAGAGCCTCAAGCTCAATGGGACTCTAAATATTGGCTCCTCTTTAGTGGCATATTTATATTCTGGTCTTTAAAAAAAATCTGTATAGTTTCTTTTTCCAGTTAAAGGGTTAGTATTGAGTCGTTCCATGCTGAGTTTCCTGGATTCAATCCCTTGGATATGCGTTCACGAGTTTAACTTGTACCCATTCTTCAAGATGACTTCCCTGATCTCTCCTTCACTATTCAGATTTCCCTAGGATGCTTCTAGCTTCGAACCTCTCCTCACAGAGTTGTTGTAAAGACATAAAATAATGCACAGCAAGTACTAATTTAGTGCCTGACACATAGTAAGTGCTCAAATATTACTGTCCCTATTTCTGTAGTAGTCACCCTACCCAGATGGAGAATCTGAGCCATAGTGAACTTTGGGTCTAAGGATCAAGGCAAAATTGTAAATAAAAGAAAGAATTCCAAGGTCATGAACAGGCCAAGATGGGTACTATGGATGGTTTGGAGTGTAAATATAGAATAAGGCAGAAGAAGTGGTTCAGGACTGAGTCTGGAAAAGAGAAGAGATTGTAACTGGTTCATTGTAATTCGAGGCTACCTAAGCACTTGAAAGGATATGTGCAAGATCATCTGTCAATCAATTTATAGTTAGGCAAGGTTACACCAAAACCATTGAGACATTCGTCCATGTTATTTTTTAGTCCCTGTCCATAGACTTATTAGCCTTTTACATATTTGGAAGAATATTTTGTTGTACATTTTATTAACTTGTAATTTTCACTCTTTTTATAGGACTTTCCTTCTTATTTTCTCACACTCTGTCCCAGACATTCCGAAGTCACCGAAACAGTTTTGTATGCAGCCCTTTACATTTTCTTTACGTTCATATACAGATACAAATATATATTTAAAGTTTCTTAATGTTTATTTTTACAAAAATTGTGTTATACTATATACATTTATTTGCCACTTGCTTTTCACACATCATTTTTATACAACATCTGCTTGAATGCTCATAAAAACCCGGAATGTGTGCTAGATTTGGTGTCTGTTTTTTATTCCCAATTTAGAACAAACCAGTTTTCTATTTTCAGAAGAATGGTAGATAAGATACTCTGACTTACCCTCCCAGTGAAATCCTCAAATGCAGAATAAAAATTTTTTCAAACCTAAAATGCATTAATGAGCTGTTAGGAGGGAAGGAATCCAAGGAGGTAAACAGATTCCTTAAAGACACTTTCATTCTGAGGACACTTGCTGAAACCTCAATGAAGATGAGTTTGGACTGTCATGGCCTCTTATAAGTGGGAGAAAGGAAAAAAAAACTAGATTTCACTCAAAGTGAGAAACACAAGGCAGTTCCCAACTACAGCTGGGATTCCACAAGCCAACACAGGTTGAGTATGTGAAGGTAAACGAAAAATAAAGGAGGGAACAGCAAGATAAATGATCTGACTTACAACTTGGCACTGGATAAAGAGAGAAAAATGGTCAGTGGATGGATTTTAATAGTAGATTAGACATAGTAAAAAAGAGAAGTGATGAATTGAAAGTAGATCTGAAGAAAATATCTAGAACAAAGCATGAAGAAACAAAGAGATGAAAAATATTTAAGTAAGGTTAGGAGACATGAGGAAAGAGAGAGATGGTCTAATACTTGGAGTTTCAGACGAAAATAGCTATACGAAGAAGAGGGAACACTTGAAGAGATAATGGCTAAGTACTTTTCAGGACCAATGAAAAGCACCAGTCCTCATATTTAACAATCTAATCCATTGCAATCAAACAAATAAAAAAAAATACATACTTGGAAACTTCATGGGCAAAGTTAGATAATATCTAAAAAGCAGCCTGAGAAAAATAGACTATCTAAAAAAGAATGATGACTGATGAGAATTGACTTCTGAACAGTAACAATGAAATCCAGAAGAAAGTAGGATTTCGTGACTGTACAGAGAAAATAACTGAACCTAGAACTATCTGGTAAGAAATCTAATAGTTAAGGTAACAAAGACATTTTAAAGAAGAGTACAAGTTGAGAAAGTTTGCTGCCAACAGGTGCTTACTACTGAGAATTATAAAAGTATGTACTTGAGGAAAATGAAAGTGTTCCCACATTGAATGTTCTTAGTGCAAGAAGGAATGATTAGTGAAAATGTTGTAAATATATGTATAAGTCTAAAACAAGCATCAGTTGTACAAAATATTTATGGTGATAAGACAAGATGGAATTAAATACACAGAACAATAATAGCATGCGAACTGGCAAGTGGCAGATTCAATTAGTGTTTTAAGGCCTTTGTATTGCATGGGAAGAGGATAAATATATGATTAATTTTAGACTTTAATAACTTAGGTATGCACGCTATAATTTATATGGGAATCTAGAATAATAGAAATGCGATTATAGGTTCTAAGTAGAAGACACAGTGGAAGGAGAAAAAAAATCAGTCCAAAAGAAGGCAAGAGAGGAGAAAAATTAAACACAAAAAGTGAGACAAATAAAAAGTACAAAATAAGTTGATGAAATTAAACCCAAATATGTTTGTCACTTCAAAAAATTAAATGGTAAATATTCCAGTTAATAGACACAGATTGTCAGACTGGGTTTTAAAAAATACAGCCATATGCTACTTAAAAGAGACACATTTAAACATTAGCATATAGAAAAATTAAAAGTATAGAAAATAATATAGCAAGCAAATGTTAATCTTAAAGTTGGTATAGTAATACTATAAACTTTAGTCTGTAAGGCAAAGAACATTATGAGAAATAATTAAAGTTACTACATAATGAGAAA
>NW_011888797.1:3616157-3620611 GCF_000151845.1 Pteropus vampyrus | reverse complement strand
AAAAGTACAAAATAAGTTGATGAAATTAAACCCAAATATGTTTGTCACTTCAAAAAATTAAATGGTAAATATTCCAGTTAATAGACACAGATTGTCAGACTGGGTTTTAAAAAAATACAGCCATATGCTACTTAAAAGAGACACATTTAAACATTAGCATATAGAAAAATTAAAAGTATAGAAAATAATATAGCAAGCAAATGTTAATCTTAAAGTTGGTATAGTAATACTATAAACTTTAGTCTGTAAGGCAAAGAACATTATGAGAAATAATTAAAGTTACTACATAATGAGAAACTGTTCAATTTATGAGAAAGATGTAAAAATTTTAACTATGTATTTGTCTGGCAATATACCCTCAAAACGCATAAAACCGAAATTGACTATAAGAAAAAACTGACAAATTTAACATCATACTATGGAGATTTTAATACACCTTTCTCAGCAATTGACAGATCAAGTAGACAAAAGTATTATTAGTATTAATATGAAAAAATTAGAAAGTGAAAATAATATTTGATTTTATGTTTAATAAAGTATAAAGTGAAATAATAAGTCTTAGAAGATTATGTTTAGCATGTTGCCTTTTATTAAAATTAAGAAAAATTAACTTTTCTATATATGTATACGAATATCTCATAAGTCTATATTTAAAGAAGTAAAGGTATGATGAAGACAAGATTCAGCATAATGATCATTTCAGATAGGGAGAGGCATGGGAACAGAATTGGGGAAGCACACAGGTAAAGTAACTTGTCAGTATTCTAGGCCATGTATTGGTTGGTGGGTAGATAGGCGATTTTTCCTTATTAAAATCAAAGATAAACAAGAAGCAAGGATAGTATTAATATAATTACGTACAGCTGAGTATGTATATCTATCTCTATCTCTGTCTATCTCTATCTCTATCACTACCTCTATTTATCTCTATCTCTATCTATCTATATCTATATCATCTGGAGATGAACTGCCCAGGTGAAAATTCTGGCTCTCTACTCAATCTCTGTGTACCTCGGTTCCCTTCTTTATAATATGGAGCTAATAATAATTGTACTTATCACATCTTGATGATCATTAAGTAACCTAATATATTTAAAGTCCTTAGATTATCGTTTGACATGTATTAGGGAGTCAGTAAATGTTAGCAATTATTATTATTGCTTCTGAGAGGAAAAAAAAACTTTGTGATGTCCTGCCCTTCTATTTCATTTTGACTTATTCATGCTCATTCTTGCTTTCTTCTCTTCCAAGGTAGGTAAGGAAGGATTCCTCTACCTCTTTAAGGCTCATTCTTTCACTTTGAATCCCATCTTCATCTCCATTACCTCCATGTCCTAATTCCATAAATTGTCTTGTTCTCTCTTGCTTCTCCCATCTCTTTGTATATGTAAGGTTTGGGCCAGGAAAACAGAAATCATTCTAGGTATTTCAAGCAGTGAGGGATATATTACAGGAAACTGGAGGCTCACAAAACTATTGCAAGGGCTGGGTGTGAGGGTGGGTAAGGTTAGGAAAGCCATTTCTAGCTTTCAGGAAAACAGAATATACGTGCCATTTTTTCTATCTGATGTAACTTTCCTTCCTCTATGCTAAGTGAACTTTAACAAGCCTTCAGGATTTGGCTTCTCAATCCCTATCTCTGGGAAGATTACTCTAAGATGTTAGCCTGCCACAGTCTCCTAAATTCTGGCAGAGGTTGCAAAACTCTTGGGTCAGAGACAAAGGAAGGCTAATTACTCACAGAAATAGCAGTTGCCAGACTAGTGTCACTTTCTTGCACTGCTTCCCTAAGCCCAATTTCCAGAGGGCCAGGTGACACTTGCTCATGGGTGGGTTATACTACAGGACAGAAACCCTGGGCATAGAGAACGTGAATCTTTTATAATGAGTTGTAACAAACCTACCTGAAGTTTACCTCAGGGAGAAACATTATCTTTATTATACTGGACAGTAGAAAAACTTGCCTTATTTCAATCATCTAAGGCTATTTGCTCTGCAAGCATTCTTGAAGAGATAGTCCATGCAAAATAGCAGTTACGGTTTCTGCCCATAAGACATGCAGAGATCTGAGAGACTCATGGAGAATTAATGATCTCATAGCACTTATTACAGGTTATTGTAATTGCTTGTTCATTGACATTTTCTCTAACTACTGTAAATTTCTTGAGGGCAGGGGACAGACTTTTTCTAGTGCTATATCTCTAGGACAGTACCCAGTGCATACCCATGAGGATATTTTGGGAGAAAATAGTTCTTTAATACATTTTTGTTGATTGAATTAAAGAGTTAACTCTATTGAGTACTCACTGTATGCCCAGGTGTGGGGCTAAGCACTATATACTTCATTTAATTTGCACAGTGACCCTATGAAATAGGACTATATTAACCCCCTTCTGCTGATAAGGGAACTGAGGCTTAGAGAACTGAAGACTTTCTATGACCACACTGTTAACAAGTGCTGGGCTAATATTCAGATCTAGGCAGTGACTCTACACAACGCATCTATGCCCATGAAGTGTCGGTGTTGGAGTGTTATCGTTTGTTGAAAAGGAGGTTGGTAGAATATTAACCTATATTATGCATTTGTCTGATCCTATGATTTGAAAATTCATAGCTTGACAAAGTATTGTATGCTTGAACAAAACCAAATTGCTGATCTTTGAACCTGTGGGCCCTACAAAATGTCGATTTCATATTTTCAACCTCAAACGTGTAATAAACATCATCTCACAAATGTGGTTTTCAAAAAGTAGCTTCTAGAATATTATATACCTTAAGTACAGGTGTACTTTGGTTCCTTAAGCCACCCCTGGCACCACAGTTTTACTATTTATACAGACCCTGGGGCCATCCAGGGGATTTTTTCATGGAAAATAGGGACCAGAGAGAGGAGGTTCCTTCACTAGGATCCATTGAGGACCAAAAGCACAGTGGAAAACAACACAATAAAGACGAGAGCAGCTGCTGAAGACATTGAGCTAGTGAATATCAGATTAGTCAAAAATTCTTCTGGGGTATTATAAATATTAAACTTTATACTGCCAGAGTGAATTCTTGACTGGAAATCCAAAGGGACAATTTAAGAAAATTCAAGTGCCCCCAAATGAATTTGCTGTTTTCAGCAATGACAAATCACCATAGCATGCAATAAGTACAATAATTACCGAGTTAGAGAACATAACCAGCGTTGTTGCTCAAAGTTAATATCCGAGGCTAAATATTCATTTACATCATTATGTTATGAAATGTAGCCAGAAAATATCCAGGAGCTCACTGTGTTGACCGAGTCAGTCTGAAAGAAATCACATCCTGTCAAGGACTGAACTGAAGGCTGAGCTTTTGTTTGATTGGCATCGGTTCCAGTCATGCCAGCAGACACACAATTCCCCGTTGTCCGTGTGATCTGTGCTTCACCTTGCCTGTGGGGCAAGAGTGGTTTGATGTGACCTCTTTGAAGACTCAGTGCTGTGTCTCACCCCATTGTTAGAGGAGGCTGGCAAGCCAAGATACCACAGTAATGGTTACAGTGGTTGTCCTCATTTTTCTGCATTCTGGCACATAGTTAGTAGGTCACACATACTAATGATAATTTAATAAGCATATCATTCAAATGGCAGATGACAATGTTTGATTTTGCCGTGGAGGTTGGAGATCTGAAAGTCAAGAAGACTCCGTGTCATTGTGTCAGGAGCTTGTAGAGAATTAAAATAAAACAGAGCTGTTTTCCTTTCTTATTACATTTTCTTCCATTTTGAACATTATTTGTGATAAGTACTGCCAATCATATATTTTATTTCTTTCTGATGGACAAAACACTATTTTACAAGTTTATTATAGAAAATGTTTTAAATACAAAGTAAGCATAGGAGAGAAAGTAAAACTCTCACCACGCAGGGGCAACCACAGTACATATTTCTAATCTAGGCACATGGACAAATCCATTTATAAAACAAATTGGCATCGTACTACCTATACACATTTTTGGTACCTGGCTTTTTAAATTTCTATTTCATATATTGCAAACATTTTCTCATCTTAATAAATATTCTTCTCTTACCTGTCTTTTTTTTGTGACCGCACGAAATCCCACGATGCCGACGGGTGTGAAAATTGTTGGGGCTTTTCATACATAGGGCGTAGAGGAAATGCATGGTACGTTAAGGTTGGAAGATGCAGCTTTAAACCTTAGTTCTTGGAGGGCCTCAGTTTCCTCAGCTGTAAAATGGGAATACTAACATTTTCCTGGCTGCCTTATTGTCAGGAAAGTTAAGTGTGTTTCTGTGAAGCATAGACCGGGATATGCCAGAAAAGGATTCTTTTTTTTAAAATTTATTTTTTATTTATATATTTAAAAATTTTTTCAATTACACTTGACATACAATATTCTATTAGCTTCAGGTGTACAACATAGTGATTAGACATTTACATAACTTACTAAGTGATCCCCCTGATAA
>NW_011888797.1:3612943-3616107 GCF_000151845.1 Pteropus vampyrus | reverse complement strand
GGTGTACAACATAGTGATTAGACATTTACATAACTTACTAAGTGACCCCCCTGATAATTCTAGTACTCATCCGACTCTTGTTTAAAGTGTGTTGATAGGACATGCGGGTAATGCTTCACACATAGGCCATAACACTGGAATCTGCCTTTAATCATTTGGTCTTAAAAGTATAAAAACAAACTGACCAAACATCACAACCCACGTATGTCAAAACTTTAACCCGACAATGCCTCATAATGTAGCTTTTAAAATTGAGTTTAAAATAAAACTTTTAAAGAACCCCCATGCTTTTTTAAAGATCTGTTTTCTTTTCAATAAAGAAATATGTGACTAAGAGAAGCTCCCATTTGCAGACATGGTGAGGGTTTTAGCTTTCAGACAAAATCATTGACAGGCTTTGCTATTGGGTGAGAACTCAGGAAAGTCTCTCAGGTTCCAGGAATTAATATGTTTTGATGAATGCTCATTTTTAATAGTTCCCAGGATAATATTTTCTTACCTAAAATATAGTGAGAAGAACCTGCCACTCAAACCACTAAAATCATGAGCTAGGGGGAAAAATCCAGTGTCCCCACTATCTCTAGTTCTAAAACTCAATGCTTTGCTTTCCTTTGACCACAGAAAACCCAGCTTAGACAAACTGCTGTCAAGGTAAGCAGCCCTTGACCGCGTCCTGTGGCTGCAGACGCTGTCGTGGGTTATGCCAACGTTCTGATAACAAGGTAGGGCTGGCAAGAAATGGGCTTTAAGTCCCACGTTGATCAAAACCAGTCAGGGCAGGGCTCATTAAAAAAAAAAAAAAAAAAAAAAGAATTTAAACTCTACATTGCTGTCCAGACTAAAAGTTAGCCGGTGCACCATTTGTAATATTAATAAAAAAACTCTTTTGTAGGGAATAAGCATATATTAATTTTTGTTGTAGAGAGACGATTTTAGGAACAGGTTACAAATCTTTCAACTCCGAGGAGATGAACTTGAATGATTCTGCCTCTTTATTGTGACAGTGATTTTCTTCCCCACTTTTCTTTTCTAACTAAGTCCCCTGGAATTGTTAGGCAATGTGGGAAAATATTGTGACAAACATGCCTGTTTACGTTTGTGGTGGGGGTGATGGTTTTGTTTGCATGGCTTGTTGCCTCTGCCCCTCCTTTTCATGGTTGGCGGTTCCCCGACAGCTCAGATTCCTCCGCTGACATCTGTTATAATGAGCGCTCTGACGGGAATAGATTTGCAAAATGATGGGCTCACAATAGGACAGGAGCTGTTCCCCAAACTTTCCTTGAGATAAGCAGATGGGATCTGAAAATAGAGCATTTGAACCGATTAGGTCGAGGTGAACGCATTTATTCAGCGCACACTGAAGAGCTATTCTGCTCCTACTCCCACCCCACCCCAACTCCTCTCCCTACCCCCTTCACCCCTCACCTCTCCCAGTTTAGAAGTAGGAGGGTTTCCGATGGCTTCCTTTTGGGGCCTCCTGAACACTTGCCTGGAGACAGGCCCTTCCAGTTCCTAAAGCAGAAGCATGCTGGGTACTTACCTTGTGCCAACCGTCTGAACAACAGAGAAAAACCACCCCTCACGCCTCATAAAGAGAAGCTGGGGCAACACATGGGGCTTTCCCACTCATCACAACTGATGGCTGTTTGTGCTAGTTAACCTTTTCCAAGCCTGGGTCAGCTCCTGCTGGGAGGCAGGCGCAATCTGAAGAGAGTGAAAGCCTGGCAGACCCCAGAGTCGCCAGCACGCCTTGGCCCCCCAACACACGCCACTGCCTTTGCAGAATACCAAACGCTCCCACATCACACTCTTCATAAGTCAGTCAAGCTCCATGTGCTGGTGACAGTTCAGATTCCAGAAGAGAATGGCCTCCGCCTCCAGGAAAATTTTCCAAACACTTTCTGATAACTTTTATATTCTGGTATAGTACGCCTTTTTTTTTTTTTCCTTTTTTCCGAAGCATCTGTGAAAAAGAATCTAGTTGAAATTTCCTCATCTCAGGCTTTATTATTTTCTGCATGTTTGCTAGTGAGTATAAAGAGAAGACTGCTTTGTACTTTTAAACACTAAAGTCAAGCCAGGAATGCACATTTTAATAACTTGTGCCCTGAGCATAATGATTGGAGCAAAACGAAGACAAGGCTATTTTAATACATTCCTAAGACCCATCTTATGGGTTTCTGGGGAACATTTTGAGTGTCAGAGGTGTAATGCTACCTAATGAAGTACGAGGAAGAAGGGTGACCATAAGGGAAATTTTGGAACTAGCTTTTCAGAGGAGAAAAAAGAAGTTTAAAAGCGATGGGGTTCATTGCTCAAGTGAAGGATTCCTGCACCATTGAAATAGTCACACACTGTAAAAGGAATCAGATTTCTGCAAATTGCAGGTTGGAATGATCAGTGGAAATGCATTTATTACAGCTGCCAGGGTTCTGAAGCGCAGAACTCACACCTTCTGGTATACTCCAAACAAATCCAACAGTCTGTAGAGCTTAAATTCTCAAAAGCCCCCATCCCTGACTATCTCCTGCTTCCAGCCCAGACCTGTGGGTTATTGTACTAACTCAGCACAGTCTGTTTATAAGGTGGTAAGGTTCAGAATGGGGCGTTTACCTGGCAACCAATATCCTGAGAATGAAGAAGGAAGTGAGGCACAGTAGAAATAGTTTATGAACCGTGAAAGCAGTTAGCAGTGAGGGGCTCCAACACTGAGCCATGACAGCATTTTTGTGAAAAGATCAACAAAAATCTAATATTTTAGGTATTACATGCTGAAGAAATCTACCTTTGAATTATACCCTTGTTTATCAAAAAAAAAAAATCATAGGGGATCCACTAGAACTTAATATTTGTAGCTATTAATAGTGGTAGAGAGAAGAGTGAATTAGTGAATACAAAGGTTTGAATCTTGTGTTACTTTTCATTGGGACTATTTGAGATGAGATGCATGTAAGGGATTGGAATCATTTCTATTTTTAGGTTGCGCCCTTCATGGAAGCTCTCAGATACTTGGAAGAGAGGCATTTATTGCTTTTCATAAGATCATGGGACAGAATATAAAATTTAGTTTGCATTAGTGCTTTTTAAAAAAGATAAAACTCTCATAATCTTTTGGAAGCATTAAATGGTAGCAAGAACATTGAGTCCAAAAAATTTGAATTTTG
>NW_011888797.1:3593856-3612893 GCF_000151845.1 Pteropus vampyrus | reverse complement strand
CACGCCACTGCCTTTGCAGAATACCAAACGCTCCCACATCACACTCTTCATAAGTCAGTCAAGCTCCATGTGCTGGTGACAGTTCAGATTCCAGAAGAGAATGGCCTCCGCCTCCAGGAAAATTTTCCAAACACTTTCTGATAACTTTTATATTCTGGTATAGTTCGCCTTTTTCTTTTTTTTTTCTTTTTTCCGAAGCATCTGTGAAAAAGAATCTAGTTGAAATTTCCTCATCTCAGGCTTTATTATTTTCTGCATGTTTGCTAGTGAGTATAAAGAGAAGACTGCTTTGTACTTTTAAACACTAAAGTCAAGCCAGGAACGCACGTTTTAATAACTTGTGCCCTGAGCATAATGATTGGAGCAAAACGAAGACAAGGCTATTTTAATACATTCCTAAGACCCATCTTATGGGTTTCTGGGGAACATTTTGAGTGTCAGAGGTGTAATGCTACCTAATGAAGTACGAGGAAGAAGGGTGACCATAAGGGAAATTTTGGAACTAGCTTTTCAGAGGAGAAAAAAGAAGTTTAAAAGCGATGGGGTTCATTGCTCAAGTGAAGGATTCCTGCACCATTGAAATAGTCACACACTGTAAAAGGAATCAGATTTCTGCAAATTGCAGGTTGGAATGATCAGTGGAAATGCATTTATTACAGCTGCCAGGGTTCTGAAGCGCAGAACTCACACCTTCTGGTATACTCCAAACAAATCCAACAGTCTGTAGAGCTTAAATTCTCAAAAGCCCCCATCCCTGACTATCTCCTGCTTCCAGCCCAGACCTGTGGGTTATTGTACTAACTCAGCACAGTCTGTTTATAAGGTGGTAAGGTTCAGAATGGGGCGTTTACCTGGCAACCAATATCCTGAGAATGAAGAAGGAAGTGAGGCACAGTAGAAATAGTTTATGAACCGTGAAAGCAGTTAGCAGTGAGGGGCTCCAACACTGAGCCATGACAGCATTTTTGTGAAAAGATCAACAAAAATCTAATATTTTAGGTATTACATGCTGAAGAAATCTACCTTTGAATTATACCCTTGTTTATCAAAAAAAAAAAATCATAGGGGATCCACTAGAACTTAATATTTGTAGCTATTAATAGTGGTAGAGAGAAGAGTGAATTAGTGAATACAAAGGTTTGAATCTTGTGTTACTTTTCATTGGGACTATTTGAGATGAGATGCATGTAAGGGATTGGAATCATTTCTATTTTTAGGTTGCGCCCTTCATGGAAGCTCTCAGATACTTGGAAGAGAGGCATTTATTGCTTTTCATAAGATCATGGGACAGAATATAAAATTTAGTTTGCATTAGTGCTTTTTAAAAAAGATAAAACTCTCATAATCTTTTGGAAGCATTAAATGGTAGCAAGAACATTGAGTCCAAAAAATTTGAATTTTGGCTTTACTCACTCATTGGCTGTGTGAATTTGAACACATTTTCTTAGCTTCTCTGAGTTTTGGTGCTATGGACTGAATGTTGTGTCCCCCCAATGTGGTAGTATTTGGAGTTGGAGCTTGTGGGAGGTAATTAGGTCATGAGGATAGAGACCTCATGAAGGGGATTAGTGCTATTACAAGGAGAGACATGAGAGAGATGGTCTCTCTCTCTGCCATGTGATGATGATACAAGAAGGTGGCTCTTGCAAGCCAGGACGTCAGAGTAGTTTCAGTATGCTAAAACAAAAAGCAAATTATCTTTTATTCTCCCTGAAGATTGTACTATTTCTTCTCAAAGGTGGCTTGGTAATATTGTTATAAGAATATTATTACGGGTTCTCTTTGTTGAAGACTAAAAGATATACAATTGAAATTTTTGCACAGTTGAAAGATGAAATACACCAGGGGGGCTGGTTTCTTGCAGCTAGAAAAGTTGGTTGAGAGAGCAGCCTCTGACTTCGGACTGCCAGAGCCACAACCCCTTTTACTGGCTGTGTAACACTGAGAAAGTATTTAACTCCTTGATGTTTGTTTCCTCATTCGTAAAGTGGTAACAACAATGGCACTTACCTGATGGGGTTGCTATGAAGATAAACTGGATTCACATACACAAAGTCCATAGGCCAGTGCAAGCTTGATCTGTCATTCTCCTCATCATCAGTTGTTGTCATCATCATCACACTGACAAACAGCGTTGGTACCAAATATTTGCATGCATGAAGATGAGTTCTCAGAGGAGTTGAATTGCTGGGTCAAAGAGCATTTGCCACATTGCTTCTGTAAGACTGGAGAACTCCATCTGATAGATCTAATAGTTAATTTTGCACTTGGACCAGGTGTATTTTGTGATTAGCATCCTTTGGACTCAGGAGAAGGCAACTCTGGTCAAAACTGGGTGTAGGGATTCCAATGCTGAGTTTCTCTTGTCACTGTGGCATCATTGGTATCCTTGAAAATATTTCCTGGAGATGTCCTGTGATTGTCTTGGCACTGCGTTCACCCACATCCTATCCGTTGGTGGATCTGGGAAGAGTACTTCTGTTCTTTCTGCCCTGGAGCAGCCATTCATCATGACACTACCTGCCAGGAACATCTAGTGACAGATAAATGTACTTAGCAAATTATACTTTCCAAATAAATCAAAAATGATTTGGTCTAGTCTTTCTGTGTCACTGGGCTGACAGTCACTCTGATGAGTGGCAGGGTTGATGGCTGCCTGTGTTTACTCACTGGTGGCATTTTAAAGGGAAGACTTGCCCAGGGTTAGCTGTCACTTGGTGTGCATGAGAAAGGTGTGTTAGAGTGTGAGTGTGTGCAGGGGGGGAGTGGCAAGGAAAACATATCTTTCTGGTTTTGGAACAAAAAGGGCACACTTGGAAAACACGACCACACAATTCTCTCGTTTCCCCACACCATGCTGCAAAGAAGCATGATTGGGCCCTGTTCTTTCCAATATTTTGAATCTTCCCTATGGACCCAAGCTTTCTCCCAGGCAAAAGGAAGAAATTGGGGTAGCCAGAGAGATTCAAATCACTGTACATGTATTTTCTTTCATCTTACTTTGTAGGTGAGCTAAAGGCCAGAGAACAAACAAGTGATAAAAGAGCAAGAAATCCTTGAAAAAGAATAGGCAGGATGGGTCTTATGGGCTGTAAAAATAAGCTAAAAGAGGTCAGATTCTGTTCCGCTTTCAACCTGAACAGAAAGACAGAATAATTGAATTAAATTGGCAGAGGAAAAATGTTTTGAGGAGCGGGGGTTAGGTAACAACTATGTTTACCCAAAATATATAGCACATGCTGTGTCCCCAGACATGCCTATTCAATGAGCGAGTGAATGAATATGAATGAATGGGCGATGATGACAATAAGGTCTCATAGGCTTGGATTTTAATCTTAGTTCTGTCGCTTATCTCCGTGTTCTTAGGCAAGTCCTTTATACTTTTGAATGTTTTCTTACCTTTAAAATGAGACTAAATAAATTCTTGCAGGGTTGTTGAGAGGTTTGAGATAATATAGGTAGGCATTAAATGCATAGCAGCTATTATTAAGCAATTATTATTTTATGTTACTATCACATAAAACAGGGAGTTGTCAAGTTTTTGGAATATGGGCATCCCTTTATAATGTTAAAGTAATTTGCAGATACCCCTCATGTTAGGATATGTATTATTGACAAAGAAAATACCTGCTGGCTGAAATTAGTAAGATTTTTGAATGAATTTCTATTTGATTAATCACAATCATGTCAATATACATAGATAGTCAGATAAAAATCATGAAACATTTATTCTCTCTACGGACAAGGCACAGTGCTCATATAAATTATTAACAGGTCTTATAACAGCCACATAGACCTCAGGCAACTAGGAGCCACCATCTGAAAGAACTGAACTCTAACTACAGGTGGACCTTCTTTAGTTAGATGTAGGAGATGGTCAGGCCAATATCTTTCATAGTTGGGATTATTTTCCTCTCTGGGACTGGATAGGTTTGTGCTTATCAAGCCACAAGAGCCTGCTAGACACTGTCTCCTTTCATGATCCTCGTAACAATGGGACTTATTTCCAAGGTGACCTCTTGAGGATAGAAGAGCAGTCTTTGTGGATGTTTTGTTCTCCTGTGTGCTTCACGGTCAAAACCATCGTGAACTTGTGCCTTGCCAGAGCCTGAGATGAGGGCCTATTTATTCTGGGAAGTAATTGCAAGGTGTATGTGGTAGGGTGGCTGGATGGAGTGAAACTGGGAAGGCTTGAAAGCCAGTTGAAGGGTATATTTTTAGCTGGTTACTGCTGAGGGCAACTGGAACACAACCCCATTGGGGACCTTTTAAATGTTATATAGAATGCACCTCAAATTTGTCCCCGGAGATAGAAACGAACAGGGCATTTTTTTTTTTTTACTAGTTCTCATCTTCTGGTGGCCAGGAGTTGTCTCATGGGGTGTTAACTCCTTTTTCCTTCTAGGTTTGCATACATTTCAAGATGGCTAGATGGGGCTTCGATGGAGAAACATGAGAGATGAGGGTATGGCTGAGGTACAAGATTGCCAGGTAACTCCAAGGCACCACTGGTGCCACAGGAAGGGTTGGGTCAAGAAGGTGAGCCAAGAAAATGGGAAATGGAACACAAGAGGTACCCAACCAGTGAGACAGAGCACAACCAAGGGGGAGATAGAATCAAGGTCAAGGTTGGTCACTCCATCAACATCTGCTGAGCACCATTCTGTACCATGCTTTATGTTTTGCTGCTGGAGCTAGAAGTTTTACTGGAGCACTGTGCATGCCATAACCTACAACCTATATAGCACGTAGAGAAGTATGACATGACAAATAAAAGAAGACTTTACTGCCTAGTAGGGGAGACAGGTGAGCACTGTAGCAGATGGAAACATAAAAGCTTCTCACAACTGGGAAGGGATTGACTGATTTCTTCTGTAGTCCTGGAAGAAGTCTTCATAGGGAAGGTAATAAATAATGAAGCTCAGACTTGAAGGAAGTACAGGACTCCACCAGGTAGTGACAGGGATGAAGGGCAGTCACATTTCTGTTTTTTCTCTCAAGGATATCTGACTCAGGCCACTATTTCAGTTATTTATTTATTTTTTTGGTTTGTTTTGCTTTTGATCATAGTTAGTACAGGGTGATTTTGGAGGGGTGTTTATTGTACGGTGATATGTAGGAAGACTGAGGGTACACATAAGAGGGGCCTTTCATAGGCCAGAGGTGATGAACTCAATTTTCTGTTCCTGAGTTCCAAAGAGAGTGACTTCTCCTCTGCTTCCCCCAATCCTCCACAGGGGACATCCTGTGCCCAGAAGTTGTGGGCAGTTTGTTCCTGTTATAAGGTGACACAGGCATGTCATATCACGGTTTTTCAGACCTCTGGAAAAGGCAGGTCATTTACATTCACAGCTCGCTCTCCACATTGGTCAAATGGAGCTTGTCGCTTGTCACTTTGAGGAATGTCTGGCCCACTTCAGCAGCCACCTGATCCCTTTTTGCTTCCAGTTAGCCTTCTGTGATGCCCGTCTCCTGCCACCACCAGACTGTCTGGCATCCTATACCTTTCCCCCTCCTCTTCCTGTACAACTGCTTTCAGAATAGGACCTTATAAACATCACTTCCATCTCGGCATGGGCTATTCATGATCTTGGGAGCCTCATTTCTCTGGTCTAGGAATCTCCCTGACTTCTGTCATCAGTGAGCAGATGTGTGTGTGTGTGTGTGTGTAGTGGGGGACATTGCTTAGGTGTGGAAGAGCTTCTTGGGAACTTGGAAATCACATATCCGGGGAGTTGCTTACTCCATTAAAGCATAAAGCTTGTTCCCGTGGTCCTTTATCTGTGAACCTGATATTTATTGTGTCTATTCCAGTCCAAGCTTGTAGCCTATTTCCAAAAATGTCATCATATTAACTCTATGAGAAACTCATCATTTTCACTTTGTGGTTGAAGAAACAGACTCAGAGAGTTAAGGAATTAGCCAATAGTACATAATTTCTAAGTGGACGAACTAAAGTTCCATTCCAGGCATTAAAAATAAAATGGTTGAAATGAATTAGATTATTATTTTAGTACATGATACTAAGTACCTAGTACAGAGGACTTGGTTGTTTGGGGACATGGTGAAGCGTAGACTGTAAATCTACGCTCAACACGTGACTGAGATGCAGACTCTGGATCTCAAGACAGTCTTGGGTTTAAATTCAGATTTTTCCTTCTTAGTAGTTGTGTGATCTGGAGTAAACTACTAAACTAAGCTTTGTATTGTAAAGCTGGAATGTAGGATTATAGGGGAGAATAAAGAGATCAGGCTGCCTAGATTGGAGAGTTTAGGGAAAAGAAATATAAATGAAAAAGGGAGATTGAGGTTCATATTGGACTTTTGTCATTTGCAGTTACCCACCATCTTTGAACATTCTGTGAACATTTTGACGGTTTTTCACCTTATAAGTCCTTTTCAAGGTGGAAAGCAAAATCCTCATATCCCTGGACTCTCTTGTGATGCCCTGGGATGCCGGTGTGGGACAGATTTTGCCAATTGTGCCCACCCATATGAGACTTGGTTCAGAAAACAGCAGGATGGGTTGGCCCCCCACGGGGAAGAGTCAGTCCCTGGGTGTGTTGGGGCGATGACGTCAAGTTTCTAGTGTCTGGTCCCAAGCAGAGAAGGCTGAGCAGAGGCGGCAGTGATGTTTCACTAGAGAATCCTATGAGATGGCTAGAATTCCCAGCCAGATGGCTTCAGGTCTGGCTCTTATCCCTTTCTAAGATTCTACAAACTATCTTATAAAACTTAATAAGTCCCTATTCTGTTTAAATCAGCTCAGATAGACTGTTGTTTGCCGCTAAGAACTCTGACTGATACACTGTTAGCCAGTGGCAGGCTTGTGAGCCAATTTATGGCTTAGAGCAGCGGTCTCCAACCGTTTTGGCACTAGGGACTGGTGCTCCTATGAGACTCTAATGCCTGCTGATCTGAGGTGGATCTGGGGAGCGGCTGCAAATACAGATGAAACTTTGCTAGCTACCCTCCGCTCACCTCCTGCTGTGTGACCTAGTTCCTAAGAGGCCATGGCCTGGGGTTTGGGGACTCCTGGCTTGAAGTTCAAAGTAACATCTGTGCATCTTCTTCACAATTCACAGTTTCTTTAACCCTTATATACTGACAGAAGTGTTTTAATTTCTACTGGGCCTTCGATGGCATTAAAATATTTCTATTCTCTTTTAAATATTGCTTTTCAAAAAAAATTTATTTTGCTTTCTAGTATATGATGATGAAAAAGACAAAAGAAAATATGGAGGTATAATCCACAAATATGCCAATAATTTACATTCTCTTTCCAGAAACTAAAATTATTTTCAATGAATTTTCTTTGAAATCTTAAAAATATCCTCTATGATTCTATTCTTTCCTCTCAGCAGGGACTTGATAAAGGCTGTCTTTAAAAGCTAAATGCTTGAGATGAGAGAAACATAAAAATCACATAATCTAGTTTAAGAGAAAAGATATTCCCATTAAAAATTAATAATTTAAAGCACAGCTCAAGGTAATATATTTCCCAAAAGCCAGCCCCCTTTGTGCCACTGGGCTGTCTTGTGGGTATCTTTTAATCACAAAATATCAGAAAAAGAAGTTTTAGGTCATCTAACTCTTCATCCACTCACCTGAGTCTCTTTAATTTGTGGGTCATCCATCAGGTGGATCATGTCACCATTGAACTTCAAGAGAGCTGACTACATTTCATGTTTGGCATTGGCAAAGACATCCTAAGGCCTCCTTTCCACCCTGGTCTTGGTACTACGGCCTTGACTACTTCTACCAAAATCTCTTGTGTGAGCCATCCAGGCTTCAGGCTGCAAGCTTCCCAATCCATAAGTCCTATTGGTGCCAGAATGTTGACTTGCAAGGAAGGCGGGGGAATGTGGATATGCAACTCAGTGGAGTGGATTAATTACACTGGTTTTGACAAGAGCCAGCAGAAGAAGCTACTTGCCTGTTTCACCCAGAAAGTTCTCAGGCACACAGACTTGGATGTGTGTTTAGTTACAAAAGAGAAATACATATTGAGTCTGTCTTATCGTGTCACCAACCTGGTTTGCCCAAACTTCTTCTTCCTTCTATTATCATGTCCTCACTGTGCAGGGAATAGACTGATTGGACAGCCTGGTCCGAGAAGCCTTGTCTGACTGCTGTCCTGATACTCTCTGGAGGTCCCCTTAACAGACCTATGGCTGGTTGGTTCTTCAAGATTTTGTTGCACCATGCCACGTGCCTGTGGTCAAGGCCTAAGCGAGAACTCATGTTCTCTATTAAATCTGGTAGATACCAGTTGGTGTCACACTGAGAAGTATGCTTTCTGACTGCATTTGTCATTTGTTTACCCTCCTACTGTAGAGCCCTCCTTTTCTGCAGACTTTTAAGCCTACCTATTATTAAAATGCTACTTAAACTTGAATGTGTATTAGACCATCTATTTTGCTCCCCATCAGGCTTACCTCTGAAATTCTTTGTATGTGGAATTTTTCTTTTAGTCTTTCTTTGAGAAAACATCAATTTGTATGGAAACAAAAAGTAATTTCCTCTCTTCTTTCTGTTTGTTTTTAAACATCGAGAGAAAGATATCGAATGATAGTGGCTTTTTTCTAATGATTGCCCATCCACAGATTGGTTATTTTATGTCCTTTAATTATGATGGTCAAATACTAAGTAGCTCATCAAGTTATGAATTTCTTACATTTGCAGGTCTTCTGTTAAGGTTTTGTGGCAGTATTTTTCTTTTAAAGTTTCTTCAACTCTCAGTAAAACAAGTTTATGAGGACTAATTGTACTATATTATCTCTAACCAAGAAAAGCTCAATCCAACACACATATACACTCTCACACATCTTTCTTACAGATGATGCTAGCTAGAGCACAAATATAAAATATTATTTTGTCTTTCTTTAAATTAAATCACTGGTGAGTTATAAAAATCTAGAAAGCATTTTTATTTTACACGTAAAATGAAAATGAATGGCCCTTCTTTAAAAAAAATAGATTATCACTCCATTGTGCAGAAAACATCACATATGATAGTTCGCTTTCTTGTTCCAATGAAACGTTTCTTTTTATTAAATACGTTTTGCATATACAACTTAGCATATCATTAGAAAGCAGGCAGTTTGAAAACATAATATTTGTAGTTCACACTTTTTTTTGGAACCACCCCTTCTATAGCAGTTAAAGGCCTTGATTTGCACTTCACTGATGAGGGGCCAAAGCACTGAGGGATTTAGCTTTTCAAGCTCAAATTCAACTCCAATGTGCTGGAATGGAATACAAAGTACAGCTCTGCATTCATTATCACTTAATTATACAACTAGTTGGGTTTTGAAAGGCATTTTCCTCCCCAAAGCAAAATCTCTGCCAGGTACTTTTGTTTCCCTGGAATGACATTTTCATATTAAAAAAAAAAAAAATCTTCCTGTTGCAAACTTAGGCATGTTCTTATATCATTTTCTCCCCTAATGATCTATTTGAAAGCTAAAGCCACTATTTATATTTTTTCCCCATAACTTTTCCTTCAATGCAAAACAGCTGCTATAGTCTTTGCCTTTCAAATGATTAACCGAAGAGGAAAATAATCAAACTCAGTTTGTACATCTCCGATTTCATATTTATTGCAAGTTTAAGAGTCACTAACAAAAACTAAGAACAATGAATCTTTACATTCTCTAGAGTTTTTCAGCTTTGGCACTATTGATATTTGGCGCTGGATAGTTCTTTTGTGGGGGGCTGTCTTGTGCATTATAGATGTTTAGCACCCTCCCTGGCCTCTATCCACAAGATGCAGGTAGCACTCTCTCCCCTTCTTCCCCCTGCCAATCCTGACAACCAAAAAGGTCTCCAGATATTGCCAAATGCCTCCCCGGCTTGGAGCGGGTGGTGGTGGCGCAGAATGGCCCCTGATTGAGAGACATGGGTTTAGAACTATGAGAGACTAAGATAATTATTTATGTGCTACGTTTTGAAACTCTCTCTCCAAGAATATTTGGGAATTGTTTTTCAATACTCGATTCTTTCCTATAGAGCATATAGTAGACGTGTAATAGACTATTTAGATTTAGAAGTTTTATTGTATTTCCATCTAAAAGCTTTTGTCAAATTGCCTAAGGATGATATATCTCAGTCTCTGTCCTTGCTCCTCCCCAGTTCCTACCTATTTTCTATACAGCAATGAGTGTGAACCTTTAAGTGATGTCAGATCATATCTCTCCTCTTTTCAAAACCCTTTAGTGGCTCCCGCCTCACTCACAGGCAAAGTAATTTGTCCTTACTATTCTGAGTGGTCTCTGTAGCATCTGGCCTCCCTCTTCACTCAGACTTTACCTGTAACAGGTCCTTCCACACTAGCCTCTTGGCTGTTCCTTGGCCTTGCTCTGTGCACTTCCACCTCCGAGCTTTTGCATTTGCCCTGCCCTCTGCCAGAAGCATCTTTCCCTCAGAGCTGTTCACTGGTGGCTCTCACACCCGCTTCCAGCACCTGTTCAGATGACAGGCCTCTTCTGTCAATCCATCCCCCACGCCCTATCCCCCTCATCCTGCTTTATTTTTCTCCAAAACATGTCGCCACGTGTCATAGCACTTACTTGTTTATTTTCTGTTTCCTTCCACTGGACTGTGAGCCTCGTGTTTGGGCTGGTGTCCCAGCGACTGGCACATTGACTTGTCTAGCATGTGTTTGGTGCTCTGTAAATGCTCGTTACAGAATTGAATACTCTTTCTGTTCATAAATTTAGTTAAAACAGATTTTAATTCTCTTCCCAAATTAGAGTCCTCCAGATCCAGAGATGGACTGTGATCCGCCCTCAGAGAAAAAGCCCACTTCTAATCTCAGGGTAATGTTTTCTGTGTTATTGTTGTTGTTGAGGGGAAGCCTGGATGTAGAGCTCGCTTTTATTAACCAGGATTTTTCAGTTGTGCAAGGTATAGAAAACCCAACTCAGGAGGCTCAAGCAAAGAGGGGAAGGTAGTTGCTTAGGTAACTGAAATTCAGGGTCATACCTGGCTTCCGGCATGGCTAGAGCAGGTATGTCTTCAAGAATCTTTTTCTTTCTTGGCTCCGTTTCTTTCTCTGTGGCTTCATTTTCTTTTCATATGATGACAAGAAATGGCCAATGGAGCTACAGATTTCCCTTCTATCAGCTTCGTAAACTCCATAGAAAGAAAGTTCCCTTTTCCTTAGGGTTCATGCAAACATCCTGACTCTCTCTGGCCTGGTCGGGGTCACATGTCCTTCTGTGAACCAGTTACTGTGCCAGTTCTGGGACACATGCCTCACTGGACACATGAACCGAGTGTGGAGAATGAACACGTCCCTAAAGGAATATCAGCAAACTCTTACCCGGAGAAGCAGGAATGAATGCTGGGCAGACAGACTAACAGATGCATACTACACTCTTAAAACCAGCTTCACCTTCACCCCCAACAAAGACAATCCTTACGGAGTCTCAGAGTCTCATTGGAGGGCAGGCTACCTGTGCTGTTGGCTATCAGTTCCAAAAAGGGAACCAAAATATTGCTGAAAATGTAATGAGAGGGAGAAAATAGAATATATCAGTACTTCTCAGAAGAGTACAATAGTAATAGGAATGAAAATATGGCTAATCCCTCTGGGAAGGGGCCGAGACTCCTGAGGAGGAGCAGGCTCAAATATGACACTCATATTTTCCAAACCGCTGAGGAGGCTGGATCAAGGCACCTTCCAGGCTTCTGTTTTACAGAGTAGATTAAAACACAGTTGAGGCAGAGCTTAACTTTCCAGCACACACAGTGACGCTAGGACTGTCATTGTCTCCCTTCTCAAAAAAAAAAAAAAAAAAACCAACAAACTTTTTAAGTTTAATAAGTATATTTATACGTTTCAAAACTTAAGGTAAATAAGAGTGTGAAAATTTTAAATATTTAAAAATAGCAGTTTGAAAAGGCATCAAAGCATTACCATTACTGTACCAGGAATGTCGCATTATTGGCCAACTGGCCCAGCTTCTAGTTGTACTAACTTTCTTGGACATGCACTCAGGCCGGTGTCTCTTTCGAGTAATTGAATGCGTTTGTTTATCTATGTGTCTAGAGAGCATGAGAGGGGAGTTAGGAGAAAGAAGAAAAAGGGAGTTGAGTAATGGAGTGATCCAGCTTGGAATACTTTACACTCCCAAATGAGGGTTAGAGAGTGTTTTTATAGTGTGGCAATCTTCGTTATATCTCAATTTTATATATATGTATAAAAAAATATATGTAATAAAATTACATACATAATACCTGTGTAATTATATACATAATCACACATATTTTATTATGTTCATATTATATATTATATAAATGTGTATTTTTACATAAAATATAATTTTATTAAAGATATAATTTTATTAAAGATACAATTTTATTAAATATGTATATCCACAACATTTGTTTTTGTTCTTTTTTGTTTCTTCGACTTTCCAAACATTACTGGGATCCAAGTTAAGGTCATAATGAGACCAGCATCGTGGGTAAATGAAATTCTCTTCTCTTCTTAAAGATGTTAATATTCTTCTCGCCCTTCTCTAAAAGCTTTAAAATTTAGATCTGCACCTGTGAGCCTCTTGAGAGCTAGGATGCTGAATCTTGTCCCTGTCCTCATGGTGGAGGGAATCTCTACAAGTCTCCAAAGTGACTGGATAATGTCTTTCACTGTCTAGCTTGAGAACATGCAACAGCGTGTGGTGTCTTGGTGGAAGAGGGGGCTGGACCTGATGTGTGTGGACAGGATACAAAAGAGAATTGCAGTGTGCATGAAGCTGGGGTTAAAGATGAAGCAAGAACCAAATTGCAGCCGTTAAAGAAGGGGCAAAATAAAATATTACTGATTTTACATTGAAGTTTTCTGTTCTCGAATGTCTGGCCCCTCTTGAGCTTATAGCACAAAGGAAAGGAATTTAGGGCGGGAGTGTGATACTGTAATTTTATCACAAATGAAATGATTGCTTTAGGGGGATTTCAGAAAATTGTATCTCCATGTCAGAAGTCACTGGGTTCAGAAAGTCTAAAGGTCTGAGATGAAACGGGATGTGAAAATTGTTATTATGTGTTTAGGGGAAAAAAGAGAAAGCTCTCTGTTGGGATTTATTATATTCCATATATGGGTGCTGCCTCTGAAAGCTAGCTGTTTTGCACTGTTCAAAACAGGAATTCAGAATAAAAATGGGACTTGGTTAGGGTCAGGGAAGCCATGTCCAGTACCTGCTCTGCTTAGAATTGGTGCCAAATTGGTTTAGGCTTGGAAACTCGCTTTGATTTACCATTTGCTTTTCTTTAGCAGCATCATCTGCATTTTATACAAAGATGCTTTTATGGTTGTGTTTAACTTGCATTTTCAAGGCTCTCTATAGGTGTTCAAAGTTGGCTCAGGGCTGAGATTGATTTTTTTCCTTTGAAGATGGAAGATTTGGAAATGTTCCAGGGAAATGGTTCTTCCTTGAGGCTTCAGTTGGGTGGTGATTAACTTCAGAAGAAGTGAGATATTTCGGATATTATTCTTTTATTTTCTCTCCCTGGTTCCTCAGCAACAAACATTGCACTATTGGAGCATAGGGACATTTAGGGTTGATAACTGCCGAATGGCACAGATGAGAAGGTGGCATGAGGACTCTGGTGTGAAAAGGTCACCCTAGACATATAACTGCTGCGCTGAGCCCTTTACAAGTATCATCTCATTCTGGCATCAAATGGGCTGGGTTTAAATATCATCTCAACCACTTATTGGCTGTGTGACCTTGAGCAAGTTACTTAACATTCTTATTCCTCAGTTTGCCTCATTTATAAAATGAGGAAAATAATAGTATCCATCTCAAAGGGTTCCTGTGAGAGTTGACTAAAGTATTGCATGCAAAACACTTAGAACACTTAATACCTACCTGGCACATAAGCGTTCATAATTTTAGCTATTATTATTTATTAAATGATCACCACTTTTTGTAGATGAGAGAACTGATACTTGGGGGAGGTCAAATCATTTACATGAGGTCATGCAGTTGGCAGGTGGTCCAGCCAGGACTTGGAACCAGATGTCTCTGCCTCCAATGCTTAAGTTTTTGACTCTTCTAAATTATATTACCCTAAAAGACTTCTAGTTCAGAAGGGAAGATATATATATAATTATAAGTAACTGTAATTTCCAATTAAAAAAAGGAAAGAAAAGTCTTAAGAGAGATCCTTTTTAGATAGAGATGAGAAGGATGTTTCAGAGAAGAGCGACATTTCTTTTTAGCAGTGTTCTGGACAGTTGCAATGCTGTTGGTCTTCCATCCACTGAATTGCATTTCCAGTTATTAGTTGTGAGCCTTCAAATTTGGCTTGAGACATGTTTTCTGATTTAAACGTGAAATTTGGAAGCATACCATGGAAATAACATTGCCAATGGCTTCAATGTTGCTGAGACAAACTCAAAAGCTTACAAAGCTGCTGGGAAATAATTTCTACAAGATTCCCAAGTTCACCATGGCAGGAAGACAATCCCTCCACTCACAAGCTTCATTAAACTTTGCTGATCTCATGGTCATTTTCCATTTCTTTTCCTTTAGTCTTTGTTTTTCATAAGCATTAAAACTTTAGTCTTACAATTCTTCACGACATATTTTTCCCAATGATTCTCCAGGTTTCTTTTTAATGTGTGTCTGTATTTTTTTCATCCTATTAGTTGTCGAGCTCACTTTTAGGCATCCCTCCTTCACATCGCCCTTTCACTAGTATGATCATAACTGCTCTTCAAAAGGATCAGAGAAAATCTTGGTTTTGTTTCTAACAGGCTTTCTAGAATTTTGTTAATGGAGGTTTTAGATATCACTAAACTGGAAAGGAAATAATAATGCTTTATTGTTGTGAAATTATTCTGGGTGTGTGGTATTGTATTATCACTGCAATACTGAACAATAAATGAAACACAAACAATGAACCACAGCGTTCCTTAACATGCATACGACTCTTTCCTCACCCATTATACCATAGACTGGATGTTCTCAAATTGGCACACATCAGAATCATTAAAGGTAGCTCAACAAAAATGCAGATTGACAGGACCCACCACCAGAAATTCTGATTTGGTAGTCTGGGGGAGTAGCTAGGGATGTGATAGAGAGTAGTTGAAGGGAAGCTAGTAGGGAGGAGGGCTACCATTTTATATGGGTCACTTGGGAAGACCTTTCTGAGATTGTACAGTTGATATGCACTGAATCCTGAATGATATGAAGGTGTAGGCTCGGTGAAGGAGACCTGGGAAAGAACATTCCAGAAGGAGCACACAAAGGGCACAAGTGTGGTGCGTTTGCGAAGGAGAAAGGGAAGCAGGGTGACCGAAGAAAGGGGAGAGTGCCCAAATCACATAGTACTTGTACTTTAAGCACTTTTAAGTACTTGTGTGTCATTACGATTGCACTGCGCCATGATCTGATTCACCTTTTAAAAAGACCTCTCGGGTCACTCTATGGTACATAGCGTGGGTGTAAGCAGGTTGAAGGCTATTTGGGAGTCTCGTTGAGAGCTGATGGTGGAAATTACGTCTGAATTAGAATGGAAGGATGAGTAAGAGTTGGCCAAGTAAAGTGGGTTTGAGGAAGAAGAATGTCAGGCGCAAGGTCCTGAGGTGGAAAGACTGTTCTAGAAGCTGAGAAAAGATGAGTGAGGAGCTACGGAGGAAGATGAAGTCCAGAGGACATGGATTCCAGTATATCACGATAAAAATGGTGAGGATAAAATGTCAGCCAGGGTGGGCCGAAGGTAACGACATCTTTTGAATGACTACCCTGTTGTAGCGTAGGTGCTTTCCATCAGTCAATAATGCAGCCTGCTTTGATTATTTTCAAGAGAATCTAGAAATTTGGATTTGGGTTTCTTTACTTTTAAATGTTGGCAAGCTAGCTAAAAAAAAAAAAAAAAACACACACTTTTTTTTTTTTTTTTTAACCCAGCAGAGTTAAAGAAAAGAAGTCTCTGGGCTGGGTTTGTCTTGTGACTTTTAGTATGTGGTCTTTGAACAGCATGACTACCAAATGATGCTTTTGTGCAAATTATGCAAGGTTGCCTTCTCTGTAGACGTCACAGCCATCTGAAGGAAACTGTCATGTTATATTTACATATCTGTGATGACTGTGATGAACGTGGCACAACTAGAGTTGTGCAATATATAGTTTGTACAACTTAGTAGACCTATATTTGAACAAGAATACAGAGTGAGAAGAAGTGACAAGAAACTATGAAATAGATGAGGCCAGTGGTGTGCTGGAGCCAACTTGCACTGGCTCATCAGAGCTGACTGTGCACATCTTTTCCCAACTCTACGGTCACTAAGGTAGCATTGGAAGCTTGAAATCCATCATGGTGGGAATATTTATACCAGGGAAATTGGCAAATGCTACAAATCAGGGCTTTATAGTCCCAGAGAGCTGGTTGTTAAACAGTTACTATGGCACCACTGGACAAGATCATGTCATGGAGGCCCTGAACAATGATTATGTTTGGATTTTAGACTACAAATAGGGGATAGTTGAGAGAGTGACCTAATCAGAACTCTATATTCCTGGCCTCTTCATTCAAAGGTCCCTCCACTTCTGACCTAACTAAAACTTTGTTTTCCTTTGAAGAGAGAACTTCTTTTGTACCCTCCTGGAGTGGAAGCTGTTCATCCCTTCTCATCCATGTCCAGGCACAGAGGAAATAAGGAACCAGAATACTTTTATCCACCTTACCTCTTTCTACCATGATTCCTCTGATCTCTAATAATCCCCTTTCCTTTGACACTCTCGGTATGTTGCTCAAACATTCTGTCCCTGACCATTGAGTAGAGTTACCCACAATGAGAGCTTTGGCACTTTCCTCCCTCCCACCCCAAGAGTCATCAGCATCCTGGGAGACTCAGTGCTCATGTGGATGATCCATTAAGAACCCTTATCTCATGATCTTGGAACTTGATCAATGTCAGAGACATTTCACCTTAGCTCCATTTCACACACTCACTCACAGCCACACCCTGGACTGCACGACCAACTTTGGAACTGCTGCATCTTTGAAATGTGGTTATGAATGCACCTCTTCTGTGAGTCTAAGTAAGGATTAAGTGCCATGTTGCATCGAAAGTGTCTAGTAAATGCCTGGCATATAATAGGTATTCAACAAATATTTCTTTCCTTGCCTTTTCTTTTAAAGACAGGAACACAATTTGAAACCCTGGTATTTCTTCTCCCTTTATTTTGAAGTATCATTTGAATTTGACATAAATGGCTGATGCTTCTGTAGTAAACTTTCTGCTGGGTGACATCCTTAAGAATCTGTGTTCTCTCTAGCACTTGGGAGCTGCTGGCGTCCAATGTTATCGGTGGCAATTGTACTAACGTGCACAACACAATACCCGCCCTTTTAATTACAGAACATTCTTGCAGCAAAGTGACACTGATTCTCATCTGATTAATATTTATAGTTTTCACTTTTGGCTAAACGCCAACTATCTTCATCATGTGAATTTCTTCAGCTTCCCAGCTCCACCTCACTGCCTCTCTTCCACTAGCTTATTTGTGTGAGTATATATCTTTGTTTTACCCAGTCCGGAAGTGTCATGGTTTCCTTAAATCACAAGCTTTCTACCCGCAAGGGGCTTTTAATAGGCAATTGTATCGAAATGTAAGTGAGCAATGATGAATTTTAAGTGACTTTTAAGTAAAACATTTGAATGCTTACATTTGAGGGAGTGCAGGGAAGGGTCACCATTCATCACAACCCTGATCATGTCTCAAAAAATTGGTTTCCCTGGTTAATAAATTAAAGCAGTATTACATATGTGTGCCCTCCTTTTCGCTATCTTTCTGAATCTTCCACCTGCTCATGTTAGGATACGGAAATCTATATTCTGATATATGAGCCACATTTTAAGTTGTTATTACAAAGGAATTTGTATTTTTTTACTAACGCTGGCAAGTGTGGGGTTGTGTTGGCCATAATAAGTTATGACCCACAGTTTGCTATACATTATAATTTTTAAATATCCAAATTCAGATGTACCAGAGGTGAAGATATTTTCCCTGAAGCAGAAAGGCCGTATATATTAAAGATTCCATCTTTAAAATCTCATTATCTTCCATTTCACTACTCATGTCACTGATCTAATTTAGGTCCTTATTATTTTGTGCTTGGACAATTTCGATAGCATTCTAACTGCTCCTCCTTGACTTCTTACCATCCAAACTCAACACCCTCATGTCTAATAGCGTTCAGGGATGTAACCACTGTCCATGGCACTGCTTTTTAAAGTGTTCCAAAGGGCATACTAGGGTTCCCCAGCAGTGCCTAGATGACGAGGTCGTGGTCAAGGGGCAGGTGTCAGGTCCTATCCCTGTTTCAACTAGGGTGGCCCTACTTTGATCAATTTGATTAAATTTGAGTTTCTTGCAAGATTTTGTTTAACAAAAGTGTTCCATTGTTGAAAATTTATTGGTCCTTAAGACAAAATCCACTTTCTTGGCATGATATTCAAATCATCCACATGCCTCCACACCAGCCTTCCATCTTCCTCTTTGCCTCGTATCGTTTTGCTCACAATGAGTTGCTCACTCATTATTCCTTGAACAATATGTCCTGGAGCCTGGTTTATACTGTTATCTTTACCTGAAAACATTCTTTTTGTCTATTTGGAAAATACATCATTCATTCATTTACAACTATTTATTATCTATTATGTGTCATGGCCTGTTTTAGGCGTTGAGAATCATACTTCATGGCCCAGATTAAGAATCTCTGTAGCGCTATCCAGGCAAAATTATCTGATGCCTCTCATATACTTCCATGATACTTTGTCATATTAATATTACTTTCTAATTGATTATGTTATGTTCTGATTTATTTTTGTATTTTTCTCTTTTTGAGGGAGATGTTCATATCTTATTTAGATACACATATATTTTCCTTCATTATAGTAGTTGATTAGGTGTTCAAGAAATGTTTATTGGGTAGATAGTTTCTAAAATAATCTATTTATCGCTACTAAACAGTGAGCTCCACGAGGGTGAGGATCTTTGTTTAGTGTGCACGAT
>NW_011888797.1:3585997-3593806 GCF_000151845.1 Pteropus vampyrus | reverse complement strand
CTTCTTACCATCCAAACTCAACACCCTCATGTCTAATAGCGTTCAGGGATGTAACCACTGTCCATGGCACTGCTTTTTAAAGTGTTCCAAAGGGCATACTAGGGTTCCCCAGCAGTGCCTAGATGACGAGGTCGTGGTCAAGGGGCAGGTGTCAGGTCCTATCCCTGTTTCAACTAGGGTGGCCCTACTTTGATCAATTTGATTAAATTTGAGTTTCTTGCAAGATTTTGTTTAACAAAAGTGTTCCATTGTTGAAAATTTATTGGTCCTTAAGACAAAATCCACTTTCTTGGCATGATATTCAAATCATCCACATGCCTCCACACCAGCCTTCCATCTTCCTCTTTGCCTCGTATCGTTTTGCTCACAATGAGTTGCTCACTCATTATTCCTTGAACAATATGTCCTGGAGCCTGGTTTATACTGTTATCTTTACCTGAAAACATTCTTTTTGTCTATTTGGAAAATACATCATTCATTCATTTACAACTATTTATTATCTATTATGTGTCATGGCCTGTTTTAGGCGTTGAGAATCATACTTCATGGCCCAGATTAAGAATCTCTGTAGCGCTATCCAGGCAAAATTATCTGATGCCTCTCATATACTTCCATGATACTTTGTCATATTAATATTACTTTCTAATTGATTATGTTATGTTCTGATTTATTTTTGTATTTTTCTCTTTTTGAGGGAGATGTTCATATCTTATTTAGATACACATATATTTTCCTTCATTATAGTAGTTGATTAGGTGTTCAAGAAATGTTTATTGGGTAGATAGTTTCTAAAATAATCTATTTATCGCTACTAAACAGTGAGCTCCACGAGGGTGAGGATCTTTGTTTAGTGTGCACGATATGTAGCAGGTGTTCGGTGATTATTAGTTGAATTGATGAAGAGGTCTCATCTCTGCCTGTGAAGCCAGCAGCTGTAGGAATGGGAATGAAATGTATAGATGGCATTTTGAGGTGATCTTGGTGTAGAAAGCTGCTCCTCTAGGAGGTTAGGGTTGAGAGTGGGAATGATGCCATAATTCTTTTTGGAGGTACCTTGTGAATTAAACAGCATGCCTTCTCAGATCACTCAACTTTAACTCATGTAAGTCACGATAGAAAGCGGTTGTTAATGGGTAGAATTTTCTTTATCTTTTGAGCAAGTTTATACATTGTACACTTGTTCTTTTTCTTTCATCTATTATGTCAAAAATACATAGATATTTTTATAGTTTTTTCTCTTGCATAGAAATGATAACAGCAAATAAATGAAGTAATAGTAAATTTTCAAAAGTTCATTTTAATCATAAAATCCATAATATTAATATCTAAAAATCAGAGAAGTATGAGAGAAATTTTATTTAATGATTATGGAATTTTCGTTGGATTATATAGGGTCAATATCACAAACTTGTATTTGTTGTGAATTTAATTAAGGTTTTTGTTAAAGAAAAATGACTAGAGAAATTTTGAGAAAGTTAATGGATAATTTAATAACATCTTCAACACAAAGGGTCGATTTGAAAAGGGGCCAGTTTCTTTGTATCTTCAGAAAGCAGAACTATAGGAAATGGGTGTGAGTTACTAAGTTAGTCAAAGGAAGACTATTGGTTCCTCAAGAGTTACCAGACTCTGGAATGAGACCTAACAAGAAAGACCAGGGCTTTCCTGACTCAAAGATCTTTAGAAACAAACTGGGATTTCACCTGGCTGGAAATGTTTTTGATGTCAGTTTGGGCAAGGGTAGGGTCGGGGAAATGTCCAGTCTGGAACTCCTTGAATCTCAGCTTTCTACTGCATCTGTTATTTTGTAGAGGAATACAGTAATTAGCCAGCCAGGAAAGGAAAATAAATAAATAAATAAATAAATAAATAAATAGATAGATAGATAGATAGATAGATAGATAGATAGATAGATAAGTAAGTAAGTAAATAAATAAATAAAATAAGCATATTACGAATTGTGATTAAAGCTTAACAACCCTTGGTTCAGTGCAGTCTGTGGAAAGCTTATGTGGGGGCAGTTAACTGGTCCCGCTTTGTTTGGGGGCATGGAACCCTCTAGCAGATATGACTAACCTTTGTTGATGCAACAGTGGTCTCGTCAGTTGGGGGTGGAGATGGGGAAGGGCAGAGGACCGATTTTCCTGGAAGTTTCTAAACCAGAGAGCAGGACTTTGGAGCAAATTTAATCCCAAAGTCAACTCTGCTCCCATCTACAGCCTAGCTCTGCCCCCTGTTGTTGACGAATCTCTCGTTGCACATCTCCTGTATCAAAATCATTTCGAGAGCGAGGAAGAGTAGGTGAAAGGGGGATTTCAGGACTTCTGGGGATTTTTATCTCCAGAACTACTTCCTCCGTGGAAAATCAACTTATTCTGATAAACCTCAGGACCCTTCTTTCCCAAAGGGCAGGTGTCACATATCACAGTCTGATGTGGAAGGCTTCCCCCAGCCCGTCTTGACGTCGGGCGGCTGACTAGAATGTCAGATGAGAGGTTGGAAGTTATCTGTGACTTGGGTGGCTGGAGCCAGGGAGGTTCTAACTGAGATGCTGACCCCATTGTGGTTGCCCAGAGACTGAGGGGAGCTCAGAACCGCGCTGCGCCGCGCCCCCAGTGACCCGGCTGGGCCAGCAGCTCCCCTGGAGGAGGCTGCGGGCGGTGCGCCTGGGACTTGTCCCGTGCAGCTCCAGGTAGACGCGGGGGTCGCGGTTCTCCTATCTCTGGGTGGGTCCGCAGGGCCAGTCTTTTTGCTTTCTGCTCCTCGGGACTCCAGCCACCTCCTGGAGTGGAGGCAGCTTGGGGACTTTGCAAAGCCCGAAGGGCAGAGGCGAGTGGCAGAGCCCGCCATGGTGGTCGCAGATCCCCTCCGCCCAGCGGACGGGTCCCGGGGCTTGGGTGGCGGATGAGCGCCCGGCCCGCCCCCGCCGCCGCGTCGGGGACGGAGACACACTCGCTCCTTAATCCCCCGCCCCCCGTTGCCCCGGCGACGGCCCAGACGAGCAGGTGATGCATTGACAGCGAGCAGATGGTCCCCCGCGGAGGCGAGCGCGGCCCACAATGCGCCCCGCGCTGCGATCCCACTGCAGCCCTCCCCCGCCCGTCCGGCCCTCTGTGGCCCGCATGCTAATATGGGGCGGTGGGGGGCAGGGGAGAGGAGGGTGCTGCGGGGGCGGGGCCACGGGGGTGGGGGAGGGCATGCCCCGCCTTGGTCCTTGCAGGCCGGCTCACCTCATTTTTCTGAATGCGCTCCCCAAATCCTTTAACCAGAAGAGTTCCTCTCTTTAAACACACGGGAAGAGATACTTTTCACACCCTGTCCTCTCCCATCCCGCTCCCGCCCTCTCCTACTTCTCCCAAGTGTTTGATTTCCATTGAGATAAACGCTTAACTACCTTTGCCCATGCTTCTTACCCCCATTCTGCAGTCCCTACCCACATCTGCTTCCTGCTGGCATTTAATATTCAATCTTGGAAGACCAGAGGAATGGATTTACCACTGCAGCCCCACTCCTCCAACTCTGCGCCCCGTCCCTGCTTCTAGAGTTGGCGCTGACACTTGCTAAATGAGTGGATATATTTATCTCACATCTCCCCACCCCATGCTCCAAGATCTTTTAGGCAGCTTCTCTTAGCCTTTCTTTCTGGAATTTCAAAAATAAATCACTCTTTTCCCGTGACTACCGTGTTGCTCCCTCCAGGGGTACCCTCCCATTCACATACCCTCCTCCTCCCATTCATTTGGCACCCCCCCTTCTCTACCCTATTCACCGCTGTGTGGCAAATTGAGGCGATCTTATAATAAGGGCATGAAAACTGCTAGGCACTATTCACAATTTTAATACTAACTTCATAGCTGTCACATAAATTCATTCCCGAGCCTACTCTATAATGGCCAAGAAGAAACTTTAAGGGAAGAAGAAGAAAAAAAATCTGAAGACACTGCTATGGTGTCTTTCTTTGATTTGCAGGTGTTTTTTGAAACCATTACTACAGTAACTACAGATAGCTTTTCTTAGCTGCCACATAGAGTGCTTTTAAAAAACACCCATCCTCTTGCTTTTTCTTTTACAGTAGATAAAAAAGAAATCCCAATAAAGGCTTAAAAAAAGGAGTGGCGAGAGAAAGAAAAAAAAAGAGACTAGTGAATATAGTTGGGACAATACGGGGTCACAGAGCTGTCGAAACTAATGTCATAGTGCGGCTGTTGGGCAGGAGTACAGAAAACTTCTTGTTTCTTGATTTTTATGGAGATTTGGTCTAAGGCATGGAGCACTCTCTGAACAGGTTTAGAACAAGTGGCAAAGAAAGAACTCCTCACAATAAACTCCCTTCTGACGGTCTTTATGCCCGCAAACACCTGTGATTTACAAAGAGGCATTGCGGAGGACAAAGGGAGGCAAGAGGGCCAGACTATTGTGGGGAAATGATGCCTCATGTACCCATGGCCGCAAGAGAGGGTCGTTTTATTTTAAAACTTGTCTCGGATGCTTGCTATGCAAACTTACTATGAGAAAAGAAGTATTAGACTCTTCTTGTGGCTCATAATGACTTTTTCAAATCCTTCCAACTCATTTTGAGCCTTCATTTTGATAAGTTCTCAAACTAGAAAATATTATAGTTGCCAGAATTCAGGGAAAATTGAAATGCATAAATCTTGAAGGCAGAAAAGTTAGAAATCATTACATAAGACTCAGAAATAAGTGGTTGAAATGTTCACTTGAGGTGTATACACCATTGAAATTTAATTAAAAATTTTATGAACTTTTTTCTCCAATAAGGTTAATAATTTTATGACTATTTCCTTCCAATTTCTTGCCTTTTTCGCCTTTTTCATCTTTCAAAGTATTTTGTTGTTGTTGTTGTTTTTGCTTCTCTTTTCGGCTTTTGCTTCTTTATCTGTTCCTTGTAGTTTCTTTTTCAATAATTTAGGGAGACAGGCAAAAATATGAAAACATAAGTCAATAAAATAAAGAATTACAAGTTGGGGGGAATTCCCTTTGCATAGGTTGGCCAAGGAAAGACTCTCAGAGCAGATCACATCTCTAAAGCAAGTGAAGAAGCAGAGAGGGAAGAGCAAGCAAGCAGAGGCTCATGCAGGGGCCTTAAGGTAGAAGAGAGCTTCCAGTTTCTGAAAGAAGCCGATATGGCTGGAATACTGTGAGTGGGAGCATGCTGTGAGATGAGGTAGAGAGATTAGCCAGGACCGGATCATGGAGAGTCATGTTGGGCATGGGAAAAAAACTGGATTTTATTCTAGGAAAAATAGGGAGCTACTGAAGTATTTTACGTGAGGGAGCAGGTGATGTTAATGGAAATGAAGAGAATGGGCGAATTTGGGATCTACTTTAGAGGAAGGATGGATAAGACTTGACAAGGATAAGGCATAAGCAATAGACTTGATAATGGATAAGGCATGTGGGAGTGAGGTGTTGAGAGAAAAGGAAGAACCTAGGAGAGCAGATAGGTCCGAAGAACCTAGGAGAGCAGATAGGTCCGAATAACCGGGCAGATGGTGGTGCCATTGTGGAGATGGGGAAGAGAACAGAGATTGGGAGGGCAGGCTTGAATTCTGGTTTGACATGTTGATTTTGAGCTATTATTGAGGTGACCAAATGGAGATGGTGGGCTTAGGGGCAGACACCGGACCAGTCCTAGGCTGACCATTCCCTAGGCTCCTCGGGATCTGTGGTGTGGCTTAATACGAAGGCATGAGCTGGATTAGTAAGATTACCTACCTCCTGGATCTGAACTGGAACTATTAACACAGCATCAGAGGTGGAGCTGAAGAATTATGAGCTGGAGAAAGAAGCATTAAGGATTGTGATCAAATGGGTGACATGAATAAGCAGAAGTTAAGAGATGTAGTTGAGGAGTAAGAAATTGTTTGATAGAGGGAAGAGAAGGTGGCAGAGAGAAGCAAGTTTACACAAAGAAACGGTGCCATGTGACTGGAGTACCGTGAGAGTGAAGATCTAAAAGCCATGCAGTCGAGGTCTTTACAGTTGCTTTCGTCCAGGCAGAATCTCTTCTTTTAGATGGCGAAACAATGATGATGACATGCAAATTACTGGAACATCGATTTAAGGAAAAAGATAAACCACAAACTCAAAAACTGAGGTTGAGAAGAGTTCTCTAATAAGTTAGAGGTTATGTTTGGGAAGTAAATAATTCCTTATTCCCCTTCGGAGGCATGCCTCATAGACTAAAGGCCTGTTTTGCATCCATTTATCAACTGTACTAATGTAGGCCAAGGAAAGGGCTCCCTGATAAAAGTGAATTCAGATTGAGGCTTGGTTTTTAAGTCAGAATAGGTTTTCCACTCTCTCCAACCTGAATTGACTGAAGATAGCTCACAAGTCACAGTGAAGAAGCTGAGTAGATGAATAGTGACTCGCAGGCCTCTTTGTCAGGGTCTGTGAGGTCTGCTTACTACATAGTAACCAGGCCTGCTGTGTCTGGGCACGGAAAGGCAGGAGAGGAAGCAGGATAAAAACAAAGAGGAAGATATACTCTTATTATTTTTTTTAATAGTGTAACTCTTGGTAAATTTGGCCCAATAGGTAGAAGCCTTTCTCGAATCTCACTAATTATCTCTTGAGGGGAGGGGTGTTTGTTTCTGTATTTTTTCTTGAGAAATAAAACAGAAATGACTATGCCTACCATTCTAAGGAAATGGAAGGGATGAACCAATTCCCTTTTGCTATAGTACGTATAGAGATTTATGATTTAAGAAACCACTATGTAGAATTTTGTGGTGATGCATTTAGAAGCCTCAACAAAATTATCATATTAATGGGCAAAAACAAAATTAACTCAAAGAGAAATGGAAGACTTAATAAGAATAGAAGTCATGGCAATGATGAAGAATGCTTTCAAATTATTAACTCCGAACACAGCTCTTAGCCCAGACAGTTTTACAAGTGAGTTTTTTAAATATTTTAAAGAAACATAAGTTCCACATTATAGAAATTGTTATAGGACATAAAAACTGGTGAGTTTTTCCTGATTCATTTGATAGCCAAGAAGAACAAAGATAATGCAATAAAACAAAATCAACAAAGTATTTTACTTGTGACTACTATGTCAATTTCCTAAAACCCCATGAACACAACGAAGTCAGAATAAATTTGAGAGTCTAGCTGGCATGCCGTTTTAAAATAATATATAAAATTAAATCACATTTCTTTTTTTTTTAATTTTGCAACTTTATTGAGGCATCATTGACAAATAGGAATTGTTTATATTTAAGGTTTACAATTTGGTATTTTGATATATAGTATATATTGTGAAATAATGACCACAATCAAGCTAATTAACATATCCCAAACCTCACATAGTTACCATATTCTTTCCCTCTCCCCGTCTCTTCCTCCCCTGCCCTTTCTTTCTTTTGTTCGTTCTTTCTTTTGTTCTTTCTTTCTTTCTCTTTCTTTCTTTCTCTTTCTTTCTTTCTTTCTTTCTTTCTCTCTCTCTCTCTCTCTCTCCCTCCCTCCCTCCCTCCCTTCCTCCCTTCCTTCCTTTCTTCCTCCTCCCTCCCTCCCTCCCTCCTTCCTTCCTTCCTTCATAATTAAAAAAATTTTACAATTGACACATAATTTTAGTTTCAGGTGTATAACATAGTGATTAAACATTTATATAACTTATGAAGTGATCACCCTGATAAATCTAGTACCCATCTGAACCATACATAGTTATTACAATATTATCGACTACATTTCCTATGCTATACTTTACTTCCCCATGACTATTTTGTGACTACCAATTTGTACCTCTTATCCTTTCCCCCTTTTCACCCATCCCCCATCCTC
>NW_011888797.1:3564174-3585947 GCF_000151845.1 Pteropus vampyrus | reverse complement strand
TTTCATCTGGCAACTGTCAAAATGTGCTTGGTTTCTATGAGTTTGTTTTTGTTTTGTTTGTTCATTTGTTTTGTTCTTTAGGTTCCATATGCAAGTGAAATCATATGGTGTTTGTCTTTCTATATCTGGCTTACTTCATTCAGCATAATACCCTCTAAGTCCACCCACGTCGTTGCAAATGGCAACATTTCATTCTTTTTTTTAATGATTATTCCATTGTGTATATGTACCACTTCTTTGTTATCCATTTATCCATTGATGGACACCGAGATTGCCTCTATATATTGTCTATTGTAAATAATGCTGCAATAAACATGTTGACACACATGTCCCTTTGAGGTAGTGTTTTGGGTTTCTTCAGATAAAGGATTACTGGGTCCTTCTTTGTCTCTTGTTAGAGCCTTTGTTTTAAAATCTGTTTTGTCGGTTATAAGTATTTCTAGCCCAAACTTTTGTTTTTTGTTTGTTTCCATTTTCCTGAACTAACTTTTCCATCTCTGTATTTTCAGTCTGTGCGTCTTTCGATCTGAAGTGAGTCACTTATAGGCAGTATATATAAAGGTCTTGTTTTCTCATCCATTCAGCCACACTATGTCTTTTGATTGGAGCATTTAATCCCTTTACATTGAAAGTAAAGTTTTTTTTTGGTAGCCTATTTTATTGTTATGACTTTAAAATAAACAAAAACTAATTCCATTAGTAGTTGAAAATCATAGGAGTACTGTATTATGGAGTATAAATTTTACTGCTGCAGTAACTGTCAAAGATAACGAACACACAATTGAAGAGTGGTAATTGGCAGGCTAGGTATCCTCTGGTACCCCTGTGACGAGTGGTAATTGGCAGGCTAGGTAGAGGAGAGAAAACATGTCACATTGCAGGGCTACCTGGGAATGGATGTGGAGGATTTTTTAGTGTCCTAAGAACTACTTATGTTTCCTTGTATGTAGAGAGTGAGGTGGGGTGGTAGAAAGAACACCGAAAGCAGAGAGATCTGAGTTGAAATTCCTGCTCTGCCTATTTCTGGCTGTGGAAAGCTGAGCAGTTCCTGCAGCCTCATTAACAAAATGGGGATAATTCTATCAGGTTGCAAAGATTAAGTGCTAAAAAATATAATGAAAGTAATTGTTAATAGTTATGTAGATATTGCCATTTTATTAGTCATAGTTTTGATTTTTTTCTTCATAAAGAAGATCCTTTAACATTTCATATGATACAGATTTGGTGGTAATGAACTTCTTTAGATTTTTCTTGTCTGGGAACATCTTTATCTGTCCTTCAATTCTCAATGATAGCTTTGCTGGGTAGAATAATCTTAGTTGTAGGTCCTTGCTTTTCATCGCTTTGAATATTTTGTGCCAATCCCTGCTGGCCTGTAAAGTTTTTGTTGAGAAATCACCTGACAGTTTTATGGGTGCTCCCTCATAGATAACTAACTGCTTTTCTCTTGCTGCTTTTAAGATTCTCTCTTGTCTTTAACCTTTGGCATTTTAATTGTGATGTGCCTTATGTGCCTTGGCGTGGGCCTCTTTGGGTTCATCTTGTTTGAGACCCCGTGCTTCCTGGGGTTCCATGTCTATTTCCTTCACCAGGTTAGGGAAATTTTTGGTCATTATTTCTTCAAATAGGTTTTCAATCCCTTCTTCTCTCTCTTCTCCTCTGGTACCCCAATGATGCCAATGTTGCTATGCTCGATGTTGTCCCAGAGGCCCCTTATACTAGTCTCATTTTTTTTTTTTTTGGATTCTTCTTTCTTTTGGCTATTCTGATTGGGTGTTTCCTGCTACCTTATCTTCTAAATCGCTGAATTGATCCTCTGCTTCATCTAATCTACTGTTGATTCCCTGTAACATGTTCTTTATTTCAGTTATTATATTCTTCATTTCTGACTGGTTCTTTTTTATGTTTTCTATCTCCATTTTTATGTTTCCTTTCTCTTTGTTAAAGTTCTCACTGAAATCATTGAGTATTCTTATAACCAGTGTTTTGAACTCTGCATCACGTAGTTTGTATGTCTCCGTTTTGTTTAGTTCTTTTTTCTGGAGCTTTGTTCTGTTCTATCATTTGGGACATGTTTCTTTGTCTCCCCATTTTGGCTGCCTCCTTATTTTTGTTCCTATGTATCAGGTAGAGCTTCTATGTCTCCTGGTCTTAGTAGAGTGGCTTTATGTACAAGGTATACTGTGTGGTCCAGTGGCACATCATTCTTAGTCATATGAGCCGGATGCCATAGATTAGTCTTTTGTGTGTGCCCTCTTGTTGTATTTGAGCACTGTTTGCTGTCATCACATCACTGAGGGAGTGACCCTGAGGCTGACTGGTTGTGAGGACTGGATTTGACTACAGTAGAGGAGTTGTTATGCAGGGGCTGATCCTGTGGAGCAGGATTCACTTTAGCAGGGCTCTGGTACCTGCCCAGTCTACTCTTTGCGTGTGCCATTTGTGAAGGTGGTTGAGTGGTGCTCTGATGTGGTCTGAAGCTGGTCACCAGGTGTGTTGGTTCTGGGGACTCTTGAGAGAGGCTCTATTGCAGGCCAAAGTCAACTGTTGCCTGTGCTCTGTCAGGGACACTTGATATGAGCTATGAATTAATATGCATATAGTTGCCACTTGTGCTGGCTTGGAGGTGCCTAGGAGAAGCTAAGCTGCAAATTGAGGCCAACCACTGCTAGTGCTGGGCTTGGGGATGCTCAACTAGAGGTAGAGGGCAAGCCGAGGCCAAATGCTACTTGTTTAGAATTTGTGAACCTTTGAGAGATTTTAGGAAAGTCTGCAGCATGAATCAAAACAGGCCATTTTTGTATGGAAGAGCCACTGAAGTAGCTTGGGCAGGCCTGCAAGTTGGGTGGGGTCTCAAGGAATTACCAGGGCTAGTTGAACTATGTTAGCCATGTTGATGGAGACTCAGATATGGTACCTGCCTACATTTGTATCTACATGCTGGCTGGTGGAAGGGCTCAACAAAAGAAGAATGGCCTCTGCCAGCACTTCTGTCTGGGAGAAAGCTGCCCCTTTAGTCCTTGCCCTGAAGCCAGAAATTCAGTTCCTTCCTGTATGTCCTTGGTGTCTTTTGAGCTGCTTCCCCAGCACTGGAGCTCATTGCGAGTCCATTGGCAAGTAAATTCATGTGTGAGCCCTTTAAGGGGAATACCTAGGACTCCAGCTGCTCTCTATTTCACTCAGCTGCAATCTCCACTGGTTTTCACAGCCAGAAATTATGGGGACTTCTCTTCCGAGCACTGGAAGCTTGCGCTGAGGAGCCATGTAGGTCTGGGACACTTCACTTCTCTGGGAGGACTTCCGCAGTGAGATATATCTCCTGTTTCTTAATTGCCACTCTGTGGGTGTAGGACCAGCTCTTCCATGTCCCTGCCCCTCCTACCAGTCTCTATGTAGCGTCTTCTGTATGTCCTTAGTTATAGAACTTCTGTTCAGCTGGTCTTCAGGTGATTCTCAATGAATTTTGTGCTATAGTTTAGCTATAATTTTGATGTGGTCTTGGGAGGAGGTGAGCACAGCGTTTGCTGACTCCACCTTCTTGACAAGAAGCTCTGGATATTATAAACCTTCTCTTCTTTTTCCATCATTGTTTATAGGGAGTTGAACTCACCAAATATATGTTGAAAATTACGTGGTATGGAGCAATGGGAGAAGAAGCATTTTTGCCAACTACGAGCCAGACCCTTTGCAATCAGGATACAGGTAATATATGGGAGATAATACGTCTCTTAACATTTTTTTAGGCCAGTAGATTTGCTCCATTTCACCAATAATTTTGATTCTTGATTCAGTGCTCTTGGTTTTATAATTTGCCACATCCTCTTTGTTTCCATATTTATCTACATCACTGTAAATTACAGCATAATTTTACATGCCTTCATAAAATAATTTTTTTGCCACCCCAGGGACACAATACGTCTCCGCTAGAAAAATCTGGAGAAACAGCCCATGATTCCTTTGCTATTTTTTCTTTTGTGTATTTATAAGATGACCCAAGACCATTAAGGTGGGGCCTTATGTACTCACTTTAAAGCAACAGGTACTAGTCCTGAAAAGTTGCGTAAGTCAAGAGAGAAAGAAACTTTTCCCTGCTAAGTAAAAAATAAGAATCATCGGGTAATGTTAAGAATGATACTGTATTAGGTCTTCTATTGCTGCTGCAACAATTACCACAAACTTAGTGGCTTTAAACAAAACAGATTAGTTACTTTACAGTTCTGTAGGTCATAAGTCTGACATGGATCTCACTGAGTTAAAATCAAGGTGTTGGCAGGGTTGCTAGCTTTTCTAGAGACTTCTATTTCCTTGCCTTTTCCAGCTTCTGGGAGCTGTTTGCAGTCTTTGGCTTGTGTCACCTTTACTCCATTTTCAAGGCCTGCAACAGCAGGTCGAGTCTTTTCCATATTGTATCAGTCCGACCTTCCTTTCTGCCTCCCTCTTTAACTTTTAAGGACCCTTGTGATTATACTGGGCCCACCTGAGTAATCCAGGATAATGTCTCCAGCTCAAGGTCCATAATTTAATCACATCTGAAAAGCCCCTTTTGTCATGTATGGTAACATAGTCACAGGTTTCACATATTAAGACATGGACATCTCGTAGGTGTGGGTAACCTCTTTAACATCACTTCCCATCCCCTTCACCCTGCTCACTCTGCTCTGGCCACATTGCCACACTCTAGAATCAGTACTCACTACTGTCCCCCAGGGAATCCCCTGACTGACTCTTTACTTTGTTCATATCTCCGCCCAGATGCCCCTTCTTCAGAGGTCCTGCTTCTATCAAAAAACCATTCTGTGTTTTCTAACCTCTTATTGAACTTCATTTTTCTTCATAGTACTTCTCACTACTCTCCAGGGATTGGATCAGTTTTGCTCCCTTGTGTCACCAGTGTTTACTCTGGTGACTGGCACGTGGGATTTCAAGTAAACGCATGAGCGAACCAACTTCTTACTTTCATTCTCTAGCATAACATTTTCTTCAGTGAGCTGGATTGAAGTGAAATTCCTATAATTGGAATTATGAGCTGAATTCACATTGAAGTATGAAAAGTACAACTGTTGCATCTAGTTATTTCACAGAGACTGCTATTTGAGTATATAATCTGGGTAGCCAGATTTAAAACACCTCAGTAAGTGATGAACTCGATGTGAAACATTAAGCATCTTTCCTTGTACCTTTGCAAACTAGAGATTTATAATAATAATGGTAATAATTACCATAATCTTTGCTACCATCTACAGAAAACTTACTATGTGCCACTTACTTAGTTCTTTATATTATTCTATTTAATTGTCTCACTCTACAAGGTCATAGAGCATGCATTTATCATTTTGTCTACCCTGTAAAAGTATTTCCTCTACTCAATGCTTCTTTTGGAAAACTGTTCCTCTTCACTCGCATTAAGTGGTTCTGGAAATAGCCCAACCACAGTACCTTGGCTATGGATGGGCATTTGATGCAATCCAGACCAATCAGAATCCCCATAATGGGAGTCCATAGTGGTTGACATATAACCTCAGTCAAGGCAATCAGAATTCTTCCTCTCATTTTTTACCTCAAACTGGGAAGGGAGAGTTCCTTTTTCTCTTGAGTCAAAAAATGCAAGGATATGAACCCAGAACTGCCTATAGCCTGTGGAGAAGTGAATAGTTGGAGAAAATGGAGCAAGGATAGGAGTTGAAAAGTCCTGACGAACATTATACAGCCTTATTTTCTCCATTTTGCAGATGAACAAACATATATCAGAGCAATTAAATATTTGCTAGTAAATAGCTAGGAAATGGGGGAATTTGATATTGCGTGACTGCAATATCCATATTTTCTTCCATTTTGTTGTACTATGTTGTATTATGTCCTGGCTTTCCAGACTTATAAATAGCCATCTAGTCTTCCCATTCTGCCTGGTTTCCCTTACAACAGGGAAATGCATGCTCTGTAGTACTAGCAGGGAATGTTTTGAACAGTTGTTGATCATCTATGTATTTTATATTCTGATAAATTTGTTCACTTGAGGCTCCATGGCTGGAATGACAAATAAACTCCATCTTTTGTACTAATTCCAATGTATTAGAAATGGCTACCTAGAGCATTGTGGTGAAAAGGATTCTGAGGCTTCATCTGAGCTAGCAGAAAAGGAGAAAAGTGGAGTGAGGAAACGAGCTACTGAATTTGCTCAAAATGTTTGATAATTCAGATTACATTTTAGAACTATGGAACTATGCATTTTAGCATTTATGGAGCATTGAATCAAAGACTCTGATTTTTTTCAGTTCAAAGAATGTTGCAGTTGTTAGCCAGGGGCTCACCTGTGTGCCAGATCAAATTCAATAGTCCCTTCATTAACAGGATGATTGCATCTCATATCAAACGACTTCCTCTACAAAATACCCAGACTGTCCTATCCCACAACAATGGGATGGGACATGACCTGAATTTAGATTCTAGAACTGAATGTCATCTATTGGGACTACTCTTTTCTGGTGAGAGGGATGCTAAATCACAGCCACCCTGAAATGCACTGGTATTGTCGAACATTTTCTAACAATCAGATTGGGCCTCACATTTTGTTGGTTGGATGCTCTATTTCTTCATCTTTGGCCCAAGTTACTTAGCAATGGCCAATCAAACTATGCACCCACCATATTGTTTTGCATGTTTGACTAGAACATTGACAGATTAATAGGAAGGGTAAATAGCAGAGCACAACTGCAGGGGCCCAGTGTGGGGCGGCAGGATTGACTGCTCTGGACTTTGTTGTGTTTGCTCAGAGGAAGCCGCAGCAAAAGCCTGCTGGGATGAGGTGACCCAGGTCATGGGCATTTGTTTCTTGTCTCTATAGAAAACAATTGTCTTCTCAATGGAAGATGGCTTTTTCTGAATCTACATGGTTCCACCGATGAGGAAGCATTTGCCATTTCAGGATGCTTGCTAAAACACACACATACAAATAAAAAGGCCACACAAAAGTTCAAATTTACTGTATCCCCCAGAGATCCTTTGATTTAGGTTAACCAGAAAAGAAGCTTAATGGAGAGTTTATCTTGAGGGTCTCTAAACCTTCGCTCATTCATGGCTAACTCTCAATATTTGATGTTTATGAAGTTTTCATGAAGTTTCGAAATCATCCAGCCACCTTTCATGGAGAGTGATTTTGACCTCAAAACTGCTCTACTCTGAATTGATATGAGTGATACATATTAATAATGAAGAAAAATCTACTTTGGGCAAGGTTTAATCAACCAAAAGTGGTGGTTTTATTTAAAAGTGAGAACTATGTTTCTGGTTAATAGATTTCTTTGAATTTCTGCTTTCAAATCTAGCTGATTTGACATTTGCAAAGTTATTGTTTATTCTTTAGAATTAGTTACTTCTAACAAAAAGTTCCAAAGGGTTCCACACTAATTTTTGATTAACCTTTTTTTTTATCTCTCTCTCTGTTTCTGTTGCTCTCTCTAATATATAATAAACGACAATAAATTATATTAATAAATAAATAATATATAATTATTCATATACATATAGTGTATATATATGTGTGTGTATATATATACATACACATACATATATATAAAATCAGCCAGACATTTTTCTTGATTTGGTGGGAAGGAGGTGGGACAAAGTGGCATGCTACATTTTTTTCCTTTTCGTAGTTTTAAATCTGCTTTGTCAGATCTGAATAGGTATGAACTATTTGCCTATATCTTTCTCACCTTCACTTCTCTTCTCTCTTCTCTACCCTTCCATTTACTTTTCTCTTCTGTCCCTTGTCTTCCTAGGGCTCAGGGCTTAGGAAATTTTCTGAAGTGTTATCGGCGGTTGTGGTGGAAACCATTTTAGTTCTTGGATACTTACTTCGAACCCCATTGAGTTTAATGCAATTCTTAAACTAAAAAATTACCGTAGGGGGGAAAACACACAGATAAAAAAACAAACAAATTTTGTTAACCAATGTCACCATAATAAAACAAAACAAAAAAAACCCCAAAAACCTTGAGAAATAAAAACTTCTCAGTGATGCTAAAAACTAGGAGTAACTTAATTATTAAGAAAAAAAAAGATGCCTGCACTTATATGATAAAAAACCCTATTATTTAATTAAAATCTACCAGTATTTATTTAACACTCACTCTGTGTTACTGTGTGTATAGCCCCTATGCTGAGGGAGTTGACAGTCTTGGGTTGAGACATGAGAGAGAGAGATAATTATCCAAGAATTACAATATAGTGTGCCGAGCGCCATGGTGGTGTGACCTCAGGAGGCTGTGGATAGAGGAGGCACCGACTCTAATTTGTCCAGATATAGGAAGATGCATGCCTTTCTGGTCTTGTGGCTCTGTACTGTAGCTTAAATAAATCTCATTTGAAGGATATAAAAAATGAACAACTATCTAGTTGATGTCTACATTATAGAAACATGGTGAGACTTGGAGAAGGAACATTCGGCTGTAATTTTTGTGGGTGCAGGAATTGTATCTGCTGCATTAACTGTGTTTGGTGTGAGCCAGGCACTGATCCCAGGACTCCATAAATATCTGTGGAATGAATAGATAGATGACACAAAGCCCGAAGACCTTCATTACCACTTCTTATCTGTGTAACCTTTAGCATGGCCTGGAGTGTTTCTGAGTGTCCATTTTTCCACCTATCAAATGGCTCTATTATACCTACCCATGTCACATATTACCATAGGATCGAGTCTCCGATATCTTGAGCATCTACTATGTGGGAGGTACTCATTTAAGGATTTTACATGTTTTTATTCATTTCATCTCCACAATGAAAATATAAATAAGGTACAGTTATTATCCTCACTTTATAGATGATTGTGTGTAATCATTTTTTAGTGGACTGTAAAGTATTATATTATTCAAATAGAAGGCATTGTAATTAATATTTTTAATATTCCAAAAGGCAAAAGCCTGGGAATAGTCCTCTATGAAGTTTGGTCTCTTGCCTTGACTCTGTGGCTGTCAAATGTGACTGCATTTCTCTCAGATTCTCACTGTAAGAATATTTTGAACCTTTGGATTTCAAAAAACTAAAAGCTCTTCAAATCTCTAGAAAGAAAGGTATATCTTTCTTTTGCGTGTATATGCTACTGGGATTGAAACTAGAAAGCCAGCAGGACCTGCCACGTGAGGGACCAGCTCCTCTTTGACTCTGGTGGGTTCAGGGGCTCTCTCTGCTTCTGTCAGTGCGATAGTCATTCTCCTCTCCTGTCAGGTGGCCTCTTCGGTTTTGTCATCACTGTGGTTTGTCCATGGTCCCCATGGCCTCTCCAGCCCCAACACTACCTCTTGACTTTTCAGCTTCTACTCTCCCAATTCTTTTGGATCATTTCCTCCATCATTTTCATTCTAATTTCTGACATTGGACTGCTAATTTTCTTAAGCCATGACCCATCATGATTCTGTAGTCAGCTGATGCTCCAAACAGCTGGGGCCAGGAGGGGCCAGCAATGTCTCGTGCTGTGGGGCTTGGTAAGCGCTATGGCCAGTGGCTCTTCTGGGAAGAGGTTTGAGCAAAGAGGCAGACCTGGGATACGTATCTCTCCTATATCCTCTATTCCTGACCAGCGACTATGACCAGTGACTACATCTAGTATGTCATTGAGGCATCAATGTTATTGTTTGTTAAAATTTACAAATAGGGCTTTTTATTAAATAGTCTCATATTAAAAAAAGAAGTAGATAGAAAATTTAAGACTTGTTCCTAATTTTAAAAAAGTTGTATTAAATAAAATTTTTTATCAACCCTATGGGTAGTGACCTTCAGTTTGAAAGAAGAAAAGGGTCATGGGGTGATGACCTCTCAGATTTTAAGTCAATTTGGAGAAGGTAGTGCAGTGATTTTTTAAGTTTCTGTGTTGTGATCAATTCATAGCAGGTTATGCAATCAATTTGATGGGTTGCTACCTACATTTTAAAAATAAGAAGCACACGGAAAAGAGTAGAGAAGATCAACGCAATGTGCTGTGTACGTAGTAAGGTATTCACTGTTTCCTGAAAATTTTAATTCAGTTATATATGTGTGGGTGTTCTTCGGTCATGACGTAGGATGCATTTCTTCCCATGGAATGTGATTAAAAGACTTGACAGCTACTGGTGTAGTGGTTAGACTTGAGTTTGAGGTCCTTTGAGCCTTGGTTCAAATCGAACTCCACCATTTAACATCTAAGCCACAGTTTCTTTTTCATTAAAATGGTTTAGTAATAAGACTTACCTTATACAACAAGATGTTAAAATAATGTGGATCAAGTGCTTAATACTCCACAAGCAGTAGCTTATTTTCCTATTTTAAATGAAATCAACCTCTGGTGATTGTTCACTTGATTGAGTTTGGGAAGTTTCTGTAAATTCCTTACGTTTGAGATGGGGATAGGCTTTAGGAACTGGGATAGCAAATGAATGACAAGTGAAAAAAAGCAAAGAAAAGATCTCGGGAATTTAACGTCAACTGGAAAGTCTATTTCTAGATCTTCTCACGTGCTCTAGGTGACTTCCAAATCTTTTTTAATGCAAAAATTAATATTAAATGTTAATATTAAATATTGTTATAAATGCCCCTGATCCAATCCTCAGAGATTTTTGAAAGAAAGGAGGGGAAACTGGGCTGAGTAAGGAAAAGGAAAGGTGGAGAATAATTGTCATAGTCCATTTCAGCCACTATAACGAAACACCACAGACTGGGTGGCTTATAAACATTAGAGATGTACTTCTCATAGTTCTGGAGGCTGGAAGTCCAAGGTCAGCGTGCTGGCGTGGTTGGGTGCTGGCAAAAGCCCTCCTCCTGGTGTAGACTTCTTGTCGTGTTCTCACGTGGTGAAAGGGGCTGGGGGTCTCTCTGGAGCCTCTTTTGTAAGGGCAGTAATCCCGCTCCTGAGTGTTGTGCCCTCATGACCTAATCACCCCTCCAAGATCCCACTTTCTAATGCCATCACATGAGACAGTGAGACAGGCAGGGTGGAAGGGTGGCAGGCGGCAGCAGCGGTGATGGTGGGGGTATTCCAGCTACTTATTGTTCCTCAGCGAATACCCTGAACATAGCAGTATGAAACAACAATCATTTCATTATGCTCTTTAATTGTGTGAATCAGGAATTCAGCTAGGGCACAGTGGGGGTGACTTGCTTCTGCTCCATGACGTCTGAGGCATTAGCTGGGAAGAGAGGGAGGCTCAGGTTAACTCAAATGGCTGGGAACTGGAAGTTTCTTCACTCTCATGTCTGGCACCCAGGCTGGGATGACTAGAAAGCTGGATTCAGCTGGAATTGTCAGTCAGTGCATTCACCTGTGGCCTCTTCATATGGTAGCCTCAGAGTACTCAAATTTCCTGTATGGTGACTCATGGCTCCAAGAACAAGTGTTCCCAGTGGGCAAGGAGGAAGCTGCCTAGTTTTTATCACTTAGCCTTGTGAGTCACATGGCATCACTTTTTCTGGACTCTACTGGTCAAAGCTGTCACAAGCCTGCCCATATTCAAAGGGGGTTAGGGGGACATAGACCACTCCTCCCATCAGGAAGAATTTGTGGCTATGTTCTAAAGCCACAGCAGGTGAGATGAAGAAGAGACTTGAATGCAAAAATGAAAAGGTGGTTTTAGATGTGGAAGTGATATTAAGGAAAGTCTTCAGTTATGACCGTGATCTTCATGTTCTCTTCGTACACTAGCCACAGACAGCTTGGGAGCAAATGCAGAGGGTCAGGGAGGAATCATTTATGTGATTTTACATTGTCACTTGAGATATGTTCAGAATAGAATAAGCTTCCTAATGACACTTTGCTCCAGTTTGTTCTAAAACAAATTCACATTCTCTCCTCCAAAAGAACCCTTTCTGAGAGACAGAAGGTGACTGTTGATGAACTGCTGGAGGCGGGAATGCCAGCTTGGTACAGTGCTGTAAAGACATGAAGAATTAGTGGGGAAAATATTTACTTACTAAACGATAGTTAAAAGCCTCATCTATGTCTCCATTCTTTCCAGATTTTAAAGTAGATTTTTATTTTTACTGAAAATCTCTATTTAGGAATACTGGAATAGGAATTAGAAGAATTCTCAGGTTCTAGTCCCCAATTTATCACTGAAGTGTCACATGATCCTGAGCAAACCACTTCACCTTTGGTGTATCTTATGCTCTATGAGGTCACTTTCAGTTTTCAATGACTGATTTTATGGTTTTCCAAATGGGCCAAATATGTTAATTTTATGAACAAACCAAGCTATACATAATGCATTAGGTATCCATAAACTAAAAAAGTGACTTTTGGCCTGTAATTTTGCCTGTCAAATTAGCATAGATTAAAAACTCAGTGTTGGTGAAAATGCATTCTGCTGCTGAGCATACTGTCTAATTGCCATGGCTTATCTGGAAAGCAGTTTGATTCGATTTTATGTATCAAGTATGTTGAAACGACAATATCTGTTCATCCCTTTTGAGAATCTACATTAAGAAACTAGAATGTGAGACCGAGATTTCTGTACAAGTACAGTCAATGCAATGTTATTTAGTTATGCAATAATGGAAGCCACCTATGTTGTCAAATAATAGGAACATTCTATAACTTACAATGCATCCAGAGAGTGACATGTGGCTACCAGAATCAGTCACGTATATTTTTAAATTAATTAATTAATTAATTTTTTATGATGACATTGGTTAACGAAATCCATATATAGATAGATAGATAGATAGATAGATATAGATATAGATATATTTACACTGTGTGTTCGCCTCCCATATTTAGATTTCTTTCTGTCACCACATATTTGACCCTCTTTACCCCGTCTACCTCCTTACTCCTGACACTCCCTACCCTTTGGTAAGCACTAGTCTATAGTCCATGTCCATGAGTCTCTGTTTGTCCTGCTCATTTGTTGCTTTTAGGTTTATATCCCACATATAAGTGGCATCATGTGATTTTCATCTTTTTCTGTCTGGGTTATTTCACTTAGCATGATTATCTTGAGGTTCATCCATGTTGTCGCAAAAGGTAATATTTCATCTCTTCTCATGACTGAGTAATATTCCATTGTATATATGTACCACAGCTTCTTTATCCAATCATCTATCGTAGGACACTTCGGTTGCTTCCATGTCCTGTCCACTGAACATTGGTATGCAAATATCTTTTCAGATATGGGCTTTCAAGTCTTTGGGGTAAAAACCCAATAGAGGAATTCCTGGGTCATATGGTAGATCCATTCTTAGTTTTTTGAGGAACCTCTATCTGTTTTCCATAGTGGCAGTCTCACCAGCAGTGTATGAGGGTTCCTTTTTCTCCACATCCTCTCCAATATTTGTTATTACTTGTCCTGTTGACTATAACTATTCTAACAGGTATGAGATGGGAATCTCATTGTGATTTTGATTTGCATTTACCTAATAGCTAGTAATGTTGAGCATCTTTTCAAATATTTGTTGGCCATTTGTATGTCCTCTAGGGAGAAGTGTCTGTTTAGGTCCTCTGCAATCATATTTTTTAAAAAAAAGTATTTATATACAATAAAATTACATGAAGTAATTAAAATCTACATAGAGAAAAACTAGAAGATATCAGAATTGTGATATTTTAGATAGAATTATTGATGATTTTGTCCTTTTTTGAGTGTTTCTGTGCTTCAAAAACTATAATGAATACGTATTTTCTTTATAATCAGAAAAAGAAATGAATGGTATTGATAGATGTCTTTATACATCATTTTTTTTCTTTGTCTTGTTCCTAATAGACTGCCTCCCAAAAGAGAAAGCTGTTAGTTTAATGACTCCCAGAGTCTGACTCTCTTGAACACTATGCCTTCTGTCTCATGCCTCCCCAAACCACACCCTCCCTCGGGCTTCCCATATTGGGCACCAAAGGTAGGAAAGCAGGTCAGGAGTTTCCAAGGGTCCAGTCAGAACAGAGGTGGCAGGAGATCTTTGAGTGGCTACTAGGCACTAGGCAGCCTGAAGGCATGCATGTGGCCTCCTAAAAGAAGGCCTCACATCTACAAGGCTATTAGCTGGATTTTACTGGAGTAAATTACCCCTGCTTTGCAAGTGTGTTAACAAATTACCATGAAAATGCTGTCATCACCAGCCCAAACCTCTCTCAAAGGCTCACTTCAGTGGGTGTTTTTTCTTTTTTTTTTTTTGTGCAGACTCCTAAGATTCATGGGTAGGTTCTACAGAAAAGGGGAGACTGAATCTGAAGGTAATTTGCACTTTGGGTGAATTCATAGGACCCATTTTTCCCATAGGGTTTGTTTTGTATCCAGGCTTACGAATAGCTCTTGTAAATGGTGGTAGCAATTCTGTGGGCACTTGAAATGGGAGGGAATTCCAAAGTCGCTGCCTCCTGTTAAATACCAAGAATGGAAAAGATTGCCTCTTAGTCAAGAGTAAAAGAGTCTGAATTAAGATCAGTGAGAATTTTGCCTTTAAAAGTCTGATCCAGGAAACAACTGCAGGTTATAATTTGTATGCAGTTTGCATTCTGAAGATTACTCTTCTGGTTAATAAAATTATATAACCATCCTACGAATGTAACTAGCACATGCATTATGCTTACAGTTCTTTGGATAATAAGGACCTTTCTCAACCCAACAAGTCCTAAGATATCGTGCTCAGGCTAAGTTTTAGATTCAAAGGCAGGTCCCATTTATGAGTATAAAAACTATACTTTATACATCAACTTCTCTTGGAACGCTGGCAATTTATGTTTGCCTGAACACTATCTAATTAAAATTTAAAAGCAGGCTAAATGAGAAGGGTGGTTGGCAAGTTTGCTTTCTTATCGTTTCAGTCTTTGTATACACAAGTTTTGTCTATGGCTTTTAGGGGGACATATTGGTTCGAATTGCTAAAAAAGGTAACCTAGAGCAGCAACCTATTATGTATTGTGATATTATGAGGATTCTTCACTTTCTGGTTGTAAACAACATTTCTTTGTCTGCACTTTAGGCTTGTCAAAAATGGAAATAACTCTAAGCCTTCTAAGTGGTGTTTAGATGGATCAGCATAGCTGGGTATTAAACACCACTGTGTCTATGCTTGGGTCTAGACTAAGTAAATATGCAGAAGATTTGAACATTATGACTGTGATTAATTTTCTTTAAAGCATCTTATATTTTTACAGCACTTGGCCATTTTTAAAGCTCTTTTCAATATATTTTTTCTTTTGGTCCTTAAAACAACCCTAGGATAAAAAAGGGTGGCTAGTTTTATAATGATTTTTCTATTTGTAGAAATGGAGACTCAAAAAGATTATTTTTATCATATAGAATACTGGAGATGGACGAAGTCATTTAACCTAAATCTCAGTTTTACAGCGGAGGGAACCAAAGCCCAGAGAAGTTAGGTGGCTTATTCAAGGTCACATAGCTAGTAAATGCAGACCTTCGTCAAGAATTCAAGTCTCTGGACTTTTGTATCACAGCCCTTTGTACTCTAGTATCTCTGATCCAGTTTCATGAGCACAAATGCATACATGGCAAATACGATATCATGTTCACATGTCTATAAGTGTTATGGAAATATTTTATAAATGCAAAGTGCATCTGGAAGACAGTCTCTGCATATTTCTCTAATCAGGGATCTATTGTTCAACTTCTTAGCAGACCTAAAATTTCCTGACTTTAATTTGTAAGCCCACAATATTGTCTGTCCTCTAAAATGAACAATGCTGTGCAAGATTATGTCGTTAGATTATGAAGAGCTATTTGTAACTTTAAAGTAAGAGGAAGCTCTTGTGTAGTTTGAAAAAAGATACTATTATTTGTTGTCTAAGCTAACTGGCTGGATTTCCAGCAGTCTTTGCATTTTCTCCAAAGCATAAAAACATAAAATACGATTTCACCATAATGCAGTAAATTTTTATCCTCATAAAACATGTTACTTCTCTGGAGGTTAATGGAAGACGATATTTTTAGTTAGCCTGTACTGTTCCCAAGACCATGGAAGTAAAGATCAAGTTGATGATGTTTACACCAGACTGCGTATCACAGATAGTCACATTCTAACGTGTCTCTGATCCACTCAACCCAATAATAATAATTTAAGCTTGTTGGAGGATGAGAGCCGATTGCCAGTTACCTCATATCTAAACTAACATTTAACATATGCACTTTGGCTCACATGTATATATTTAGCTTTCAATTTACAGATGGATTTTCTTACTAAAATCTGTTTATAAATAGGTTGTTCATAACTCACAATACATTTTCTTATAGAAATTTTCCACCCAAAATCTTTTACTAAGTGCCTGAAGCCGAGGCCTCAAGCAGTACACAGTCTTGTGGTTAGGTTCTGAAGTCAACCTCAGAAACCTTTTAAAGCAAGATGCAGCTTGTATTGCACAGGTAGAAAGTAACTCAGCCTGAGGACCCAGCACTGGACCCTTCTTAACAGAGATGGAGAGGTACTCACGAAACCTTTACTTTTGCTCTGGAGTTCATAGCTAGACTACATTTCCCAGTCTTCCTTGAATTTGGATGGGGCCACGAAATTTGTCCTTGTCAACAAATATGTGTGACAATGATGGATTCCATGTCTAGGGTTGGCCCATGAAAATACCCCCCAAGAATTCCTACACACTTTTCTTTTCTGTCTACTAGCTGGAAGAGAAGGTCTCCAAGTCCCTAAGGGTTCACCCAGCAGAGGTCCCTAACTCATTGCAGTGAAGGTACCTGCTACATGCCTGTATGAATTGTTGGATATACAAAAAATAAATTTCAATACATGAAGCCACTGAGCTTTTGGGGTTTATTAATCATATCAGTAAGTGTTAACTAACACCCCTTAGAAGTTCTGTGCCCTTGGAGTTAAACTGCTATGTTCCGAGCTTTTCAGGAAAATGGGGTGGCAGCAAGAGAGTAAAACTTTAGAGAAGCTCAGGGTACAGGGAGCTCTCAAGGCAGCTGAGGAGGAAAGCTTCTTGCAGCAGAGATCTAGAGAAGGATGGGGGATAAGGGTCCTCAATGGTGGGTGTTGGCTCAGCCATGAAAGAGTGTCCTCTAGCTGTGGCAGGAGCACCAGGCAGAGAAAGGCAATGCCACCAGCCCCTCTGTTTGTACATAGCTTACTTCACAGGAAGAACTTATTAATTAAAAAGATTGATTTTATATATCTGTGTTCCTTTTGAAACACCCAAGTTTTAATTTAAGGCTGTGTCTGTAGCTAGAGAAAATGTGAAACCTAATTAGGAAGCTATGGCAGTCATGAGAATTTACCTCTCAAATCTGTCATGGGGCCACGTATGGTAGGGATTCTGAGACCCATCCTAGGAGACAAGGGGCTCCTCTGCTGGCTGAGCTAGCCTCCCCAAATTCTCGGTGCACTTTCCTCAGATTGCATTGCAGTCTAGGAAGCTTCCATTCAATCTTCCTTCTTTCCTTTTCTCTCTCCTTCCCTCAAATTCAGACTTGTCCCTTCCCATTTTCTCCCACAGGTATTTACCCTAATAAATTTCTTACATGTTTAATCTATCTTGGCATCTGCTTCTCAGAGGATCTGACTAATCCACAAATCATTCTAATCTTTTTGTTTGGAAGCGGACCAGTTCTCCTAAGATGTGAGGGATACTGTGGTTATCTCATCTAGTATCCTGAGTAGGTAAGATTCAATTATTAACCATGAGCCTTTGCCCTTGAGCTAATTTGACATCCTGGGTAAGGTGTGGTTACAGAGACCCCTGTGGTCCACCCGAGAAATGAGATGATCAAGTTTCAAGAGCCATTAGAAAAATTAATTTCTTGCTTTTAAACTCAGGGATTCCTAATGGAGATGAGAAAACAAAAAAAGATGAACACTTACTAAGACTTTGCTAAGCTGAATATTTTCCATAGGAGAGCTCATCGGATGATTAAATAAAAATCCATTTTTATCCCAGAGGAGGAATGAGGTTCAGAGAGGGTAAGTAATGTATCCAGTGTCACACATTTGATAAGAGGCAGAGCTGGGATTTGAACCTGGGTCTTCCCTGTTCTACAAGCCAGCATACCCTTTCTACTCCACCCCATGCCTTTTCACAAAGCAGTTTTGCAGTGAGTTCTTGGAAAAGTACTGTCTGTTTTCTTTTTCTTTTTCTTCTTACAAGCTGGTGCTAGAAACCTACCAGTTTCAGAGTCTGGTTTGTTCCTCAACCCTGGTTTGTTAGATTCCCCCTGCCCCCCAGGTCTTCTTTATGTGAAATGTCTCATAATTAAAAAGTACAGATTCTATACAGACACAGAGGCTTTTCAGTATAGACCACATTTCCAATAGTGGTTATTATGCATGGATGTGCTTGGAGAATTAGATTTCTGTGGTCTTGACTTTAATTGCCCTGTCTAGATATGTGATTAAGCTTTTGTTCTTTGTTTCAAGATGACCGGTCTATGGAGTTGTGTAGTTTTAATTTTATCTGAAGTGTAGTTTGAGAACAGGCAATAGAGCTTAATGCTTTTCCCTCTTTCTTTTTGCAGTTACTACTATGATTATTTTAATATTTTCAGGTCTTCTAAACACTAAGAATGATATGAAATCGCATTACGTTATGGCTGAATTTTGAGTGTAATGTGGAGTTTTTTATTTAAAAAGAATTGTAATTCAAAGAGGGGATAAAGATTGAATTTTGCATTGGGGGGCGGAGGGGGAGGGGCTTTACTACCCTTCCCCCGAGACAGAGCATGTAAATGTGAAGCTTGCGGGAAGTTGAGGAAAACATAGTTTAATATAAAATTGTAGGCCCCTGTCTTTGAACATCCGTTACCATGACAACTGATTTAAAAGCTTGAAAGAGCAAGCTATTTAGGCAACTTAACTAGATGTTTTCGAAAGTATGGGAACTAAAAATATTTTAAAAACAGACACACGTAGATCTCCATTCAGCTGACCTGGCTGACATAGCAGTAAAACATTGCTGTGACAACTGGACAGATTGCACAAAGGAACATGGTTACGAAACAACGGCTTGAGCCAGGAGAGCAGGTCTGGCACCGAGGCTGTCATTTTCTCACTGTGTTTGGGAGATGATCAGCTAGATGGAGCTTACGGCACCCCTGCTACACAGAGATGAGGGCAACATTAACTTCATCTCTTCTGTCCTTTTAAGCCATAGATGAAGGAGCAGACTAACAGTTTCTAGTGCACGAACACGGAAAAGAGAAAAGTGAATTTCCTCAGAGAAACACAGTATCCTTCCTGCCAGTAGCTTCTTTTACTAACTGTATTAAAAGTGACCTTTTTTTTTTGGTGGAGGGACAAAGTGATATAGGAATTCAGTATACTTACATGTTCATTTAGAATTGCAGACTCCCAGAATTATCCCTTTACCATCATGTGCATCAGGTTCAAAGTGGAAAATAAGTAAATAAAAGTTTTCAGTGACTTACAGCAACAAGATTGAAGTTCTGCGAACATAGTCATTCTTCAGCACGTATTTGTGAATGAGTCGATTGAGGGAAAGATCACAAAAGGGAGAGGAAATATCAGGCCCAAGTGTTCTTGCCCTTTGCATTGCGTATGGACCATTTAGGTTTCTTAGAAATCACGTTTTCAGGACAGTAGTTGACCAGACAGTCCTTTTCTTTGAGAGGTCTTTTCATCATCCCGACGATTTTTTCAAAGCAGATTATATGACCTTAAAAATCAGACACAGAAAACACAAGCAGAAAATGATTGCCTAAAGGAGTTTTCTAGATTGCTGATTTACGTGATGAAATAATACGAAAGGAACGGCTTTGGATCTATGAAGAATTTCTAAAAGAAAAAGTGTAGACGGGTTCAGATTGAAGAGGGAAAAATCACAGCCCAATTTTAAAGGTCTACTGATAAACTTCAACCTTTAAGCAAAATTGATTTTTATGGAAAGGTATGCAGTACCATGTACCTAAGTGGACATCAGAGGAAATACTCAATGTTAGTTAAGTTCCATATGCTTACTTGTGTGTTTTACTATTGGTTCTTTTCTCACGTGTGTTATGTTTCTGTTATTTGGATAACAAGAATGATGGATACTGAGTTGAAAGCCTCCTTTTCTGGGTACAATGAACAATTCTAACACTGTGGAGTTTTGAGCCCAAACATTAGTGAACTAAGGCAGTGATGAAAGATCTTTTTACTGAGAAGGTTTGAGAAACTGCTTTTGATTCCGGAAAAATTCTTATAAATGTCAAAAGCCTTCATATTCAAAGGAAGTCTGTTCTAGAGACATCAGTGACATCATCATCCCATAAACAAAGAGGAGTATGTAGGTTTAGGATTCTTAGTAAGGGAAATGTGTCCTGGATAAAGTCAAAAGGAATATTGTATGGGTAGATGTTTTCAGTAACAAATAAGTTGGTGTTTTAAATGTCTCCAACTTACTTATAAATACTTATTCTAAGCTTGATAGGATAAAAATTAACATGTAGGTTCACATCTTCTCCTCTCTAAGGAGAGAAATAGACAAAAATATGCGTGGGTTTATTTTTAACAGAATATCAGTGAAAGTAGAAGAAGAACCTCACACCTTAAGAAGATCGTGGTAGAGAGATGAGACTTCTCAGACAGTGTTGAGAGGAGCAGAGAGAAAATGGCAGACCAAGATGGGAGCATGAGACCAGAACGGTGCAGATGAGAGTTTATTTGAGGGAGATGAATAAAAGACTCCTAGGAGATCAGAAAAGATAGGGAAATTCTAAATAAACATTGCTTTGGACTACAATTTTGAAAACCCTTAAAACTTAAAGAAGGTTATAAAGATAGACATTTTTGCCTATACCACCCTTCTTTAAAAATTATATCGCTCCAGTTTTCATCACAAGAAAAAAAATTTGTAGCTATGGTGGTAGATATTAACTAGACTTATTGTGGTGAGTTGATCACTTTGCAGCATATACAGATACAGATATGTTGTACACTTGAAACTCATTTATATTATATCTCAATTACAAAATTATATCACTGCAGAACTAGAATATGAGAGCCATTGCTTTATAAGCTTTATACCAGTAATTCAAATTAATTCAATTCAAGAAACAATTGTTGGTTTGGGAGACTGTGACATGTACCCAATCTTGAAATAGAATTCTCCAAGGCTTCCTTTTATACTTTCTTTATCTAGCCTCTTTGCTATATTATCTGAAGGAAACAGATATAAGAAAGACAGAGTCCTTCCCTCTGAGAGCTAATAATACAATGGAAGGAATACTTAAATGTTACTAGATATAATGCTACTACTATTACTAATAAGTTATATTCAAGTGCTGTTCTAACTGCAAGGAGGAATCCCAGAAAGAAGGAAAGCAGATGGGATTGCGATTATTATTACTATTGCTGCAGATTGGTGATGAAACTGTGGACTTTTCAATAACTGGTGCTGGAGCAATTGATTATCCCTACAGAAAGAAAGAAATTCGTCTTATACTATATATAAAAATCAATTTAAAGTAGATTAGAGACTTGAATATATAAGACAGTCTATAAATCTTTTAAAAGACAATATAGCAGAACATCTTTACAACTTCAAGCCAGAGAAAATTTTCATAAACAAGACACAAAGAGTACTAACCATAAAATGAAAGATTTTATTAGTACAATACATTAAAAATTAGTTGTGTTCATTTAGACATCACAAAGAAAATGAAAGGATAACTTGCAAAATGGGGAAGGATCTTTGCAACACAAATAATCCAGAAAATATTAATATCCAGGATATATAAATAACTTTTTGACCATTTTATTTTTAAAAGCAAACACTACCATAGAAAAATGGGTAAAGGACTTGCACAAGTATTTTACAAAAAAGCCTATGTTAATGGCCAATCAGAATATGA
>NW_011888797.1:3552779-3562844 GCF_000151845.1 Pteropus vampyrus | reverse complement strand
ATGCTGTTTACCCATAAATTCTTCAGTATGTGTCATTAATGGATAAGGATTTATAGATACATAACTAAATTTACATGACTTTCTAGTTTTACATACTGTCTATGCGATTATTATTTCTAACAATATTAACAATGATTTATCAACACAATTTATCATTAGTCCATATTTTTTCCCCAGATTGTCTCAAGAATGTTCCTTTTACATTTGGTAGGATTGAATCAAGAGTCAAGCGAGTTGCCCATTTTGCATATATCTCTTAAGTTCATTTTAGTTTTCGTCCCTCCAACCCTTACTATAGTCTTGTTAAAGAGAATGGGTCATTTCTTTGTAAAACGTCCCACATTCTGGATCTTACTTTACTGATGTACTTTTTAACTTGTTCTTCAATCTTCTGTATTTTTGTAAACAGGTAGTTAGATCTAGAGGTTCACTTACACATTGGTACAATTTTTTAGAAAAGATACTTCAGAGGTTGTGCTATGTTTTTCTCGTTATATTACATCACAAGGCACATTCTATCTAGTCATCTCCGTTTTAGATATCTTAAGATTGATCATTGAACACAGGTGGTATTAACATAATCCTTTTATTGTAAATTCCTCATCAACTACTCACTAATAATTTTAGAATCCATTTTTAATCATTGACTAAATCCATTCTTGCATTAAGGATTACAAGATGGCAAACACCTATTCTATCATTCTTTCTGCACTTATTAGCTATAATATTTCTATAAAGAAGAACTTTCTTTCATCAATTATTTGGTTACCCTGAAGCACAGAAAGAAAGAGTAAAGCACTTCTCATTGTTTTATTTATTTAATGAATATCTGTTGGTACCAGGACCTGTGCTAGGTGTTGGGAACATAACAGCAAACATATCTATACCTTACTGTTAGGAAGCTTCTGCTTTAGGTAATATAGATGAGTAAATGAACAATTACCATATTGTGTCAGATATTATGAAGAAAGTACATAGTTCTAAGGGAGTCTTTCTGGGCTTGGGTTATTTGTTCCTATACTATTGTTTTGAATCTATTTTGTATAATGTATTAATTTGTCAGGGCTGCCATAATAAAATACCATAGACTGGGTGGCCTAAACAGCAGAAATTTATGTTCTCACATTTCTGGAAGATAGAAGTCCAAGATCAAGACTGGTTTCTTCTGAGACCTCTCTTCTTGGCCTGTAGATGGCCACCTTATTGCTGTGTCCTCCCTCTGGCCTTCCTTCTGTAGCTGTCTGTGTCCTAATCTCATCTTGTAAGGACACTATTCAGATTGGATCATGATTTATCAGTATGACCTCATTTAACCTTAATTGCCTCTTTAAAGGCCCTCTCTCCAAATACAGTTACATTCTGAGGTACTGGGAGTTAGGACTTCAACATATAAATATTGGGGGACACAGTTCAGCTCATAAAATATAATAAGGCTGAAGATTTACTCATTTTCGTCCTCACTAGCTGCAAGCCTCTTTAGGGGGTGGGAACCTTCAATTATACCTCATGATTTCCTAATATGGTTCTAATAACTTTCTAGTAAATGAGTCATTTATTACAGGTTTCTAGAAAATTAAATCATCATAGAAAGCATTCATTGAAAACTTGTATGAAAGAATAATATAGTTATTGTTTCTTGAGCACTTATTATGGACCAGGCTAAATAGTATACACACACACACACACACACACACACACACACACACACACACACACACATTTGTATATAATCTTATTCATCTTCAAAATGATCCTCAAATTTGACTGTTGCTATCACTATCATTACCATTCCTCCTTTGAGGGTGAAGAACTTGGGAAGTACGATAGGTTAACTTGTCTAGGCTGCCATCACAAATAAGTGCAGGATGAAGGATTTGAACTCAGAGCTCATGGTTATACCATAATATTATACTGCCCATGATATTTAGGACAATGTTTTATAAATGGCAGATCTCCATAAAAGGTTAGATATTGATGTAGTTCACTAGAAATAGCATGGACTTTAGAGTCAAAATGGCCTCTATTTAATTTTCAACTCCATCATTCCTAGCTGTGTGGTCTTGGGCTCCTAATTCATCTGAGAAACCACAGTTTCTCAAATTAGAAAATGAAAATAATGATATCTGACTTGATGGATTGTTGTGAGCATTTGAGAGACTGTGCAGGTGAACCATAGCAAACATTGGACAGATTAGATTCTAGATCCATGATAACTGCTATTACAGTCTCCTCGTAGTTCCTTGACATGTTTTTGTACCCAGTGATTTTTCTCATTTGAGGCTGGGAAGTTACCACAAAGGAATGAAGACAAAGGGGTGGGAGTAATAGATTACATTATTACAGCCCATCCCAGAAATACAGATCCAGTATGCAGATTCATTTATTAGCTCATCCTCACACAACTTATTGTGTGCCCACAGGCTGTGGGAGACTGGGAGTCATGTGTGAAGCCTGTCCTTAAAGGCCTTCTGCCTGGTGACTGATGTAGATGTATTTGTAGGAAGTTAAGCGACACTGCTTTCCATCCATCCATTTACCAAAGTGGCTCTATCATACAGTACATGAAATTATAACAAAAACATAAACCTAACAAATCGCCAGTGTTAGGCACTTCCTTTTAAATCTATAGTTAATAGAGTGATTTTTTTTTATTCGGCAAATAAAAAAATTTCATGATGGATATATGGATCTATCTATCTATCATCTATCTATTATCTATCTATCTATCTATCTATCTATCTACCTACCTATCTATCATCTATCTATTATCTATCTATCTATCTATCTATCTATCTATCTATCTATCTATCATCTATCATCTATCATTTCAGTAGAATTACCCAGGTATATAATTTTCAACTCATTATCTTTAAAAGGGATATCTAGAGTTTTGACTTTGTCCAGAATGTTCATTTGCCATATATTTTTTTTAAAATCATTAAATTTTAACTAAATGCACACCCTTTCTGCTCAACTGGAGGGGAAAACATATTTTAAATACTTGTCAAATCCGTCATCATTACTCTTAGAAAATGGCCTAATTGTAGGCCTCAAAATGCTGATCTGCTCGGAGGAATACCATACACGTCACCCATGGAACCTGCAACGGAAGCACATGTACAAATGGTGGAGCCCCAAAACCTTCCTAGAAGATTCCTGATGCATTCATACTGGAAGGCTGGGTTTGGAAATTTCCCATTCAACCCTAGTAAAGAGTTGAGGATGGGGAGGGGAGAGAAAACCCACTTATCTTAAAGATTCATGATTCAAGCGCCTGATAGAATCTGCAGTTTCCATAGTGCTGGGCCCTAGATTTCCCTTTAATGTAATTAAGCCTCAAGATTTATGAATACAACAGGCCAGAACTTGATCCGTGTTCATTTTCAATTACTGCAGTGAAAGGGCTCTATCCAGATGTCTCTATTTACAGCATTCAGGCAGGCTGGCCCAGGGGCCGAGGGGGGAGGGCCCACAAATTGTCACACTTGTTAATTCTTCACAGAGGATACTCAGCTGAGGTCCTGGCTTTGACCCTGTGACAAAAGGCTGGGGGCCCCCAGGGCAAGGGCATCAATGCTTCTAGGGACAACACGGTGACCTATGGGGGTCACTCCCTCTGCTTTGTAGGTATTTGTGTAATAATGGGGTCCATTCCTTATTTTCATTTCTGTTACAGTTCTGGGAGCATCCAAGGGAAAAGACTGGCTCTGATGTGAAAGACAAACATATATAATGAGAGCATCAAGTGTCCCCTGGCAACAGTAACCACGATAAAATGCTACAGGGGAAATACACAGTATGCAGTGACCCACATAATCGGGCCTATTTTGGAAGCATTGTTTTATTTTTCTTTTGAAGAGTGGTGTGTGTGTGTGTGTGTGTGTGTGTGTGTGTGTTTTGAATGTTCCCAGGTCTGTAATTTAGTTTTGTTGGAATTATTGGAACACGAGTGTCTTTTCTCTTGCCAGAGTTCCAGTCCTGCTTGTTTTAGAGCAGGTTTCAACCACCAAATACCCACCAGCTATAGCGGCCAAAAAGTATTCCATTTTATTCCCTTTATTTTTGCTTTAAAAATTTCCGTGCTTTCCATGACCATTCTACAGGTTTCTTAGGCGTGTGCTAAGTGCTTTCTTACACTAATGTGGACGTTTGCATTGAGGTATCATTTTAAAAGGAAAATCCCACACAAAAGGCTTAGAAATAAGAGCCCAGCGGGAGACTCAGAACCTCTAATGAAATGTACCACATCCAGTAAAAAGCCCCAAATCCTACCCCACACTTTTCCTCTGTGGCGTGTGTCTAGTCCATCATTTTATTTTCTCAACTCACAAACCAGAGTCGTTACCTCGTGAAAAAGAATGAATTGGGATATTGCTTTTGTTGAACAATAATTGGCTGTTATATTAACATGTAAAATGGAATTGTTGGCCAATTCTCTTCCATTTCAGAAGGTTGTTTCTTGAACGTACTGCAAATGTCCCCCGTGATTAGCCCCTTTAAATCAATTTGGAGTTTTTCTTTTATTGAGTCATGACCTTTACAGGACTCAAATTCATTTCAGTGAATTTAAAGAGATTTGAAAAGAACAAGAGGTTATTCAAAAATGGAGATTTCACTCAGATTTATTCTATTCTTGCCCTTCAGAGCAACACCTCTTTTTTCTTTATTTAAGAAATAATTTAATAATTCAATACCAAATCTAATCAAGTTCAATATTTCATTACACATAAATTAATCTCTCTGGCTCCAACGAATACATTTCAGATTCAAATAGTATAATGTCGGATCATCTTATTTCTTTTTTTGGAGGATGCATGTACCAGGTGTATAGGATCAGAGACTAGGACTAAAGCATCTTGCAATTAGTCATTCCTTCTCCGGAGCTGTTATGTTGACAATTTTAGCAATTTGTACCTTTCACAGAAACCTTTGCGCAGACTTCAGGTAGTGCTGCCTCCTTCAGTTATAAGGGAGTTATAGCCAATGGCGTGTGTTGGAACAGTTGTTTTGAAACAGTTCTTAGATAATGCTACTGTATTGGAATATTAGTTTTGTTTTGTTTTGTTTTGTTTTTACAAAGTGTTTTTTATTTTTATTTTATTTTTTAAATTAAGTTTATTGGGGTAACATTGGTTAATACAATCATATAATTTTCATTATGTACATTATCATCTGACATCTGTATATTCTATTGCGTGTTCACCACCAAATCAATCATGTACATTATCCTCTGACATCTGTATATTCTATTGCGTGTTCACCACCAAAAGTCCAGTTTCCTTCAGCTACCATATATTTGATCCCCTTTACCCACTTCACCCTCCCCCTCTCCCCCTATATTTGACCCTCTTTACCCCATCTACCTCCCCTCTCCTTCCCCACCCCACTAGTAACCACTACTCTATAGTCCTCTGGTAACCACTAGTCTATAGTCCATGTCCATGAGTTTCTGTTTGTCCTGTTCATTTGTCGCTTTTAGGTTTATATCCCACATATAAGTGATATCATGTGGTTTTCAACTTTTTCTGTCTGGCCTATTTCGCTTAGCATGATTATCTCGAGATCCACTTATGTCGTCGCAAATGGCAGTATTTCATCTCTTCTTATGACTGGGTAATATTCCATTGTATATATGTACCACAGTTTCTTTATCCAATCATCTATCGTAGGACACTTTGGTTGCTCCATGTCCTGGACACTGTGAATAATGCTGCTATGAACATCGGTGTGCAAATATCTTCTCAGATATGGATTTTCAAGTCTTTGGGGTAAATACCCAATAGAGGGATTACTGGATCATATGTTAGATCCATTCTTAGTTTTTTGAGGAACCTCCATACTATTTTCCATAGTGGCTGCACCAATTTGCAGTCCCACCAGCAGCGTATGAGGGTTCCTTTTTCCTGAAGTGTTTTTTTTAAGTTTACATTTATTTGGTCTGATTCTTTTTGTTGTCTCTTTACCTCTTTTCTATACTTTCTTCCTCCCTTCTCTCTTTTCCTCATTTCTCCTCAGTCTGTGGATCCCCCTCCCTCACCTCTGTGTTTATGTTTATGCTGATATTGAATATGTAAAAAGTGTGCATATGAAGGATGGTGCAACTATCCCTCTTCCTAGCATTTCCTTTGGTTTTGTAAAATGCAATTTAATATGAAATATACATATATGTATATAATTTTGTTCAATTAATGATAATTATGGAAACGTTTTTTGCAAAAAACTCTGCACAAGTTCAATTTTGTGGTAGAAAATGCTCTGGATAAAACCCTTGCTCAGGGGACTCTGATGAAACTGATAGCTGGTTTGGTGTCTAGGAGGCAGAGTCATGGCGGTGTATCTCCAGAGGGGACTGGAATGGAGATAACCAAAGGGTGATTCTCAGCTATGTTTCTTAAGGTCAAATGGAGAATCCCAGTTCAGTTAAAGGAGTGGGTGCAAACAGGTTCGAAGGACTGGTGTGTGCACTAAGCAGAATTGGAGAATTTGGGAGTCTACCCTGGAGGACTCTGGGCCGGGGACATTCAGAGAGTTGGGGTCACTGGGATACTTAACAGTTATCAGTGGCATGGTCCTCTATGTCATCACTCTGCCTCTAGTCAATTTCATCCCACACAACCTCCACACTGGGGCCAAGGTGATGTTTCTAAAATGCATCTTTGCTTAAAAAGTCACACCTTGGCTTCGAACCTTCTGATGCCTCCCCATTGCCTCCAGTATACATTCCGAACCCCTTTACAAATTTATAAGGTCTTTTCTCATCTAAACTCTGCTTCCTCTCCAGCTCTTATCTGCCACTAATCTTTCTTTCTTCTCTCTGCTGCCATCTCTCTAAACTGCTATGGTTCCCTGAAAGCACCATCATCTCTCTGTTGCACAAGCTGTCTTCCTGCTCATCCTTCATTAGGGATGAAGTTTGGATGGCACTCTCTTTAGGAAGCCTTTCATGATATCCTAGGACTGGGCTAGTTGACTGTTGTCCTCTAGTGCAGTTGTTTGAGACTCATCTGTTTAATTCTGTTTCACCAATGGGCTCAGAGAAACAGAAGCACAAGTAGAAAAAACTCCAGATTTCTGTCAACAGTAGAGACAATGTAAGTAAGCTGTATAATATGGTTACAAAAACAAAAGAAAATAAAGCAACAACAACAACAACAACAACAACAAAACTTCATGGAATTTTGCATACAGAAAATAAGCTTTTAAAAACAGTTTTAAAACAGTTTTCTTGCACCCTGCTAAGCAGTTGGCTAAAAATTGTTAGTTTTTACTGTGGTAAATACACTGATCTGTGCCAGAACCCTGCAGTATCCAAGTAGCTGCTTGCAATCTGCTGCTTGTTGGAGATCAAATTATCTTTGTAGCATTCTGTGTTATATAAGAGACTCTAGGCTTTAAGTGGAGGCTGCGTACTCCTATCTCAGAAGAACACAAGCCTGCTGATATCAGGCTTTTACCACGCTTGTTTTGGAATCTCAGTGGCCTGTGTCTAGATTTTGATGGTTCCAGAAACCTGAATTTTTCAGTTGTGAAAATTATTTTCCTAGTCAGTGGAAGGAGGATTTGATTAGGTAGTACTTTAGAAACACATCTGAGTTGAGATTAATTTTTGTTGTTGTTGTTTTTATGATGATATTGGTTAATGAAATCTACAATCATAAGTTTTAAGTGTACAATTCAACAGTAAGACACAGACATACACACATTGCATTGTGTGTTCACCGCCCATAGTTAAATTTCTTTCTGTCAACACGTATTTGACCCCTTTTACTCTGTCTACCTCCCTCCTACCCCCACCCTCTGGTAACCACTAGTCTATTGTCCATGTCCATGAATCTCTGTTTGTTTGTCCTGTTCATTTGTTGCTTTTAGGTATATATCTCATATATAAGTGATATTATGTGATTTTCAAGTTTTTCTGTCTGGCTTATTTCACTTAGCATGATTATCTCAAGGTCCATCCATGTTGTCATAAATGGCAGTATTTCATCTCTTCTTATGGCTGAGTAATATTCCATTGTACATATGTACCACAGCTTCTTTATCCAATCATCTATTGTGGACACTTCGATTGCTTCCATGTCCTGGTCACTGTGAATAATACTGCTATGAACATCGGTGAGATTAATTTAAATACCATTCCCATGCTAGTTATTGAAATAGCTATTCTAGCTCTTGACTGTAGGACAGAGTAATGAAGTTATTTTTAAAAAATGTCTTTGTGAACAAAGGTGGATTAGACCAGAGTCAGAGTTCAATTGATGTTCTTTACCAGAAATTTTTTAGTGTCAACTGACTGCATTAGATATTGTTTCTCTTACTTGAATCTCATGGGATAAGATATACTTCATTAGTTCATTCATCAAACCATTGAACCATTTATCCACTTAGCTATTCATCTGTGATCCTCCCACTCACCCATTAATTCAACCATTTCTTCTCCTACTCATCTCTGCATTCATCCATTTATCTATCCTGTAAATATTGTGTAAGCACCTACCCAGCATAAGGCATTCTTAGTTATTGAGAAGATTCAAAAATAGGCAGGATCATCTTCCTTCTCAAAGAGCTTAAAAGTTAGTAATGGTCTCTTAGATCATTAAAATTGGGACCTGGATGCAGATAGTGAGAGGGGAGTGTCAAGGCAGAAGACAGAGTATGAGAGCTGCCATGCAGCTGGGAGAGCGTGACGCACATGGAGGTGTGTAAGGGGGAGCTGAGAGTGTGTCCAGGGGACTATGGTGGCTATGACTGGAAAGTGGTTTGGATAAAGGGGCAGAAGGTCTTACATGCCAAACAGAGAACTTCTGGTGATTTCCAAGCAGGGACCAGAACATGAAGGTTAACTATTCTTTAGGAAGATCAATCCAGGTCAATTTGGGAGATGGATTGGAGTAGAGGGATAAGAGAGAGATAAGAGGCAGAGAGACCGGTTAGTGCTTCAAGATAATTAGGTTTACCCTGATTTGGGTCACTTACAGCACATGGACTGTGCCACAGTTATGTTAGAGGACTTTCCCATTAAACTGCTCAGGTACTGGTCATATTTCAAGGATAGAAAAGAGAAGTTGTGTTTATATTACTCTTTTTCGTTTAGGTTTAATGTTGACTTTCTCCTAAATATTGAAGAGGGTGATTTGTGTATTTGAAAGAACACTTCTTAAGCTGGGACATTCATGTAGCTTTTATTGTAGTGATCTGTGAAGGCTTAGGCGGAAGACACAATTGTCAAAGTCCAAGTCTGAGTGTGGGGGAAGGAGAGGCCCTTTTTCTTAGTAAAATGACACCAACATTAGCAAGCAGCCCTTTGTTTTTGCACATACTAGTTGTACTATCTTTTGTGTAACTACTGTGGAAACAAATATTGGACTCATTAGTGATGTAGCTTGCTTTGACACACAATGCTCAGGGTATGGAAGGCTAAAACAGTGGTATAGAATTCTAATTCTCAAGGTCACCTATTTGGAAAAAAAGCAAAATCAGAATCATGCAAAGTATGGAAGAGTGGATTCTTTTTACAGAGTGGATAGAGTGTGAATTTGTTATTTCAGGGCAAAAATATCAAGCACACTGTTTGAACTGCCTGCATTTAGTAGTACACCCAGCACATACGTGAATAAACTCACTCCCTTTTTCGGGAGTGGGCTGCTTTAATGCTTTTTTTTCAGTCTCAAGAGAATGTCTTATCCCCACAAATTTATCATTCTTATATAGCCTTATTGAAAATAACCAACCTGAAACCTCACTGCAGAAATGTTCTCTGGCTACTATAGGATTTCCAAGCTCCCAAGAAAATGTGGCTGTTTTCCCAAAATGTTGAGCTCTGTCCTGTGATGCATGCCACTCACATCTCCCCCATCCCCTGTGATGTACTAAACCTCTTGGTTCATAGACTGTCCTCTCAGATTTTGAGGGCTTTACCAGCTCTTCAGATCAACTGAGAAACTCTGGGAGTCAAAACTTTTTCCTGCAATGCTTTTATATCAACTACTGTATTATTTTATATAAATGTGCAGGCCCTTATTGAATTTTAATTATAATAAAAACCAGCAACCGAATGACACCCCA
>NW_011888797.1:3550007-3552729 GCF_000151845.1 Pteropus vampyrus | reverse complement strand
GCACATGGAGGTGTGTAAGGGGGAGCTGAGAGTGTGTCCAGGGGACTATGGTGGCTATGACTGGAAAGTGGTTTGGATAAAGGGGCAGAAGGTCTTACATGCCAAACAGAGAACTTCTGGTGATTTCCAAGCAGGGACCAGAACATGAAGGTTAACTATTCTTTAGGAAGATCAATCCAGGTCAATTTGGGAGATGGATTGGAGTAGAGGGATAAGAGAGAGATAAGAGGCAGAGAGACCGGTTAGTGCTTCAAGATAATTAGGTTTACCCTGATTTGGGTCACTTACAGCACATGGACTGTGCCACAGTTATGTTAGAGGACTTTCCCATTAAACTGCTCAGGTACTGGTCATATTTCAAGGATAGAAAAGAGAAGTTGTGTTTATATTACTCTTTTTCGTTTAGGTTTAATGTTGACTTTCTCCTAAATATTGAAGAGGGTGATTTGTGTATTTGAAAGAACACTTCTTAAGCTGGGACATTCATGTAGCTTTTATTGTAGTGATCTGTGAAGGCTTAGGCGGAAGACACAATTGTCAAAGTCCAAGTCTGAGTGTGGGGGAAGGAGAGGCCCTTTTTCTTAGTAAAATGACACCAACATTAGCAAGCAGCCCTTTGTTTTTGCACATACTAGTTGTACTATCTTTTGTGTAACTACTGTGGAAACAAATATTGGACTCATTAGTGATGTAGCTTGCTTTGACACACAATGCTCAGGGTATGGAAGGCTAAAACAGTGGTATAGAATTCTAATTCTCAAGGTCACCTATTTGGAAAAAAAGCAAAATCAGAATCATGCAAAGTATGGAAGAGTGGATTCTTTTTACAGAGTGGATAGAGTGTGAATTTGTTATTTCAGGGCAAAAATATCAAGCACACTGTTTGAACTGCCTGCATTTAGTAGTACACCCAGCACATACGTGAATAAACTCACTCCCTTTTTCGGGAGTGGGCTGCTTTAATGCTTTTTTTTCAGTCTCAAGAGAATGTCTTATCCCCACAAATTTATCATTCTTATATAGCCTTATTGAAAATAACCAACCTGAAACCTCACTGCAGAAATGTTCTCTGGCTACTATAGGATTTCCAAGCTCCCAAAAAAATGTGGCTGTTTTCCCAAAATGTTGAGCTCTGTCCTGTGATGCATGCCACTCACATCTCCCCCATCCCCTGTGATGCACTAAACCTCTTGGTTCATAGACTGTCCTCTCAGATTTTGAGGGCTTTACCAGCTCTTCAGATCAACTGAGAAACTCTGGGAGTCAAAACTTTTTCCTGCAATGCTTTTATATCAACTACTGTATTATTTTATATAAATGTGCAGGCCCTTATTGAATTTTAATTATAATAAAAACCAGCAACCGAATGACACCCCACCACCCACGGATACACACAATCGGTTGCAAAAGGCCAATGAGAAACACTTTGAAACGAAAACAGGTGCTTTAGTAATCACTGCTAAATCATGTGGACCTATCTGAGAAAAATAAAGAGACCTACAGAAGAAGGCAGAAGGGCTTTCTCTTCCTGGAAACGAGGAAAAATGAATAAAATTTGGCACTTTCTCAGTGTAGCAGCTGCGCCTGTCTCTACAAGAAAACACCATCAAGCAATTCGTGAATTCATGTTAAATAATTGCTCTTCACGTAAGGTGAATATTGTGTTCTGTCCCTCATTATGAATATCTTGTGGTCTGATTTTCAGCACATTTAATTCTGTTCATAACCAAATTAAATTCTGAAAGCATATGTTACTGTAAAGCATGAGTCACAGACTGTCATGATATTTTGCAGATTATTCAGCAGCTGTCTTAAAAATAAAAAAGCAAAGGGCTACATCTAGTAAATGCTTATTATGTGTCAGAGGCTATATTAACTAATTTACGGACCAGCACTAGGGGAGTGCAGTGGGAAAGGCATGAGCTTTGCATTCAAGGGGCTGGGACTAAAATCTACAGCATCACCTCTTACCAGACATGAGAGCTGACCTGGTGGAGGACCTGGTTTATTGTCTAGAAAATTCAGGCGATAGCCCCTTTGGCTGAACTGCCTCTGGGGCGGAGGCTGCATTCCTGGGTTATGCTGGGAGAAGGGGAGGCCATCAAGAACTGACTGCCTCAAGGCTCTCTCTGGTGTCTCAGTCTGTGGTTTTCTCCCAGTAGCAGGGTTGAGTAGTTTGAGAGGCTGGTGGAATAATGTGAATATGCAGTCGTAGAATGTATTAATTTCATGGACTTGACCATGATACCCAGGAGTTGTCATATATGCATGCTTGAATTTACCATGTAAACAAGTTACTCCCTTCTATCTATTTTCTTTATTGCTTCTTTTTATTTCCATGAGGTGCCCCCTCCCGGGAAGGCCTGCACCACATTCAGGGGAGTCTCACAGGGCTGTCCACTTCTTTCCAAAGTAGGCATATTTAGCACCATCTTTATAACATATTATCTTGGTGGCCTAAGCCATCTTCAGCGCTGGCCACGCAGTTCTCTCTTGGCTGTAGCCAAGTACATAAAACTCTACTCTGCTTCTGGGGTTGAAATCACCCAATAATCACTCACTTAATTCCATTATATCTTATAGACCACTTTTTGTTAAACTGACATTTATGGATTTCCACTGTCCTCATATATTTGATTATGTTTGGTGAAGGCTGGCTTTTCCTCAGATTGTAAAAAAGTTTTATTTTAAAAATATGACTTTAACTTGAATATATAATATA
>NW_011888797.1:3521697-3549482 GCF_000151845.1 Pteropus vampyrus | reverse complement strand
GCAAAAGAAGGAAGAGATAAATGCACCATGTCAGGCTCCAGAGGCCATGCTTTTCCTGCTGTATCTACAATACATCCTCCCAAGTGAAAAGAAAAGTCAAGTCCGCTCTCTGCGATACGGGAGATTAGACTCTCTCAAATTTTATTCCAGCTTATCGGATAAACACCATAGCATGCATTTGTATCACAATATTCTTTATTTGGTTATTATGATTTAGTCGAGGTAAAATAATCTTAATGTTTAGCTGAAAGGCTGTTCAATAAAAAAGGACTCAATGTTCAATATATTTCTCATTTTGATTCTGAACTATGACATTTTACTTGTGCCAATTCAAAGGTTAAAAATTTGGATCCAGTTAAAATGTTAACAGAAAGAGTTCCAGAACACGTGTTTTATGCCGGGGTATCAGCTGGAGTTTTGCTGTGTTGGTAACAAGTCCAGATGTGGCACCGGTGTTCATGTGTAGTCTCCTTTCTTATTCTCTACCAGCTCAGAGTACTGTGGTCAGCTGCCAGGGCTCATGGCATTGGTCGCTCAGGCTGTTACCAGGGGAAGCAATATCAGCTCCCTTTATGACTTATATTTAGACTAGGAGTGGGGTGTGCATTCAAATAATCAGTTTTATGTCTGTCTGTCTGTCTGTCTCTGTCTTTCTGTTTTTCTCTCTCTAATTGTCCATATCACAAATTTACTTTCTGTGTTTTTACTTTTGGATAATAACTGTATATTATAGTACCGAATTTTGGATAATAACTGTATATTATAGTACCCAATGAAAATAGAGGGTTCTGGAAAGAATATATTGCTATAGTTTTGCATAATAAAATTGACAATAAGTCTCCCTTTGATCATTATTACTTCTTTAAAAATGTTCACATATTAAGAAAGATAAAATATATAACGCTATTAGAATAGTGTTATTATTATAAAAGATGGATTTTTTTTTTATATGTGTCGCATTTTTTTTTTTTGTATTTTCTTTTTTTTATTATATATAGCTGTGGCTGTGTGTGTGGGGGGGGGCATTTTCTTAAATGGACTGAAGAGGATGGGCACAATCGCAGCATAGTCTTTTTCTGTACTTCTGTCTTCGAAGGAATTAAAGCAATAATAAAAGTTATTTGGGTGTATTTGGAATCATTTTTGGGACAGATCTTATTTCAAACCCCACCTCGTTTAATAGTTGAGTCCTTGGGACTGTCATCTAATTTTTCCATCAGTTTTCTCATCTGAATAGGGACTGTAGTACCTGCTCTACAGGGTTGTTGAGATGTGCTCGGTAACTGCTGCTCTCTCTTCCTCGTTAACCTCATGCTCGTCTTTCAAGAGTGAATGCACCTGAACTTATAGAGTCTTCTACTTTAACCTGATTTGCTAATCTGAAAATGCAGAAGTCAGGTTGCTCTGATCTCCAAGACTAGAACCACTCTGGAAACAAGCCCTATGATCTCACCCACCCTCATCTCCCGCTATCCTTGCTGGAACAAAGTTAAAGTCTGAAATGTTGTCCTTCTTAGCTCTTTCTTAGGCATTACCGCATTACCTAGAGCAAAGATGGTAAATATGGGCATCTGTTCCCCATCTGCCCTAGGACTTGCTCATCTTGCCAGTCAACCGTGGTGCTCTTTCTCATCAAATCTGAACGGGCTCAACATCCTTCTTAATATAGCACATCAGGTAGTCGCTTTGTACAAATTGATCTGAGCTGGTGTTCAAGTTGAAGCCAACCTAACTGTTTTATAGGAAATAATTTTACAGCATGCAAATTCGAACACAAAGATCTTGACTCATAGGTGATCACACAAATATTTTTACCTTTTTTTCACATAAGCAGAGAGAGAGAACAACTGAGTTACTCAAGATCCTAAATCGATTGCAGAACAAAGATTAAAATTTGGGGCTCTCGACCTCAAAATTAAGGCTCCTTTTAGTCTAGGTTTTCAAATTTTGCTTAAAAAATTATTTTCCTAGAAATGGGTGGCTGGAGGAAAAAGTGAGTTTGAAGTCTTTGTGGAATGACCCAACTATTGACGAGATGCTAGCAGAGTGGGTATAATGAGGAGGGGATTCAAATGTCAGCTGGGATGTTGGATTAAACGATCTTTAAGATGTCTTCTTGGTCTGAGATTCTTAGATTCTCCTTACAATGTCACTTATGAATGCAATTTCCTAAACATGAAATGTCTCAGGAAGTAAGATCCATGCCTGGGGCTCATTTGTAATTAGACATTAGAGACTCTAAATAACATTTGGGATGATTAACTTTTGTCTGATTTCATGAAACACATGTAGTATTTCTGATCATGTCAATATGTTGCTCATTATAAGGTTGTTAGTAGACTTGTGAAAATTATGAGATTTGGAAAATAAGGATTGCTACATAAATACTTAATATTTTAAAGAAATCTTATTTCCTTGAATATCCTTTTAAAAAAGAATGTATACGAAAGTTGGAAATTTAAGATAGCTCTAGATAACAAAATTTCAGAAGTGCACATCTGTCCATGTCTGACAACAATGAATGTTAAGTAGATTTTCAAGTTTTCTTTTTTATGGGTATCAAAGTGATGTTCTTATTGAACCTTAAAAAGCCATAGTGAGCCTCTCTTGTCCCATCTTCCCCTTGTCGTGCTATAAATCTAACTTCTGCCTGTCCTATTGTTCAGAAAAAAGCAGCCATATTGTGCCGATTGCTATTAAATTAAAGCAGAAAGGGAGAGACACAAATGTGGAAGCCCATCTTACCAGCAGGGATACCGCTATCTTTTATTTGGCATTTTGGGAGGGTCAGAAAGTCATGACAGGCATCTGACCTCTGATAACCTCTTTGGTGCTTCTGTGTGCAGTTTTTTTGGGAAGAACTTAATTAAATACAATTGAATTTCCCTGCTAACATTGTCACTGAAAGGACTCTTTTTAGATGGCTTGGTGTTTGCTGGTGAGGAACAAACAAAGATGCTTCTTTTGTTCCTCAAAGAAAAGTTAGCATACGTTAGTTAAGGATTTGTGATTTCTTTTGACTAGACAGGCGGGTTCCTAAAAATTCAATGAGTCTTCCGAAATGGGAACCACAATAAAAGATGAAACATATGACTCGCTAAAACCCTAACTCCTCTTATTCTTGATAATTATTGTTAAAACTAATATTTTAAGTGTTTACTATGTTTACACTCAAAAATTATGGTCATAGATTTATAACGAAGTTGCTAATATTTGGCCACATAATAAAATATAACGTGTTCACATCCTGTATTCTCTAGTTATCAGAGGAAGAGAAGAACTTCCAGCAGATGTATTTTTAGTACTATATGTTAGGGAACTGTTACAACAGGTGTTGACAAAGAATATGCAGTTTTTGGTTTTAAACAGTTTATTATGCATATTACTTGTTGAATAAGAAGCTTGTCTATAAGTTACAACTTGAATAAAAAGCAATGATTACATAAATATGCCAGTGAGAAATCCATTTTCCATTGTTATTCTTGGGCTTCTGAAATCAGTGGCTGACCTTAAGAAATTGAGGAATCCATTTTATAATCATGACACACAGAAAGAATAAGTTATTTCATTCAAGTTTGAGTTTTAGTGCTTATTTTAGGAGAAATCAGGTTTACATCTTCTTAGATTCAAAGAATCTTCTAATCTCAGATGATTTTGTTTTCCTTGAAGAGAGGATTAGAATAAAGAATGGATGCTTTTGAATTTAAAGTTGACTATTGTGTGTGTTAAGCCTACTCCCTCACCTTTATACCCCCTTCCTCTGTTTCTAAGCTTTCTCAGGTCTCTCTAATTATTGAAATGGGGGAAAAAGTCAACACTTGACCCCACTGCCCTGTCTGGCTTGTGTGCCATTTCTTATTTTCTATTCATTGGTTAAACTTTTAAAAGCCGTGTGTACTACATCCGCAGCCTTTATTTCTGCGTCACTATCTTTCTGGATTCTAGTTTTTATGTTCACCCATGTGCTGTATACTATGTACCCCAGCCGAAGTCACCAACATTAGGCTACCATGTATGTTTGGAATAGTATACCCTACGCTAGGACTCCAGACCAAAGGGATGAGGGAAGGCTGAAATCCAGGTGCTTTGCTGGCCAAACCTATGTATCTGTCTAGAGGGGGTAGGGTTTTGGGTTTTTTTTGGTACTTTGCCGGAAGGCTCCATAGTCCTAGCTGTGACTTTGTCAACGATTCCCTTGGTCCAATCTCAGCCTTTGCTCTTTGATCTTGTTCTTCAAAATCCAGACCTTTAAAACGTTAATAAATGAGCATATGGTCAAGAGTGAACCGGAGTCTGACCAAGGCCGTTAAAATCTTAAATCACCACAGGATTGGGATGAATTGTTTTTCTGTTTATTTAGCAAAATTCTAGTTAAGAAAGAAAAGTGTCAAGTCTGGAATCCTTATGGAAAATACAATTCAACCTTTTATCAGATTACTAGCTGCCTCCCATCCCACAGTCCAGTGATACTGAGATACTTATGGGAGACACCAGAACAGAAGGAATGAAAGCGGGCTTTACAACTAGGCAGATTCATGCTGCAGTCTCACTCTACCAGTTACTTAGGGATTTTGCCTTGGGCTGTCATTAAATTCTCTGGCCTTCAGATTTGTCATCTTCAAAACAATGATGAACATAGTCCTTTGTATCATGCTGAAGGGAGTTATTGCAGCGACTCACCTACTAGTTTACCTGGGATCGGAATGCTCTCCCAGTCTAGACATTTTCTCATGCTGATCCTCTGCTAATGACACTCTTACTTCCTCTTCGTCAACTACATATATTTTGCTCCTTCTTCAATATTCGGCTCAGCTGGTATCTCTTCCAAGAAGTGTTTCCTGATATTTCTAACATTCTTCTCCTTAGCTCTGGTTTAGGAGCTCCCCTGGTACCTTATGTATCCTTTTATCATATTTTTTCTTACTGTGTTGACATTGTACTGGGGGATTATGGGGATTATGCCTCATTTATTTTTACATTCTCAGTGCTTCACATAGTGCATGGCATATCAATAATTATTCAGTGAGTTGAATTGTCTGGATTTCAACAACTGGAGAGCTGGACAAAAATATGTGGCAGCTGGGAAGCACACGTTAAAGAGTCGTGGTGACTAAACCACTTTCCTTGTATATTTCGTCTCTAATGGGTAAGTCATTCCTCTATTGCTTAATTTGTGGTCCATTACACTTTCCAGTTTCTTCTTGGAGAGGAACTGATCTATTTTCGAGGATTCAGTTATCTCTAGTCCTGATCTTACAACCTTTTTAAACCAGCTACTTACTACCAAGATTAGTAGATCTGTACCTCGCTGTACAGAAATTAATATCACCTGGGAGCTTGTTATAAAAGCAGAATCTCGAGCCCCAATCTAGACCTCTTGAATCAGGATCTGCATTTTAACTGGTTTCCCAGGTCATTCTCCTGTGCTATAAAATGTTAAGGAGCACCAGATTTGTAGCAGGTGCCTTCAAGAATAGTACTTTCCCTGAATTTCCTGATATATAAATGTATTCATCTTTGAAGGCTCAGGAAAAGGTATTGGGACTGTTGCAAGAAGAATGAAATATTGATGAGGTCTTGGTCAAAATCTGGAAGTAATTTTCTGATCAAGAAAATCTCGAATGAAATACTATATATTAGATGAGGACTAGGTGTACAATCTAAATATTTAAAATGGTTTCAAATAAGCAAGAAATCAGTTTTTCAGCTTAATTAAGCCTCTGCTTGGAAATAAAATGTTTATCTTTTTAAAGAGAAACCACATTTCTCGAAAAAAAAATGGACACACCCCATCATGGCAAACACATTTTTTATTTGGTGGCAGCTAAATGACCTAAGCGAGGATTTCAAAAGCTATCTCCTGGTTTCCGTTTTCCGTTACACTCCCGAGGCAAAGCAAGTATTTGCTTTTAGCATAGTTGATACCCAAGCACTTCGCAAATGTTTCCACAAAGCCAGCTGCCCTTTATAGATCCCCCTGGGAACCTTTCTTTTGGTTACTAACCCTCAAGTGCCTACAACCCCTATTTGCAAAGGTATTTATCAAATGGAAAAGGCTCATGAATCTTCAAATCTTTTGGAGGAGGATGCTCAAGGCTCCAATTTGAAAAACTTTGTCCCTTAGCTCAGACCTCTGGGGTCATCTGAAGATTTGCTCTTCCAGCCTAGCCATCCTATTGTAGCTCCAGGAGAGCAAAAATAAATGAATAAACCCACACAGCACCTCTATAGTATTTTTGGCTGACTGTGATAGGATTGAAAACTGAGAAAATTCATCCATCATCTTGAAAGCATCATAGAATTTTGAATGTAATTTTGGAGCAAAATTTCTGTTTATGGATGTCGTGGCCACATGGAATTTTGTGTTTACTGCCTTTGCTCTCTCACCAGTTCAGTAATGGTTTTTTCCCTGGGGGTCTCCTTTCTTTTATTTACTGTACCCCCTCTTGTAAAAAAAGGGGGTCCTTGAATGCAATCGATGACTGACCTTTAATTCCATGTGCTCAATTGAAAAAAATTAAAGCACTCCTTTGGAGAATAAGGTACAAAATTGTCAGCAACAGAGACTTGATAACTACTGAGATGGAGTGGTTTTCCAAGGACGTGACTGTGGATTCAGTTCTTACTGTTCACACATCTACTAGTTATAGTTAGTTCAAGTAGATAGACTCGTGCGCATGCGCACACGTGTATGTACATGCCCGCGTATGCAAACAAAAAAACTTGAACTCTCCAGCATGTACCACCTGTTTCCACATCATTGTGGTTACAAAAGGTTTTTTTCCCCGTCTTTTTAAATTTTAATTAGCTGAGCTGTCCTGTTTTTCAGCAACTTGGTTCTTCTCTAACATATGGGCTGTAACCGTCTTTCTTTTCATTAGACTTGGGCCTTGTTTGTCATTTATACCATACTTTTGCCTTTCTCTTTCATTTTGAAAGAAAGAGAGGTTTTTCTATTATTTTAGAGCAAAGCACCTCTGGTTTATGTGGCGACTCTTGTGGCTTTCTAAATGCACTTGATTTAGCTTTCACTGTGTAATTACTGCCAAACAAGTTAATTGCTTTATAAGTGTCCAAAATTCCCTGGTTTAATTTTACTTTCATATGCAACCTTCATTATACATCTAGTGTTCAACATAAACACAAATGATTGTTAATGAATGCCTAATGCCATATTCATTAGAAAATCAGGTTAATGACTGGCAATGAATGTCCCAGCTTTATTCTTTCGTCTTTTTTTTTTTTTTTGCTTCTTGATTACAAAGCTTTTTTGTTTACAAAGAAATTCTACCTGCATCCTAGGCTTGCTTAAAAGTTCAAGATAAAGCTTTTCTAAGGAATCAAATAACCCCAATCTCTGATTCTTCTTTCTTCTTGCAGGTGCCTTTACTCTTTAGAAAGAGTCTCCTATTAAAATGAAAGTCAGAATGTATATGATTTCCTCAGACTGTTGGCTATCATGAAACCTTATTGTTTGGAGGGCAGAAATCTCAGGACCGCTGTGTACAGATGTTCAGGTGGTGCACTGAACAATCTTAGGAGGCATCGTTCACAGATGCTGCCTAGTTGTGCCATCCATAACCTGCATAACTTTGAGTAGCGGCACTTAGAAATCTCCTCTAAGAATGTGTTACAGCAGTGGGGTTTGGGACAGCATTTCGTGCTTGGTGCTGACCACCTGGGCAAGGGTTATCTACGTAGAAGACAGCCAGATGTGCGAAGGCACATGGTTGGAGTGAGTGGCAAGAAGTCTACTGAAGAAGAGGACTGAGATGCACAATTTGAAGTTGGGCCTGACTCTCTACATGGCGATTCTCGCTTTGTAAATGAGATCCCTTCCCTTCTCCACAGACATGGGGTTGCTTTCCCAATGAAACTTGAAAGCTCGATTTTGAAGAACATGTGGATGCTGATAACTGAAAAAAGGATTAGGGGGTGGGACACAGAGTTCAGACTCTGAAATTTGGCCACTGGCTTATCAGAACATGCTTGTGTGATCTTGGGCAGATTCTTTATCTATCAAATGTGAATACTGATGATCTAGGATATTCCTTCTAGTTCTGTGCTCTGTGACTCCTTTTGGGATCATGGGAGAGTCCACTTGTATTCTCTAATCCCATTGATTGGATGCTTACTATGTGCCCTGGCACAGAGTTGGTGTCAGGGATACTGTGTAAATGACACATTTCTTAACTTCATGGGAAGACGAATAAGTGTCGCCCACACACCTCTGGCTGTACCCACTGGGCAGTGAAAGTGTAGCACACTTACAGTCTCGTTCACTTTCAGTGCTTCAAACTCTTTTTAGGCTTCCCATTTTTTTTCCTCAGATTCCACTGAGAACCTCCTTCTATATCTCTTAACAGATTCCGTCAGTCCTGGTACTTGATCTCAGATATGTCACCATCTCTTCCAGTTTTGTCCCTTATTGAAGTTTCCCATCTGTCAGCCAGATTTACATACTCTCTACTACTTGGCTTCATATATGTCTGTACCCCATGTGTCTCTTCTTTATAACATTTAACATATTTGAAATTTTGCCTTTACTTGTGTGATTCTTTGGTTACTGTCTCCTTCTTTTGACTTTAATCACCTTGAGGAAAGGAAATAGTAGACACGCCATTGTTTTTCTGGTATCTAGATATCTGCTCATATTCTGGTCATAGTCTTGTTGGGGTTTCTCCTTGATGACACCAGGCTCCCCAGGCCAATAAAAGGCTGAAGCACAATTTTAGCAAATACTGACCAACAAAAAGTCAAGGACCCTGAGGATTAGAGTTAACCTAAAGTAACTAAATAAAAAGTATCAATTGAAAAGCAGAAGTATAAATAAATCCTGATATGATCTTATCGAGGTTTGATATTTTACGTAAAATTACAAGATTTCCTACCATTGTCACATGCTCTGGGGTGCCTTTTCTGACCTCCATGAATGGACCTATTGTATATTTGTGTCAGTCAGGTTTCTGTTATGATAATTCTAAATAACAACTCCAAAATCGGTAGCTTTTAACAAGCAGCATTTGTTTCTTATTCATGTTTACTGGCTATGTGTTGGCTAGGGCTCTGCTGGTCTCAGCTGGGGTTGGCTCAAGACTGTGGGTCAGGTTCAAGTTTATTACATTTGTCTCATTCTGGGAACAGTGGCAACCTGGGGCATGTTTTTTCCTTGCTAAGACAGAAATGCAAGAGGCCAAGCCGCTCCTTGCATGTACATTTAAAGCCTCTGCTCATGTGTGTGCAAATATGTCGCTGGCCAAAGCAAGTCACAGGGCCTAGCTTAGTATCAATGAGGCAAAGAAACATACTTCGTTTACTCAGATGGGGAGTGCTTCAAAGCCACATGGCAAAGGGTATAAATATTTAATTCTATTTCATCCTAATACATCACAATATTCTCAAAATACATGATCTCATTCAAAACATTTTTTACCTTTGAAATTTTGCATTTATTTGTTTGATTTTTTAGTTACTCCCTTTGTCTTCTTCTGGACCCTTGAGGGTAGGAATTGAGTCTGTTTGGCTTCACTGGCACCTAGGACAGTGTTCTGGACAATATCAGGTTATTCAGTGAATGAACAACAGTTGTGTGAATGAATTAGCTTCTGATCTGTCTAAAAGCCATCTCAGGAATGGAAATACATCTTTGGGGCAATTACTGAAGTGATATTAAATGCCTTGTTTCAACTCTTTCAGAAATCCTCTTGCTATATTCCCATTGTGAGAAGTGCAACCTTGTGGGAGAGGAGCGTATCACACGCAAATGTGAGTAAGCAGTGTCCTTGTGTAGGACTGTATCCCTAGTTTCATCTTTTGGGGTTCAGTTGCTTTATACATAAGAAGACTTGTTCCTTGTATATTTTTATTTGGTAACTGGTGAAAGATTTACTTTTTAAATTTCAAAATAAGAAGAATGTCAAAACACATTTCCCATAGCACTTTGGATCTCTGAGAGATTCATGCTACATTTTTATCCTTTACACGCAGACATGTACTTTGAGAGAAAAAGGTATCATTCATTCGATGAACAGTAATAGAAATCACAGTGCATTAAGTAGCTTTGCAGTGCTTGTATGTGGCACAACACACAGAATCTAGGACAATAATTCCATCTTAGTACAATCTAAAAATAAACAACTGAGTTTATCAAGCAAAAGGCTGACCCATTAGCAATGTTCTTCCCCATCCCAACTTCTACTCACTGATCACTAGTGATCTCCTCTTGGTGAGAACGAAAGTGAATGTTTGTCACCGCAATGTGCACATGCATGTCTATAAAAGACTGATGTGCACATAGAGATGGTCGCCAGTGCTGGCCCCACCAGGTGTCACAGAGCTGTGGTAGCTTCCTAGGTTTAGTCCCACCAGAGCTTTGTTTATAAAAGTGGGATTGGAGGCAAAAAGAACCTTTTAGCTAACACTGAAATTTATATCCTAAGGGCTCTAACTGCCTTCCTGTCCTTCTTGTTTACCATGAAGAGAACGGCAATGCCCTTCAGAGAGGACCACATAGCACAGTGACACTGACGAAATCAGGAATTCCCTGGCACATGGGAGAGGGGCGACTCTAGTTTTGTCTTCTATAGTCTCTCCTTTCCAAAATTCACGAGCAGGATTGGATTACTCCAAATTACTCCTTGCTGAAAAGTAGCATATGGTGACTGGAAATAGAATTCAAGGGTAGAAATCAAGAAATGTGGCCAATCACATTTTAAGATGAAAGAAAAAGGCCAACTGTAGGAAGAAAAATATTACCTAGCTGAAAAACTGGACCTGATTTTCTAACTATTCTTCTATCACTAAAGCACAGGAATATATTTAAATTAGGTATCTGCAAGATTCTGTTTCGTTAGTTATTTTTCCATTTGGACTTTAAGTAATTGACCTGTTAAGAATCTTTGCAACTAAGGAATTCCACGACTCTCAGCATGGGATGTGTTAAGAAGAAAATGGAGCCCAGCAAAGTCCCCTTATTGCTGCCATTCTTCCATTAGTATGTGAAGGCTCTGAGAAGGTAAAGCTTCATGAAAGGGGACCACAGGCCCATTCACTGGGCAAGGAATGATGCAGGTGACAGTGATGCAGGAGAACTGTACATTACTGATTAGCTTATACTATAGCAGTATCATGTTGCTCAAGCTTACAGTCAGGTATCACCTGGGTGTCTGCCTCTCCTTTTCTCTGACAGCCGAAGTGAGGACTGGGAAACAAGTGTGAGATCGAGGGCTTGGCATCAGCTGAATCCTCTTTCAAATGGTTTTATCACCTCCTTTTTCTCTTTTCCCTGTTGTCTTTCTCTTTCTGTGTTTGTAAAACTTTGGAGGAGTTATAGGATAGGACCAAAAAAATTAAGATGTGTATCATTACAAAACTTTCATATTATTTGTCATCGTTTATAGTATATTGACTAATACTTTATGACATATATTATACATTGTAGTTATGCTTTGTACATCATATACAGACATATTTTACATAATGTTAGACATCAAATGATCCATATCATGTGTGTGTGTATTCCAATATTATATATTATGTATTGTATTTACTGACCACCTATGACAGAGGAGTGTTCTAAAAGCAGCAGTAAAGAAAAAGAATCTGCCTTCTAGGAGCCCATCATATACTGAGGAACATAAATAATGAAAAATAAGCAAAAAATAAATAGGGTAATTGCAAGTAATGAAAACTACAGGGCTCTGAAAAAGCATATTGGGGTAATGAGGTCGAGCTTGATGTGGAGTGGTGGGGAGGTTACTGCTTTAGCTAAGGTAGGGTGGTCTGGAAAGACCTTTCTAAAGAGGTGATTTTTGAGCCCAGACAAGATCTATGAGAATGAGACAACCAGATAAAGTTCTGACCAGCAAAAAATTTTTGGAGGCAAACTGTTCAAAGCAGAAAAAACAGCCTGAGACAGACTGGGCTTAGCATGTTTAAGAGTGGACAGGATGTCAGTGCAGCTGGAAGGGGAGAGGGAAGGAGTGAGTAGAGCAGTGGGCAGGGACCGGATCATGAAGGGCCTTGCGGCCAATGAAAACAGTTTATTTTCTGGTCGTGAAGCAGAAACCATATGAGAGTTTATTTTGTAGCTGGAGATAAAATGATCTGATTTACTCTTTAAGAATTTCGCTGGATGATACATGCAGGATAAATTTTTGGGAAATAAGAAAACTTGAGTGCCATTAGGAAGTTATTAGAATATTCCAGTGGTCAGATTTTAGTAATATTTTTGAGGTTGAGATGATAGGACCTCATAATGAGTTGCCTGTAGGGTATGAAGAAAAGAGTAATCAAGATGGACTTTTGGGTTTTTAGCCTAAAAATATTGGGGTGGATGATTTACTTCCTAGGTGATAGTTTTGGGGATCTTGAGAATAGATTTTTGGCGGAGATCATCGTAGCTATATTCGGAGAATATTAAATTTGAGATGCTTAATGCTTACTATCTCATTAATCAGAACTTAGTCTCATGATCAGTCCTAGCTGCAAGAGAGGTTGGGAAATATCCATTAACTGGGAATATTGTGACCTCAAACTAAGGTTCTGTTACAATGGATGAGAAAAAAATGGATGTTGGGATACGTGACTAAAAGTATTTGGCACAGAAAATAATAATAATAATATACAAAAATTTATTTTGAAATGACTCATAGGTCAAAGAAGAAATAATGATAAAAAGGAGAAAATATTCAAAATTAAATGATAATAAAAAATTTAGGATGCAGCTAAAGTGGTTCTTAGAGGTAGATTTATGTCTTAAATTTCAGAGAAAAATGAAGGTTGAAAATGGAAAATTGCCGATAAGTTATTCAAACAACAGAATAAATTCAAAGGACACAAGAAGAAAGAACTAATCAAAGACAATAAATCACTAAAATAGAAAAAAATACAATTAGACATAATCAACGAAGTGAAAATCTTGTCATTGGAAGGCGTGAATAAAATATAAACCTAGCAAGACTGATCAGTAAAAAACAAAAAAAAAAAAAAAAGGAGAAACAATATTATGAATAAAAAGAGAAATGTGTGTACGAATACCATAGAGATTCAGAAGATTAAGAGTCAGTACTATATACTATGAATAACTTAGGTCAATAAATTAAAAACACTATTAGATCAATAGTCAGAAATTTTTATTCCCTCGACAATAGCATGCCAAGAGAGTTTTGTGCTGAGTTCTATTAAAATTTCAAATGTCATATAGTCATTACATAAAGAAAGAAAAAAAGCCACTTAAGTTATTTTTTGAAGCTAGTAACGCATTGAACATAGAATTTGTTAAACTATGGGTCAATCTCACTTATGAAAAATATTAAATTAAGTACTAGAAAAATCAGATTTGTCAGTGTATATAATAAAATACATCATAATCAAGTAGAATTCTAAGGATACAAGAGTAGGTTAACATCAAAAAATAAATTCATTAAATGTACATCAATAGATTAAGGGAATAAAATCATATAACTGTCCTAATAGACATTTCAATATTAATTTTTGGGAAGAAAAAAATTAACTTTTGGAAAACTGGGAATAGAAAGGAAGTCCTTTAACCTGAAAAAAAATCTATAAAAAGCTTAGAGAAAAAATAATCAGACTTAATAGTGAGCCTTTGGAAGCATTTTCATTAAAGTCAGAAAAAACAAGAATGTCTACTATTACTGCTTCTATTCAACAATGTCCTGGGGGTTCAAAGCAATGAAATACATGAAAAAAAATGAGATACAAGAATTGGAGAAAAAAGGACAATATATATATTACATACCTTCAAAATTATCTTCAAATTATTAAAACATATAAATTATTAAAACCTAAACTATCAATTAGGTTGAAATAAATCTAACAAAATATTTGTAAAACATATATGGAGAATATACGTTTTAAAATATTACTTAAAAATATATAGGAAGGCCTAAATAAAGGAAGATATACTATGCCAATGAATGAGAAGACAATCGTAGTGTTTTGAGTGGATAAAGATCTGATCCTATAAGTTGTATGGAAGACCAAGGACTAAGTGTAGATACAAGAGTTATAAAGAACAAAATGTGGAACTTATCCTACCAGATACCAAGACTTTTATAAAGCTATAGTAATAAGACAATGTGCTATTGGCTCGAGAATGGGCCAATGGAACAGATATGAAAGGAGGAGCATTAGATACTGATGGGGAAAGGAACAACTATCTAATGAACGGTAGTTGCGACAACTGGCTATCTCTACAGAACAGAAGGTGAAATTAAATGCCTACTTCCCACCATACAGAAAAGTAAATTTGGGGTGAGTTTATGACCCGAATGTGAAAGGAATAACCTTTGAAGGAAATAAAAATATTTTTATGACCTTAATCCCTTAGGAAGAGTTTCTTAAGTAAGGCATAAATATCACAAACTTTAAAGTTATTGATAAATTTTACTACATTAAAATTAAAATGTTTTATTTACCAAGATTTATAACAAAAGTTAAAAGACAAGCAAATATTTAGAAAGCAAACGCTAACAAGAGGTTGGTACCTAGACTTTACAGGGAATTCCTACCAGTCAGTAAAAGAAAGATAGGTAACGGGGATGAAAAATGAGTAAAGGACATAAATTGACAATTCACAAAGCAACAACCTGCATAGCCAATAAATGTGTAAATAGATATTTAGGCTTACTATATATCCTTCAGTTGACATAGATTAAAAAGTCTGATGGTAACAAGTGCTGGGAAATGAGAAGTCTCATGCATACTGCTGCAGTCACGTTGGAAAGCATTTTTATGATCTAATGCAACTGAATGTAAATACCTTTGACCCAAGAATTCACACCAGGTATAAATTTAGAGACTATGTGTACTCAAGGAGACATATCGAAGAATGTTTTCTGTTGCACTGATTTTTGATAATGGTAAATAGAAATGGCAGACATGTCAGTTAACTGGAGATTGGATAGATACATCGTGGTATATTTGTGCAGTGGACTGTTGCAAGTAGTTTAAAGGAATGAATTAAAGCTACACACACCATCAAGGATAAATCTCAATAACCAGATGCTAAATGGAAAAGTCAAGTTATAGAATTAAGTCTGTATTTAGTGTGACAGATATCGTCATTTGGGGGATAAATTTATGTCTTTCCTTTCCCAGTTCAGAGTCATTTGAAACATATACACACAAATCAGACAGACAGAAGATGGTAAAAATATATTCCAGGTCAAAGCTGGATTGAAGGATTTAGTGATGTTTCCAAAAATATAAACAGATCATATCATTCTTCTGCTCACAAACCTCCAATGGGCTTCAGTTTCACTCCCAATAAAATCCGAAGCCTTTATTATGAACTCCGAGATCCGACCTGATCTAGATCTCACTACCTTCCTGGCTTCCTCGCTCATTTATTTCTCTCTAGCCTCTCGCTGCTCCAGCCCACCAAGCACACTTCCCTCCTAGGCCCTTTCTGTCTGCCTGGAATGCACCTCGCATTCTTTCAGGTTTCAGCCCCACTTGCCTCAGAGCTAGTGGAACTTGGTTTGGTTGGAGCTCTTCTAAGTAAACCAATGTGGAATTACTCAGCAGCTAGTTTGTGCCCAAGGATCTAAAACAATGGTGTCCATATTCTAACAGCAAATTCTCAGCTCTGAAAAAAATTGAGTGCCTTTCTTCAATCTACTTATATTTATTTGTGCGTATGTACCTACTCCATTCATTAGAATGCTATAAACTATATTGCAATGAATTTATAAAATATAAATATATTATAAAATACATAGCCCATCCAATTAAAATGTAAATGAGACAAAATAGAAATGAATATTATTTTTTCATGTCTAATCATGATAATTTATACTATTTTTAATGAAAACCTCAAGAACATTATACACAAGGGTTATTGTTAGTAATAGTGAATGTAGCATCTTGATATATGTAGTCTTTATATATATAAAGTCTTCAGTAAGTCTTCTTACTAAATTTTAAATATCTTGGCCAACTTGACAATTCATATGAGATCATTCTTTTTATCTTGTAATGTGGCAGATGAGGATACACAAGAAAAAAGAGAAGTGCTAACTCAGCCATTTTCTTCACTTGATTAATGCAATAACTATTGATTCAGCGCCTGCTATGTGCTAGAATATAAACTCCATAAGGGCGAAGCCTAGGCTGTCTGTCTTATTTTTGGTTGTAGCTCCAGCTTCCCAAAGGATGCCTGGTGCATTGTAGATGCTCATTTGGAATTTGTTGAGCATATCAATGAATGAACTGGGCACTCTGCAGGAGCTGGAGATACCCTGATAAAGCTCTGTCTCCACTTTTCTGTTGTATTTAGTTGGTGTTCCTGGAATGAACTTGGTTCACTCTGGAAGCTCCCACATCTGTGCCACCATCCCACCGGTTTTGTTTTCCTCCATGTGGACCCACCCTGGATGCGATTTGCTCTGTCAGGATTTAGAGTCACCTTCAATTGTTGAGACCTCTTTGAGGTATCCGGATGGGAAAGGGATTCTATCTGTGCCCTGCAATGAGCTGCATGAACCTCACCCCTTGAGCACTTGTTGAAGGTGCAAACATTGGGTTGAAAGAAGAGGGGCACTCGAGGGAAGTTCTGTGTTTCTCATTCATTGAAACAGAAAAGATGGAACTGGTGAACAGGTCCTTGGACAACTAAGTTAAGAAAGTTCAGAGGATATTGAACGCTTCCAGGCCCTCAAAAAGAGATATGTAGAGGAAAAAAAAAATATAAAGCTGAAATTTACCTGCAACTTGACTTTTAGAAGAGAAAAATACATTCCATCTTCCTTTCCTCTGGGCTTCCTTCTCAGGAGAGGGCAGATTTTGAGAAGATACATCTCTGATGGAGAACAGAGTCATGATGGATGTGGCCCCTATGTGATATTTCACATATAGCTAAATCCCAATCACCATCCCCAAATACAGAGGGAAACAGGCGTCAGAAGCAGTCTTCCCAAACTCCCCTTTTTAGTTCCACTCCCTCCAACCCATTCTGTACTGTCCTGCACTATTCAGGGCTGGGGTTTGCTGTTTGGAGATGGGAAGCTGAGCGTAATCCCCTCTGGATTCAGCTCCCTCCCTGATCAGCCCCTCTCAGGAGTCCTCATGCCTTGCTCTAGCAAGGGAGATTTGGGGAAGGTGAAACTTCCCCTCTGGCCTGGGTCAGGTTTCCAGACTGAGTTACCCAGAAAGACAGTCATTTGTTTCCTTTTGGACCACGGGGCTGGACTTACCCCTTGGGGCTGGAGAACTCTGAGTCAGCAAGCCCATTCCTGAACCTGTTTATGTAAAGTCTGGGTTACCACTCTTCCCAGAATCCCATCGGTTCCCAATCAGAGCCCCCTACCAGCTGCCAGCTTGACCCTGTTCCAGTCTGGCCATGAGAAGGAGGGAGCCAGAGATTGAGAGAATGCTGCGGGATTTGACCAAGGCTGGAAAACCATGAGTGCATTTGCTCAAAACCTAATAGATGCTCAGTACCAGAGGTAATGTAATACTCATTCCCAGGAGGCCTTGTGCTTTTATTTCTGTTGGAGTTCTAGGGGACCCTCATCAACATGAGGCAAGAGCAACAGAGTAGGAGAGGTACCATGTCTCTTTTCTCTGACTGTGTGAAATATTCCAGGCATCTAAAAATCTAGAGAAAATCATAACTAACCAATGCTCGTGTTCCCATATCTTATCTCAAGAATAAATATTTCATAACAAAAATGCAGCAGCATAGTTTTTTTAAAAGAGAGGGAGAGAGAGAGAGAGAGCGAGAATAAGAAACTGACTAGCACCCCAGTTTGCCACAGACTGCAAGTGGTGTGGGGTATCCAGATTTCTCTGTTTGACCCAGAGTGGGGAGTGGGCATGCTGAGAGGAGCCAGCCCAGGAGTCCCCTGGTGTTCAGAGGAGGAAGCTGCAGGTCGCACAGACCTCCAGACCCAGGATGAGAGCAGGACTTCAATGGCAGATGCTGGCACTGTCCTTCCACATTCCAAAGGTCATTTGGAACCTTATAGCAGCTACGGTGGCACCTGGGACAGAGATCAAAACAGCAGAGACAGAAGGGAAGAGGCTCTTGGGCAGAGACCAGGGAGAACCTGGCTGATGGCACTCGGGGTCATCACCCCTTCTCTGGGCCAAGGCAAAGTGCTTCCTCCTGCAAAGCTCCAGGCTAGAGGGGAAGAGTAGGGAGCACTTTTGAGAGTAGAGACCAGTCGGAAAATGACTTTGAACTTTGAACTGATTGGAATTAAATCCCGAATTGGCTGAGAAATTTACCTGAAAGAGACTTTTAAATTCTACAAGTCTCCCTGAAGTTTTAAGATAAACTGTTTACTACAAGTGTGAGTTTAATTAAGAAAGTAAAGTTAAATGTGTATAAAAAATAAATAGACATTGAGAGGGAGGGAAGGAAGCTTAGAACAGAAAAGAGGGAAAAATATCTTAGCATCTGGAAATGTGATAACGAACTCAGTCTTGCTTTTTCATTCATTTGTTTATTTGACTAATGTTCTCCAGCATCTATAACTGGCAACACTTTTTTTTTTTTTAGGCAATGGAGACAGAGAAAAGTTAGAAAGAAAGGTTTGAAGTCATAGAGTTTATATTCCAGTGGTAGGGAGACTAAGGCCATTGCTAGGATATATGGAGCCTTTGTACAAATTGGAAAAGGTACTCATTGTAGATGGAAGGGAACACTTTCTACAGGTTGATGCAACCCCAAGCCCTTGTGTGAGGCTTGGCAAGTGGAATGTGGGCTTCAGGCCAACCTGTGCAATCTTCTGTGGAGGCCCTGAGGAAGATAGATAACACACAAAATAAATAAATAGAATATATGGTAATTTGGTGGTGATAAAGAACCCAAGGGGGATAAGTGTGTGTGTGTGTGTGTGTGTGTGTGTGTGTAGGGGGTGGTCACTTCTATAATATGGTGGTCATGGGAGTCTAATAATAATATTTAGTAAAGAGGTGAAGGAGATGAAGGACCAAGTCATGAAGATGCTAGAGGAACCGTGTTCCAGGCAGAGGGAGCAGCAAGTGTGAAGGTTCTGAGACAATAATAGGTCTGGGATAATGAAGGAATGGCAAAAGGGCTGGAAGTAGAGTGAGTAGATAAGCGAGGTAATGAGGACGTTCTTGTCTGCCTAGGATGGTCCAAGTTTACACCTGTTATTGTTCCAGAATAATTATTAGCAGGATCCTCTCTAATGCTCAAACATGTCTCAGATTGGTCAAAGCAGTTATGGGAGTCTCAGATTCTGCTCCGCCTGAATGAGATGAGGAGCACTGGAGGGCTGTGAGTGACAGGAAGTGACTTAGGTTTAAGAGGACTGGTCGGGCTGACTTCCTGGAGGTGAAAGGAGAGCAGCAGGTATGCATTTCTCCCGGGAGATTGGGGTTGAGCAGGAGTGGGGCCCGGGCAGCTGGCCTGGTTCTCAGGACAGGCTCCCAGGTCTAATACCTGAAGCCTCAGTCAACATGCCAGGGTGTGTGGGGGGTACTCAATCCGCTTCAAACCGGGGCAGTCCACGACAGCTGCAGCAAAACAGCTGGGGGAGAGGGAGTGTGACTTCAGGCTCCTCCAAGGCCTTTAAGCCATCCCATACTGCGGGAGTGGTTGCTGTGTTTTAGATCATATTAATCTTCTCCTGAGATAAACGTTATATTATGCCTGAGTATCAAAGACACACATTAGCGAAGATTTGAGGAAGATTGTGAGTGGCAGAGGACTTCAGGCACAGGGTTCCAGTAGCTTCCTTTACCTATGGTGGATGTGACATTGACCAGATAAGTTTTAGAGCTTAGAGTGTTGAGAAAGGAGGGATAAGCCCATTTCAATAAGCTGGAGATGCCCTGCGGTCAGGACAAGATGGGGTTCCAAAAGACCAGTCTAGTTCCAGGGTGGATTATGAAATTACCAGCAAGTTCTTGACTATTTACCAGGTTATTTAGAAATGTGATGCTGAGATTGTTGGTACCTGCTTTCAGATGGCTGTTGCTTGAGTGGGTGGCAAACTGAATAAATGGTTAAGGATAGTGATTACATAGACAAACCCTGGGGTCAGATGGCCTCAGTTGAAATCCTGGCTTTGCTGCTTTCTGTCCTATGACTTTGGGAAATAGATCTATCTTTCTATGTCTCAGCTTCCTCATCTGCAACATAGGATAATAATAGCATCAACCTCATAAGTCGTGGGAATTGAGTTCAAGGTAGAATGCCTGGAACAGTGACTGGCATACATGGAAAGCCTACCATGTGTGGTGGCTTTTACTACCATTTTTTCTGACTAATGCACTGTATATTTGTGTGTCTCACTTTCACAGGGCTACTACATTTTTTAATGAAATGTTATCCTTTGACTCATAAATGTTAACTAATATTAAAGCTTATAGACTAATACATTGAAGGCTGTTTTTTTTTTGAGGCTGGTCCTTTTTCGATCACAGCGATTAGCATGCTGTTGTCTTTTTGTTTGAGGAAGTGGATGAATTACTTCCTCTGTGGTTCTTTTTAAATCCATCAGCAAATGTTGTTGGTTTTAAACAAAGTCAAGCTTAGCCTTTATCTCAAGTTTTCATTTTCATTATAAATATGAAAAAAAAATCAAAGTAAACTTGGTCAAATCTCAAAGTAAAAAATAATTTTTTGAGCTTTAAATCTTAAACCCAAGTGAAATTTAGAACTCTGGTAAACAAATAGGATGAAATCGATTGTCCTTGAACAAATAAGGTGAGAATTCTCCAATAAGGGAGATGAGATCATTACAGTTTATTATAATCATTTAAAAACTTTATTGAGCATTCTATGAATGTATTTATGAATTCTGTTTTACCTGAGTAGCTTTCACATTTTATTATTGGGTTACTTATCATGCAAGAATGAGTACATCTTAAGGAAGAATATATTTGGTTTCATTACTCATCATAAGTGTAATTTTTGTTTAACAATATTATGAAGGGCTGATGATGAGATGCAGGTGTTTAAACATGCAGTGCCAATAGATTTGACACGGTATTCAGTTCTGGGCATATACATTTTTAAAGGCTTCTATTCACTGAGGGGACAATAAAACCCTACACAATGGTAAGTGTGTTTGCTAAAAACATGAAGTGACTGGTTAATTTTTAGTCCTTAGATTTTAAAATGTTTTTTTTTTTAAAGTGATATGTGTTTCTTAACTTGCTACTCTATATATTATACTTTAGAGTAAAAAATAAAACAGAGCTACACCGATGATGTCCACACTGATGATGTCTCTTCCACAAACCAGCTCTGGTTAGTGGAAGAACCTATGTGCAGTTCAGTTTCAAACTGAGCAAATAAACTACAAAGTGGTGGCTTGAAGCTTTGACAAGTATTTTTTACCTGGAATCATGGGTACCTTAGGGAAAATGTAGCTCAACCTTCTAACTTCTTAGATAAGGAGACAGAGGCCAGAGATCATGATTTGCCCAAGATAACATGGGTCGTGGACCAAACTTTTAGACTCAAACTTACGTCTCCTGATTTTTGCGACTGGTCCCTTCTTGGAGTGCTATGTTGTCTCCTGTCAAATGTGAAGTTCTAATTATTTGAATTTTTGATTATTATACCCAATCAATAGACATTTTTGAGAATCTTCTATGTGCCTGTTCTAGGCCCCAGGATCTCTTTAATTCCCTGACTTGATTTTGATGTAACTGTTCTGTTCTTTATTCTCCTATGGTTAATGCTTTCTTCATTAAGTTCTGTGATTGTTAATATGTTTGTGGCTTGACTTGAATTGTTAGCTCTTAGTTGGGAAGGAGTGAGAAGAAACCAGCTTTTACTAAATTCTGTTGTATACTTTACCTTTATGAAAGCTTATAAAATTGACATTGTACCTTAAACAAAGAGAAACTAAATCATTCAATAACGTTTAAATATCTTTTAAGTGACAATGTGGGATATTCGTTCACTCTCAGCTTAACAAAATATCTAGCATTCGAACCACTTAAATTGTAATGAACGAATGAATGAATGAATGAATGAATGCTGGGCTTTAAACTCAGGTCTGTGTGACTCCAGAGATCTTCCCACTATATTTAGTTGCCTTTTTTTTTTTGTTTTTTGTTTTGCATCTCCTAAGGTAAAGAATATACTGGCTTTCTTTGAACATCGCCTAGCTTGTAAGCAATTGTTTAATAAAAATACCTTTTATTTATGATGTTGTATAAATTCCCCAAGGCTTAGAGAGTGCTTACGTAGCTGTCACTATATATTTTTTGAAGAACAAGAAAATATGTATCTGCGAAATTAATTTTTGAAGTTGTCATGGGAAGATCAAGGCAAATTCCAACGCCTTATAATAGTGCTGTGAAAAACATCCAAAATACTGGAGTCATGAAAATGCCCTTCCAGGTTTGAGACAGCTCCTTCTGCGTTGTGTCTCTCAAACACGTCTAGAGATTCTCCCAGTCCATGAAAGGTTCACAGCACCCAGACTCTGCTTTAAATGGTCTGCTTTAAATGGTTTAAATGATCTAAATGGACGAGTGATTTTAGCTCAGAATTAATAGCTTATGATGCCATGGGTTAGGCACCTCATTTAATTTTTACAACAGTTTTTCAAAACATTTCTCCATTTCACAGGTGAGAAAGTTGAATTCAGGAGTCGCCAAGTAGAGGTGTATATAATGCAGGCCCGACTGCTACATCATTTACCTTGGTTGTGGTTTATCATCGCACTCTCAATTATTTGCTCACTCGTTCATTCATTTATTTAAACAATGTGCATTCATTATTATTATATGATGCTGAGCCAGAGTAACACATATCAGTGGTTGCTAAGAACACATCTATACTTTCTAGAGTATAAAGAGATATGTGTACAAAATTTATTCTTTGTAATATCAACAAGCCTATATGTTTATCAGTAGGTGACTGGTTAAATGAATTTTTAATACTATAGAATACTATGTACTTTAAAAAAAAATGAGTCAGAATGCTATGTGTTGATGAGCAAATATGTCCATGATGAATTCACAAGTAAAAGAAGGAAATTATAGACATTAAGTATCATACTGTGACAAGGACAAGGTGCATGTGCATATTCATAACCTTGATCTCTCCAGTGGTCAAGTGCCTTTGTTGCTTGGCCCTATCAGCTATGTCTGTCTGACCTTTTGTTGGGTTAATCTAGTGATGGGTATAAAAAAGAATTAAAAGAATCCTAGAAAGGCTAGTGATTTTGGAATGGACCTAAGTTACTAAAGGGTACAGAATACACAAGAGAGACAGAAAGAAGGGAAGAAAGACTAGAGCTAGCATGGATTGAGTTGTGAGGAGATAGTTTTCTGTTGGGAGGAGAAATGGGGTGAGAGATACGGAGGAGGGAAGGGGTAGGGTAGGAGGGAGGGAGAGAGGGAGAGGGAAAAAGAGAGGGAGAGAGAGAGGATGGGGTAGAGAGAATGAAAGAAAAAGCTATCATTACATTGCTATTTGCTATTCAAGGCAATACTTTTTTAAAACTTTTTGAATGACTAATGTAGATTTTAGTTGCTTTCTAACTAGTTTTTGGAGGTAGGACTTGGGCTTGCTTTCTTTTGAATGTGGCCCCGTTCTGGAGTGGGCCCTGAGGAAACAGCTTTATCTGGTTACACCGTGATTTCATTTGTGTAAAAAAAAGTGTGTGTGTGTGTATATGCATCAAAACTTTCTGAAAGCAACTCAAGAACAATTTGGAATATTAATGACCTCTTGAGAATGGTGAAATCTGTATATTCTTCTACAGTGTTTAAGGTTTTTTGAGTGAGCATTTATTTTATAATTAAAAAATAGATATATGTTAGTGATAAAGTTTGCCTTTCTCATAATTAACTTTTCATAAATGAAATAGCAATATTCCTCTTAAGTGGAAGAGCTGTGCCCAAGCAGCAGTTACGTTTCTTGCCTCACAAGGCTTCAAGATGTAAGGTTATGAAGAAAACTGCATCTAATATCTAACTTTAGGTTAACAACATGCTGAGGCTCTTGGGAGGGGAGCAGTGCACAGACCAAAGGGAAGATCTAGCTAAATCATTGAGTAGTTTAACGCCTCGCCATAGATCTAGGGAATGTATCAGGGAGGACCTTACCATTTTCAAATTGCAGAGAGGACATCAGAGGTTTGCAGCTTCTGTGAGTCTAGAGAGCTGAGCTTGGAAAACAGCATCTAAGGCTCCTCTATAGGTTAAGAAGCAAAAGCATTTGCATGATGCCAAGGGTTGGGAACATGATAAAGGGTCTGCCCCTTCAGTTTCTACTGGGTGCTACCTCTCAACGGGGAATTTCTTCCCCACATAGCAAAGGATTGGGTTGATGCTGAAAACAACAAAAAGAAAACAAATAAAACCCCAGACAACCATTCATGTTGTGGGCTAAAGATACATGACACTCCTCTTTTCTTTGCATGAATTTTGAACCAGTGAGAGAGATAGAGAAGTTGGCCAATAGAGGTCAAAAAGCCAGATAAGTTAAGAGTGTAATTTAGCTGTATGGCAAAAATGGGATTTCTATTCTGACCTCCAGAATGGCAGACTTGCAGGAACCAGCATGCAGGTCTTGGAAATGGCAGGACTCCCCTGTGGGGTGGGACAACAGTCTCTTTTCCTAATAAGCTTACTTGTGAATAAAGGCAGACTGGAGTCATTTGCTTTTTGTAGACCTCAAAGATAAAGGAGGTATAAGATAAGAATCTACCTTCATTATTTAACATGTGAATATCCAGTTTCCAAAGACTATTTTTTGAAGAGACTGTCCTTTCCCCATTGAGTGGTCTTGGGACCCTTGTTGAAGTTCATCTGACCATATATAAAGGTTTATTTCTGGGCTCTCTCTTCTATTTCTCTGATCTGTTTATCTGTCTTTACTTCAGTACCGCACTGTTTTGATTATTGTAGCTTTGTAAAATGTTTTAAGATCGAGAAGTGTGAAACCTTTAACTTTGTTTGTTTGTTTGTTTTTTTTTTTCAATATTGCTTTGACTATTCCAGGTCCTTTGAGAATATATATGAATTTTAGGTTAAGTTTTTTTTTTTTCTCTGCAAAAAAAAAATGCTATTGAGGTTTTGGAACAGATTGTGTTGCATGTATAGATTGCTTTGAGTAGTATGGACATTTTAACAATATTGACTCTACCAATCCACAAGCATGGAATGTCTATCCATTTATTTGTATCTTTAATTTTTTTTAGTGATGTTTTGTGGTTTTCAGCATACAAGTCTTTCACCTCCTTGGTTAGGTTTATTCCTAAGTATTTTATTCTTTTTGATGCTATTTTAAATGCAATTGTTTTCCTAATTCATTTTGGGATGATTCACTGTTAGTAATTAGAGATAGAACTAATTTTTGTGATTTGATTTTGTATTCTGTAACATTGCTGAATTCATCTATTAGTTCTAACAGTCTTTTTTTTTTTTCCTTAGGAGTGGAAGCTTTAGGATTTTCTACAAATAAGATCATGTCATCTATGAACCATTAATTTTACTTCTTCCTTTCCAATTTGGATTGTTTTTGTTTCTTATTCTTGCCTAATTGCTCTGGCTAGGACTTCCAATACTGTCTTGAATGAATGTAATGAGAGTGACCATTCTGGTTTTGTTTCTGATCTTACAGAAAGAGCTTTCAGTCTTTTATCGTTGAGTATGATGTTAGCCGTGGGCTTTTCATATATGACCTTTATTTTGTTTAGGTAGTTTCTTTCTATTCATACTTTGTTGTGTTTTATTTATTTATTTATTTATTTTTATTTATTTATTTACCACAAAATGTTGTTGAATCTTGTCAGATGCTTTTTCTGCAAGAATTGAAATGATCATGTGGAATCAATGGCCATGCTACCCTGAACAAGCCCGATCCCGTCTGATCTCGGAAGCTAAGCAGGGTCGGGCCTGGTTATTACTTGGATGGGAGACCACCTAGGAAGACCAGGTGCTGTAGGCGTACAAAATAAAAAAATAAGGAATTGTAAGCTGACAAGGTCTTTGCAATCTGCGAGGTCAACCAAGGGTTGCCTCTCCTAAAATAAAAAAAAATAATTATCATGTGGATGTTAACGTGGTATATTACATTGATTGATTTTTCTATGTTGAATTATCTTTGTATTCTAGGAATAAATCTCACTTGGTAATGTTGTATAATCCTTTTACTATGTTGTTGAATTTAGTTTGCTTGTATTTTTTTAAGGGTCTTTTTGCCTCAGTGTTCATCAGGAATATTGGTCTGTAGTTTCCTGTAGTGCCTTGTCTGGCTTTGGTATTAGGGTAATGCTAATAGCTAACTTCGTTTTAATCGAAGTTGACATTCCATTAGCAGAAAATATTTAGTGTCTTTGGTTGCTCAATATTCAGTCTTAAAAATATGGAAAAACACTACAGAAAGTGTTAAAGGTTTCTGATCTACTTGTTACTCAATCATTATGTGCAATGCTGAGCCAACAGCGGCCTAGAACTCTGGGCTTTGTCTTCAAATGTAGGAGGTTTCTCCTTGTAGCTCTTTCCCACTCCTTTGTCGTTGGCTGACCTTGGGCAAGTTTAGCCACATATTCTCATCCATAGTTTCTGTACCTGTAAAATGGTCATAATGTGCTTCTTTTCATGGTATTGTAGTGAATATATTTATTCTTCCTCCTTAGTATATGTCATTAGGATCAGAGCAAGAGCAGAGGAGCTATGACCAGGGACTTTGAGGCAAGAGATTTATTGATTGGCTGTTCCTTTTCTCCTGCTGTTTGTGCCTGCTACTGACTTGACTGTTTTGTCCTTTGCTGTTGATGCCTTGGGATCACTATAAACACAGTCCCCATGAAACTCCAAAGTTCCAATAATCAAGGATGGTTCTATGAAGCTCAAGAGGACATTTTGGCACTAAAAAGTAAAAACAGTCAGAGGTAGATGAAATCAGCCACGTAAATTGTGAATCACAGGTTCCCGTTCTAGTTGTTTGGCCAAGGTGGAAAAAAATCACTAACTTTTCATGAGGATAAAACATGGAAACAAAGAAAAGACATAATTCTATCTTTTACCTTGTTAGTACAATAACCATTAAGTCAGTGGCACCTGTCAAGAATTAGTCTTATTACTATTCACAGCTTACAAATGTGGATAGATAGATAGATAGATAGATAGATAGATAGATAGATAGATAGATAGATAGATAGGTGACTCTCTACCAGGCTCTTTTAAGTTCTCTATGAAGTTGTCATTGAATTGTCATAAATATCTTATCAGATAGGAACTATTATTATCCTCATTTTACAGATGAGGAAATGCAGTCAAAGAAAGGTTAAGCGATTTGCCCAAGGGTTTGATCCAACTTAGGCGGTTTGGCTCTAGGGTCTGTTTTTTACATCTATTTATTACTATTCCTATTGTCATTATCCTCGCTGTTATTCTGAATGTTCTTCATTTCTTTTCCCTCCTTCAAATAAACCGAGGTTGCAGGCAAGAGCTCAAGAGGAAAAATGGGGGTGTGAGGGGAGTGTGATAAAGACTCTAAGAGCTTTACCTTTGACAGTTTCACCCTCTGTTTCTGACCTTGGCCAATGTCATTGTACTGTCACGTGCTCACCTCTCTACAGAGCTTCACACTTCTCAAAGTTCTTTCAGATGTCCCATCCTGTCTCAAGGAGCTCAGGAAGTAGACAGGGAAGGGAACATTGCTCCTGTTTGACTTCTGTTCAACAGAGAGTTTCAGGATTTGCCCAAGGTTAGAAAGCTGGTTCTGAGTGTCTGAGCCAGCAGTGGAACTACTCTAATTAGTCTTAATATGCCATTTTCTTTCACTTCAGGATAGGATCAGAGTGAGTATT